>NC_087445.1:1515151-1818181 GCF_036321535.1 Camelus dromedarius | reverse complement strand
TTTTTTTTCACTTATTTCCCAGATATGACCCTGCTTAAACTTTGGTGAGCATCCTGTTTGTTCGTTTTTTTCATTAACCAAATTAGGCACATATGGGCATAATATTAAAGGAACATCTTTTAGCTAAATTACACGTATTGAGCATGTATCTGGTTGACATTATTTCACATCAATCATTTATTTTATGACAATGATTTTGAAAGTTGGATCCTCTGCATACGGGGCAAAAAGGAACAGTCATCAAGAAGTTCGTGCGGTCTGTGTGAACACACGCGGACAGCCTTGCTCATCAGCTGTCTGACCGAACGCTTGTCGCCGCCCCTATCCAGGAACCCCGTCCTCACCCGAGACCCCCGCCTTAGGGCGCTCGCTCAGGCGCTCGGCCTCCTGCCAGCACGGCGCTGCGGCTGTGGACGCGGCTCTGGGTCAGCGGAGGGTCGGGGGGTGGGGACACTGCTCAGCGGGCGTTGACAAGCCCTCCCAGCCGTTCCTCAGCCCCGCCACCCCCGCGGCTCCCTCGGCGCGTCCCCTCGCCTCGCGCCGCCTGGTTTGGGGAATCCTCCGCAGTTCAGAGTTTGGCCGCGTCCTCCGTTCTCGCTTGGCTGGATCTAGGGGCGTACTCCCGCCTGGCTCGGCCGGGCCCGCGGGCATGTTCCGCCGCCTGGCTCTTGGGGGGACAGGGTGGGTTTCCCCTTAGCCCGAGTCTAGACGCGTCTCCCCTGGAGGTGGGCTCCTGCCACTCCCCACCCCCCTACCCCGCTCCGTCCCGGGTCAATCTGGGTTAAGCCCAGCTGGGAAAGGAGTCTTCTCAGTTGGTCAGTTCCCGATGGTCATGGATATGTCCCCTTAATCCGACTGAATTTTCCATCTTTGCAAAAAAGGACCCTACTTGGTGTCATGTGGACTCTTTGAGAAGGACAAAAAACCAAACGATGCAATTGGTTTGATAACCATGAAACACCCTTCTTTTTCATTAAGTGCGGCTTTCTAGGTAAATATCCTTAAAATTGTAATGTGAAAGCTAAATGTGACAATATAGTAGATAGATGGTCAACCCAATTGCATTTATTCGTCTTGTAATAAGCTTTGCAACTTGATATTTTATCGTCCTTAAAAACTGTGCTGAGCAAGGCTATTAAATAAGCCTTATTTTTTAAACACTTGAGCTATTCCTGTTTATTTTTGAAGTGTTAGTATATTTAAACGTTTCTTTTAAAAGTATAAATACATGCTCAATTTGATGAAAGTGCAGCAGTGCATGATGGGATAGTGGAATTTCCCTCCTACTCTCGGTCCCATCTTCCAAGTAAAACCAATATTATCTGATGCTGAATTCTAGACTTTATGTTAGGGCTAACTGTATTTTTCCAAAAGCGTTGTTACTATTTATTTACAACTTGTTTTTACCAAGTTGTCTTCTCATCCAGTTATCTGGTCAGGATACTTAGAACTAAACCATTCTTTTCCTTAGCTGTCATTGTAGCGGTATATCCTGTTTATTTGATCAGTCTCTTTGTGGTTGATGTTCAGTTTGTTTCCAGTTTTCACTTCTATAAATAATATATAGCAAACATCATTGCTCATACATCTTTTGTATAAGTATGTGACTATTTCTTTGGCATAAAAATCCCAAAAATGATAAACTTGTCCAATTAAAATGTGTACACGTGTTACGGAAACGACAGGCCAGCCAAGAAACAAGCACCACTCGGAGGGTTGGTGTACTCAAATTTATTACGCTGGCGGGCTCAGAGGGGCTTCTGCTCCAAAGCTCTGAGCACCTCCAAGATGTGCGCATGAGGTTTTACAGGGTTAAGTACAAGCTTGGGGTATTCAGCCAATAGGCGTGGAACAGCTTTAGCAGCATCATTATCACAGAAGTACAGGCAGGGAGGCAGCAAACCGACATTCCAAGGCCAGATATGTCTCTCTGAAAATCCAGCTGGATAGCAAAAAAAAAAAAAAAAGAGCAGGGAAATCAGCAAACCGACACTTATTAACTTAGATTTACGAGTTAGCCCAGCAGAACTCAGATCAGTAATCTAACACTTGTTAAACTTAGATTTACGAGTTAGGCCTAGCCCGGCTTTTCCTTCACACACGTTAAATATTTTGTAGACGTTAACAAATAGTCCTGAGAAAGGCAGTACCAGTTTATGCTGTTTCCTCACATCCATCCCGCCAACACAAGACTGCTTGCATTTTTGATTACTAATTATTAGTGATGCTTAAGGAATTGCTCTTCATGTTCTAAAGGAGTGAAAGTGGACCATTCATATATTCATTCAACAAACGATTTATTGAAAACATGCTGTGTGACAGACATCATTCTAGATGCTGGGATAATATACAAATATGTTAAGAGCTACATATCCCTACTCCTGTGGAGTGTATGATCAGGATTGCTGTGGGCAATTGTTAAGAAACAATGGAACACTTAAGGAGATCTAATAAAACATGGGCAGGGTTGGTGAGACACACCCAGTGACTAGAGACCGTAGGGAGCCAACATCACCACAAGGCCTGGAATGCGGGCAGGGAGTTTTACTAGAATTTGGCAGGAAAGACTGCCCCAACCGGAGCTATGGTCTTAAAGAGAGGAGCATTAGAATGGACAACTCATGGCTCAGCACGGAGAGCCAAAGGAACAGACACCCAAACTTCACTTGTTTTTCACCCTCTCATGTCCCATCCCTTAGTGACTATTTATACCCTCTCACTCAGCCCCATTCCTACAAGTGCATCCACATGGTCTTCTCCAGGGTTCCACGTTAATTTTCCAGTTATATTCTTTCCCAGTCCTGGACTACCAGTGAACTCAGCGAGCCATTGGTCGTGAATCAGTATGATTCTAAACACATTTCCTTCTATTCAAAGTGGACAATCAAATATGCCTCCCCAAATTCTGCCCACCAGGAGGATTTCTCTCCACCACAGCCTTTCAGGGCCACCATGCTGCCACCATGCCTTGCAGACATATCTGTAACCCAACGAGTGTACTGTTTCATCCGCTATTAAATGTTTACAATGGACTCACTCCCCTTGGGGCTGTAAGAAGCGCTGAGGGTCATGTATTGAGGCAGTAGGAGTAAGAACCATATGACTGTGAACCATTTAATTATACAGTTTGCTTGTACCTTCTGGTCCTGTTCTGGTCTGGTCTTGTATTTACCATCCCATTCAACAAAGGGATAGCCTTACTCACATCCAATATTCTGATTCAATGAAGCAGATTACGCAAATGTGTAATAGATATTTTGAGTCCCACAGTCATTTGCTTTTCCATGTTCAGGAGTTTAGTCTCTATCAGGATCCAATGGCAAATCGGAAGTTGTTTTTCCAATGGAGATGGTTATGGTGAGTTAAAGGCATACCTTACTCCAAAACCCCAGTAACTTGAGCTATAGCTCAAATATAGCTCATACTATTATTTACATTTGCTCCCCCAAAATTGTGATTTGGGGGGGACCAAACGTAAATAGTATGTTTTTTATTTCAGTTTCCTGTGTTCTTTGCTAATGTATAGAAATATGATTGATATTTGTGTGTTAACCTTGTATTCTATGATCTTGCTAAACTCAGTAGTTTTGGGGATGTTTTGGTAAGTTCCTTGGGACTTTCTATGTAGACAATCATATAATCAGCAAACAAGAGTAGATTCTATTTTCCTTTCCAATTTGTATGCCTTGCCTTGCCCTGCCTTTTCTTTCACGAATTCTTTAATTAAAAAAAATTGAACTATTCTTCTCAATCTGTTACCTCATGCATGTTATTTTTTTTTAATTGAAATAATACAGCACAAAGAGAATGTGCCTCTTTTAAGCACCTCCAAGGAACAGACCTGGTTTATATCCTCAGAGAACTTTAAAAAATGCACAGGTAAGAATTTGTAAGTCTCTCAGTATTCAAAAAAATTGTATTAAATTATTCATATTGACCTCCAATTTGCTTTTTTGACTCAAAATTATATTTCATAGACACAACTGCATGTTTCTTCTGTCACAATTAGATGGATTGACTTTGAGAAAATGACTCACGTAACTCCCTCAGAGATCTATTTTTTTCCTTGGGTTTATTCTTTTCAAAGTCATGTGGATTAATTCTAGTGTCTCAAGTAAAACTCTGGCTGTAAAATAACATGGTTGGCCAATGAAAACCACTTATGTACTCACAATTTTCCATCCACTGACTTCTGAACATTTTATAGGAGATTCCCCCTTCTCCTATGGCTGGTTTTGATGAGAGCTTAAGTAAGAAATCTATTGAGCCATTTCTTTATTGGGAGATGGGGAAAAAAAAAGAATTAAAACACACAACAAAGCAAGGAAGAGACACTCTGAACTACCTTATCACACCAGATGTGGCAAATTCTAACTTGGGGAATTCAACTCAAATTTCATTACAAAATGGGAGACACTAAGACCATAATCCTGAGTTCTGTTGGGTGAAATTATGTAACATGAAATACTTTATGATTCTCCCTAAATGCTAGGTATTATATTTATTTAAGTTATTGTTATGGGAAGCAGTTTCAGGTTGGAGAAATAAACTCTAGATCGTGGAATGTTTGGCGACTAGGTGGCTTCTGTCCTGAAGACTGAAATCCTGAAGACATTTCCGGTTTAAAGTTATAGGGTGGGGATCAGTCCAGAAAAGGCATTTAAAAAAAAAATACCTTCACCCAAAATGTATTAACTAGACAACAGCAAAAACTTACTGGGGCCATCTTGAAATGTTAGAAAAATGAAAAGAATAAAAACTATTTCGTGTGTGTGTGTGTGTGTGTGTGTGTGTGTGTGTGTGTGTGTTGAGGGCTGTAAGGTGGGGATAACATAAGAGAAGGACTAGGTGGGAAGGCGCAAAAGGGGTTATGGGGAACGTGGGAGGCATATGCATCAAGGAGAAAACCCCTGTGACGGTAAATATCATGTGTCAACTCGGCCACGCTACGGTGCTAAGTGGTTTGGTCAAACAACAGTCTAGATGTGGCTGTGAAGGTATTTTGTAGATATCATTAGCATCTATAATCAGCTGACTTTGAGTAAAGGAGAGTACCCTTCATCAAGTGAGTAGGCCTCATCTAATTAATCAAAGGCCTTAAGAACAAACCCTGACGTTTCCTGGAGAAGAAGGAATTCTGCCTCAAGACTATAACATAGAAATTATGCCTGAGTTTCCAGCCTGCCAGCCTGCCCTACAAATTTTGGACTTGCCATCCCCCACAACTACATAAGCCAATTCCTTACAATTCAAATTTCATTACTGACAGTGGTTCTGGAGGAAACAGAATTTTTTTTAAAAAAATTGAGGTATAGTCAGTTACCATGTGACAATTTCTGGTGTACAGCATAATGTTCCAGCCATGCAAATTTATACACATGTTCATTTTCATATTCTTTTTCATTAAAGGTTATTACAAGATATTGAATATAGTTCCCTGTGCTATACAGAAGAAACTTGTTTTTTAATCTATTTTAATATACAGTGGTTAACATTTGCAAATCTCAAGAATGAGTTTTCTGAATTAGTTTCTGAAATTTCTAATCTGATTAGATTTAAAGGCACTCATGACTTTATTTCTAGTGGTAAACAGAGCGCTGATAGCCCATGGCATGATGTGGCAATAGAGACACTCAAAATGTCACCACTGGATATTCCTAGTCAAATATTCATAGGAGGCAAGTTTCTGGGTGACTGTGTATTTGATACGTTGGAACATTTTGGTCACACTAATGAGTGTGAGATTGGCTGTTTGCTTGTAACTGCACTGGACAAAGTGGCGACAGGAAAGGATGCACTCAGAACTTCGAACTCCTGACTCGGGTGCTGCATAAATGGCCTCAAAGTTTCCATATCTGTCCTGAAAGAAATTCTTGTCAGTGGTAGCCACAGAGCTAAGATTTCTGAGAACCAAACCCAAAGTGTCATCCTGCAAATGGCTGAATTACCATGCTAATTGGATTCTCAATCTCATAGGATACGAGCCGTTAAAGCGAGGGCATTGATGGGAAGGGATGTCCTGAAATTTGAAATGGGGGTATATGGACTGATGAAGCTGGGGATGCTGAAATCCTAAATTTTGCTGGTTTTCTCTGCCAGGAGAAGCAGCCTTCCCCCTCCCTGAGGATGTTAACCCTACTTTACCTGAACAATGCAGGCATTGGCTTCGCCTGTAATGGCCTTCCCTGAGATGGTTTCATTGGTTTCCTTGCAAGACACTGATGATTCTCCTCAGGACCTGGCCCCACCAGCCCCCTTGGCTTCTAGACTTATAACCAGACTTAAGTCCAATCAAGCCCTGAAAAACGAGGTAAAAAGAGTGACCCATGTGGAGGTGCACTACATCCCAAGAGAAATGCACGATTTTTCCAATCCATACAGACATAAATCTGGGGAATATGAGTAGGAATGGATATTAAAGGCGTGGGATAATGATGAAAGAAACATAAAGTTAGATCAGACCAAGTTGACTGATATGGGCTCATTAAGCAGAAATTCTGGATTCAACATTGTAGCTTGAGGCATTAGAAAGGACATTATTAATTTGGTTTGTAGGCTGAAATTTGGACCAAAAGGTGGCCTGCACTAAATGAAGTTGAGATGGTGCAACTGCCTTTGGTATAATGTAGAAGACTGTATCCAAAGTCTTCAGGAGACTGGAATGTTAGAGCGGTTTTATCATGTAACACTTGCTCGCTCACGCCGGGAGGGTACAGAGAACACATCTTTCACTACGACTGTGAGAAATAAATTTTTAAGGGAGCCCCAGCATCCTTGAAGAGCTCTGTGGTCACTCTTCTACAGATTACAGTGGTAACGGCTGCCACAGAACTGGGAGTCTTAAATGCGATGGCGACATTAGATCCTGGATGGCAGGAGCCAAAGATAAGGTAGACGTGGTTACCATAAAGGACAATGCAGTCAGTGCAGTAATTAGAATAGTCTGACTTGCAGAGACTATGACATTGGCTAGCTGACCATGGTGTCACTAGAAGAGAAATAGGTGGGCAGTCAACTAAATTCTTGCTTGATTTGTGTAAGTGGAAGAGTTCCAGGTCAAGTAAGCGAACAGAGGTCTAACTTGAGTAACAATAATGATAATAATAATAAACCAGAGTCACAGCCCCTCAATCAGTCCCCAGACTTGAGACATCTTATAGACCCCCAAGCCCTTGAATGGAGACTGGGGCCCCACACTATACTGCCAAAAATTTATACTCTTAATTTTTCTCCCAGCCTTTCTCAAAAGGATCAATAGCCTTTTACCAAAGTGACTGTGCATTGGAGAAAAGGTGATAATCAGACATTTGGGGGACTACTGGATATTGGATCGGAACTGACATTGATTTCGGGAGACCCAAAACATCGTGGTGTCCACGAGTCAGAGTAGGGGCTTGTGGAAGTCAAATGATCGATGGAGTTTTTGCTCTGGTCCATCTCACAGTGGTTCCGGTGTAGTTATCTCCCCAGTTCCAAAATGGATAATTGGAATAGACGTACTCAGCAACTGGCAGGATCCCCACGTTGGTTCCTTACATGTGGATTGAGGGCTATGACAGTAGGAAACACCAGATGGAAGCCAGTAGGACTGCCTCTGTCAAGCAAAAGAATAATCAAAAGCAATGACTCATTCCTTGAGGATTGTAGAGATTAGTGCCACCATCAATCACCTGAAGAATGGAATATGAAAATGAATATATGTGTGTACATATATGCCTGAAACAGTGTGCTGTACACCAGACATTCACACAACATTGTAAACTGACTACACCTAAAAAACAAAAACAAAAAACAACAAAACCCTGAAGGATGCAGAGGTTGTGATTTTTACCACATTCCCGTTCTAATTGCCTATTTGTCCTGTCAAGAAGACAGACGGATCCTGGGGAATGACAGTGAATTGTCATAAACATAACCAGGCGGTAATTCCCATTGTAGACGCTGTTCCAGATGTGGTTAAATAGCTTGAGCAAATGAACACACCCCCTCGCTCCTGGTATATAGTTACTGATCTGGTGAGTGCTTGTGTCTCCATTCCTGTTAGTAAAGAGCAATAGAAGCTGACTGTTTCCAGCTGGCAAGGCCAACAATACACCTTCATTGTCCTGTCTTGGGTGTATATCAACTCTTCAGCCCTATGTCATAATTTAGCCTGCATGGATCATGACTCTTTTCCTTCCACGAGACAACGCACTGATCCATTATATTGGTGACATTATGCTAAATGGAACTAGTGAGCCAGACGCAGCAAGACTAGACCTACCGGTCTTACTGGTAAGATACTCGTGTGTCAGAAGGTGGGAGACAAACCCTACAAAAACTCAGGAGCTTCCCATCTCAGTAAAATTTCTAGGTGTTCAGTGATGCAGAGCCCATCAAGATATCCCTTCTAGGATGAAGGATAAATGGTTGCATCTGGCCCCTCTGATAACCAGAAAAGAGGTATAATGCCTCGTGGGCCCCTGGATTTTGGAGGCAACATAGTCCTTATTTGGTTAGGCGACTCTGGTCCATTTACCGAGTAACCCAAGAAGCTTGGTTTTGAGTGGGGCTCAGAACAAGAGAAGGCTCTCCAACAAGTCCAGGCTGCCATGCAAGCTGCCCTGCCACTTGGGCCAAGTGATCCAGAAGATCTAATGGCGCTCGAAGTGTCACTTGGGCCAGATGATCCAGATCTAATGGTGCTCGAAGTGTCAGTGGCAAAGAGAGAAGCTGTGTGGAGCCATTGACAGGCTCCAACAGGCAAATCATAGTGCAGACCCCTTAGGCTTTTGGAGCAAAGTCATGGTATCCTCTGTGGATAACGACTCTTTTGAGAAACAGCTTTTAGTTTGCTACTGGGTCTCAGCAGAAAATGAATGCCTAAATGCGTGCCACCAAGTTCATGAGCAGCTCATTAGGAACTGGGTGTTACCTAACCCATCAAGCCACAAAACAGCGCTCCATCATCAAGTGGAAGTCATATGAGACTGCGCCTGAGCAGGCCCTCGGGGCAAAAGTAAATTTCATTACAAAGTGGCCCAAATGCCTGTAGCCCCCACCCCTGCCTCCTCTCTTCCAGCCTGCACTCACGGCCTCACGTGGAGTTCTCTACAATTAGGTGACCAGGAAAGAGAAAACTTGAGCCTGGTTTTCTGATGGTTTTGCGTGATTGGCAGGCATCAGGTGAAGTGGACAGCTGTAGCACTAAAGCCCCTTGCCGGGACATCCCTGAAGGACTGGGGTGAAGGGTAACTCTCCCTGGGAGCAGAATGTTGAGCACCTGGTTGTTGATTTCGCTTGGAAGGAAAAATGGCCAGGTGTGTTACTGTACACTAATGCATGGGCTGTGGCCATGGTTTGCCTAGATGGTCTGAGACTTGGAAGGAACACAATTGGAAAATTGCAGTCAAAGGCAACTGAGATTTAGGAAACAGCCAATTTCAAGTTTAAAAGGCAAAACATTTAACGTGGTCTTCTTAACGCTAACTTTTGTCAGTCATAAACCATGAACAGAAATAGGCAGAAATAACCTTAATTGCTTAAGATTTTGTAAACATGCTGAGATGGTGATTGAAATCTGTGCTCTGAATGCAGGTTTCTTAATTACTGAGCCCTTTCCCTCCCCTAAAAAGGTGCCCAAGTGTCATAGCTACACACCCACATAAGCCAATTCCTTCCTCGTATTTGCTGAATTCTCTCTCACCTTTGCTTACTTCCTTTGCAATTCAACTATAACAAGAAACTATATAGATTTCTGGACTATAGGAAACACTGGTAGTAAGTCTGTACTTCAGGTTTTTGTGGTGATGAAATTTGTTCCCAGCTCTATTTACTTCAAGTCTATTGGCTCCTTCGAAAAATCCTGTTAGAAAATAGATACGGTTTGGAACTTTTTGCAGGCTCAATATATAGGCTTAATAATATACAGGCTTAATAACAGTCTTTGAAAGTTATAAAACATCAACTATCATAATTTAGACACCTGTGGGGGTCTTCTACTGTGACAGATTTGAAACTTCATTATTTAAATAAAAAGCCATCATACTTTCATTCAGTTTAGCACCCTGGATGTTCCCTTAGTCTGGAGTTGTTCCAGGATTCTGCAGACAGCACTGAGCTGGCCAGCTACTGCAAAGCAAGATGAAGGAATCCTTTCTCGGAGAAAACTCTGAATGTGGTTGACCGTATTTTCCGAAGATGGCAGTGGACCAAGGCCACTGAAGGTTTTGTGGGATAAAAGGTTCCAGTTTCCTCCATCACTCATTCTCTTCACAATGGATTATGGCTAGATGACATATTTCCACAGCTTATGTCTTGAATTCCCTTGACTGGGAACATGAGATTTTTAAATGTATACACACGTGCTTTCTTTAGCTTGCCCAATGTAGGTATATTTTTAATCTGTTTTTTCCTGCTGATAAAAATACATGGTTTCTGCAGAGCAGGTTAAAATCTGTGTATTTATAACAAGAAGATCCAGAGAGCCACTCAGTGTCTCTCTCCTAACGCACCATCGGCACATTCAATTATGTCTTTAGAGCCCAATTATACATCCCAACTACTCCAAGTTAATGCATTAAAAAGAGAATGTTCTACCTTTACATATTCAATTAAAATTTATTTTAAAAGGTAAACTTTCATATATTCTTTTAAAAAATGAAAATTCAAAAGTCTTAGCGTTCAACAATGAGTCTTCAACATTATAAAGCTGTAACAGTAATTAAAGTAGTGATAATATTTTACCCTTATAAAAATGTCATAGAATTCACATCACAACTTGGATCCTCAATGATTCAAGTGTCTTATCTTACACAATAGGGGTTTGGGCAGTTTTAAGATAAAACTCCTCCAGATAATGCTGGTCTGAAGTCCTCTGTTGCCGCCATCCCTCAGCTCACACAGTGGGGTAGCTGGCTGCTGTCGCAATTCCACAATGGTTGTTCTCGTCTCTGGCCATTTTTACGTAGCCGTTCAAGCCCCATTCTGGACCCCAGCTGAAAGCACAACACGGTTTCCGTCTTACACAAAGAATCCAGTACACGTTATCTTCGTTAATAATGCTAACATCTAATACTTCAAATAGGGCTTACCACGTACACTATTCTAGGTTCTGTTACATACATTTAGACTAATTCCTGGGGGTACTTCTCTTGATTTTTTAAGACAGGAAATTGAAGCAGAACTGGGGTTCCAATGTAGCAGTCTGTATCCACTGGCTATACCTCATCTCAGTTAAAGAACTTAAACCGTGAAAACGGATCCTTACGACCCTCAAAGACCTCTGAGAGCTGGGAAGTACAATGCAATGGCAGGACATCAAATGAGGATAGGAATGATGCACAGAGGCCACCGGACCCTTGGACAGCCTTTCACACTTAAAGAATTAGCAGAGGCAGACGTCGCTGCCCACTATTCCTTGTTCAAAAATTAGAGACAGAAAAAGGAAACCAGCCCTCAAGTCTACAGGTACAAAATCCTTTATCTGAAACCCTTAAAGCTAGGTGTGTTTTTTGAATTAAGAAAACGTTCCAAATTTAGAAATGCAATGTCACAAATACGTAATAATACCCCCAACAAGCTTGCTACAGAGTCTTATAATCACACATGAGCATTTCTACATTTACTCGAAGTGGGAGAAAGACTTCTGGGATTTCCAAATTGAGCTTTTTTGAACCTGAAATCAAATGTTGATTCCAAACAAGGATTCCCTTTTCAAATGAAAACGTAACATTTGGACTTTTATACCTGTTCTTGACAAGCCAAAATTTATTGTTATTTGAATCTGTTCCTTCAAAGCCATAGCCAACCACCAAAACACCATGATCCAGGTCCTTGCTGCTGCAGTTGGGCTCGTAATAGATGCCTGGGAGAGGAAAATTCAGTGTTGGGGTAAGGAGCTCCAAGACCCAAGACAGTAACCCACCTTTATCAACCAGTTAAGGGAGCCATCTCAAAATCCAGTGAAATGTCATAAGTAAATTCCAAATAACACTTAAATATTTGCCAAAAAATAGTAATGGCTTATGAAAAGGAAAAAGGAAAACTCAGCTTACTAGAAATTAACAAAATCCAATGAAATCTTAGATATATTTGCTACTTAAAAAAAAAAAAAGATTTCCCATAATAACCTACTTATCAAGGCTAAAGTGATTTAGGCATTCATCCACCAACTGCTCATATTAATTAGTATCATACTTTCTACTCCTAGACGGCCAACTAAGAGAACAGCACAGAACAACAAAAAAATACTTGAACCACAGGGTTCTTTATAGCTCTGACTACAATAGTAAAAAATCTTTGGACAAAGGATCTAACAACTGGAGTACAGTTACATAAACTCAGTTATATATATAGAATTAATTACAGTCATTTAAAAATATTTATGAAGAGTCTGTCATGAGAAAATGCTTACGGTATGACAAATGGAAACATCACTGTGGTTAAATGCATACACTCAAAACTCTATAGTCCTAGAGAACAGGACCCCACACCACAGTCAATCATGGTGGTGTTTTCCAATTTTGCCTGCCTGAATTCCTACAATAAAAGACAAACACCTACCTGATTTATAGAACTGGAAGGAGGAGTGGCCTGCATCTATAGCAACAGAGATGGGCCCCACACTTGCCACTGCCTTCATTAGGGCCTTCTCCCGCTGAGGGATGTCCACGAAGCCAGTGTCATTGGCAGCAGAACACTCCGGCCTGTAGTTACAGTTGTTTGTATCCTTTTAAAGGTAAACAGAAAAGACACTTGATGACCACCACCCACCTCCTGGGGAGCATGGATTCTAGGACCACAAGACTCAGCAGTGAGAAGTGTGCAACGGCTGATAACTGATAATGACAGCTCTGACAGTTTGCCTCTAAGCTGTGAATGCTGAATGAGGTGTCTGTTATCTCTGAAAATGTTCAACGTTCAAAAGCAGAGCTGGAATGACAAGAAAAGGAGCTATTTTTTTTTTTTACCCTTGCAAGATATGGATAGGATTCCTCTGAGTCCAGGCCTCCGTTGTCCTTAACATACAGGAAGGCATTATCCATTAGGCCACCATTGCAGCCTTCATTGCCTTGAGCCCGAGAGCAGTCCACCAGATTCTGCTCACTCAGTGAAACAAGTTTGCCAGTTTTCCGGAACATCTGGCCTTCAAGGGCGCCAGTGGCACTGAAAGCCCAACAAGAACCACACTGACCCTGAGAAGAAAAAAGTCATCAGTTTACAAGACACATACAAACACTAACAGTAGCCCATGGACCTAAGTACTCTTAAGAAGATATTAATCTGAATACCGTCATACCTGATTCTTTATGGGAGTTACATAGCCCTTCTCAGTCCAATCCACAGATTTGGGGACTTCAAGAAAGAGAGGTTCACGGAACATCTTCCCCTTCCCCTTCCCCTTCCTGTGCTTCTGGTTTTGAAAGCCATTCATCACCTGCCTAAATTCTTCATTGGTCTTGAAGGAAAAGTAAATAAAATGTTCAAAAAGCAAGAGGTTATTGTTCTAAAGTGCTGAGGAGAGGATGCACAGAAACTCATGCCACACACTCACCATGTCACCAAAGGCATTCATGGCCATGGTGAAGCCATGTCTCCCTCCGCTGTACTCTCGATTGTGCAGTTCAATCATTTTCATATTCTTCTCCCACACTGCTCTCCTCCATCCTTCTTCATTCTAGAGGCAAAACACACAACTGATCACCTTGATTTCTACTTAAAACCCAACCCATGCTCACCAAATGGATTTAAAGACAAACTACTATCAGGGAGGGGTTTATACTTCTGGAAACTGTTCTCCAAGCTCTGACCCAGGGATACATGCCGATGCTGTGCTCAGAAACAGGTGCCATTAAATTACTGCCTTGGTAAAAGCTGACTTCCAGAAACTACTCTCTGGCTAGAGACTCCAACAGCACGGATCATTCTCTGTGGGGGTCCCTCTGGACATTTTCAGATGTTACCAACCATGGCATATAGTCTCCTGTGTGTTGCCTTCCACTGGTACCAGTGTGCATCTAAATTTCGATCAAATTTTGGAGTAGCCGAGGCTATTCCCAAGCATAGGGCAGTCAGGAAGAGTGAAGGATTCATGTTTCAAAAACCTAGGAAGGGAAAAGAAATCAGTATTTGATGAGGCCAATTCTTAAAAAAAAAAAAAAGCCGTCTAACTTTCTCCTGAGATGTTACAGCCAGTATGGTGGGGTAAAAACATTGAAATGATCTTCCCAAATGTTTACAGAAAGTCTGCGGCTAAGGACATGGGTGAAGAAAAAGAGGGCAAAGACTTACAAAATGGAGGTATTTGATTCAGCCATCAAAATGGAAAACAGGCGCACACATACTGTAGGAATCAAGACAGGCTTCTTTTTAAGAACGCAACGATAATTTAGGTTTTGGTAAGGGTCTCTGCCGTACCTTAAGGGTCGGAATTTTAAAGCAACAACTGGGAAACTGTTGATCTAGGTTATTTACTGAAGGTACGGAGGTGACCCGGGACTTTTATTTACCAGGACGCTTGATCATAAGTAGGGGGACATGGATTCCCAAGAGTTTGGTGGCCACCTCACACCTTTCTTCTTAACTACTTTCAGGAGGTGAGATACGCCTTTGAATGAATCTCCGCTACTTTAATTGAAACCTTTCTGAAACGCCTTCCCAGGAGAAGGTGGGCAGGAGTGCACCCAGGGCTCCACTGTCCCTACGCGTGTCCTGTGTAGCCCACCCCCATCACCTCCCCCACAGCGGGCACGCGATCAGGCGGCACGACGGCGCCCAGAGCCCCGTTTTCGCGCCCACACACGGCCTGACTCCCCCGGGGCTCACTGAACCCGCGGGGGCCGAGCCGGTACCGGCGCTGCAGGCGGGGCCGGGCCAGGCCAGGGGCGTGCCGTCCTGCTCCCAGGGGATGTTTACGGCGGCGCACGGAGTGACCGGGGGTCAGACAGTCGCGGCCGACCCGGACGTGTGCCGCCACCTCCCGCCGACCCGCCTAGAACCCGCGGGCGGTCTCAGCTCCGCCCTGGGTTTCCCAATCGCCCTTCCCTCTTCCCCGGCTCGAGGCAGCGCCGAACCAGCCTCAGCTCCCGGCGGGCAGAAGCTGCCGTTCCCGGGGGTCGCGTCTGCCCACCCCCCCCCCCACAACCCCCGCCCGCGTCCCTGGATATCCCCTCCTCCAGTCCTCGTCCCTGACCGGCCTCGTCCACAAACTGGGTCGCTGACCTGTGGCTGCCACAGCTGCGCAGGCGCACTCCGCGGACGCACGCAGCTGTCCAGAGGTCGCCGAGGCCGAGGTTCTGGCCGGGTCGCGACTGACTCAGCCTTTAAGGCCCCGCGTGGCAGCCCGCCCGGCCCGGCTCCCGCCCCCGCCCCCACCGCCTGCCCGCGCCGCGATTGGCTGAGCTGGACGGTGGGCGGAGCCTCCGGGTGTGAGTACTCCGAGCGCGTGACGCGATTCTGCCCCAACTCGTCCCCGGGAAGGCCTTGCCCGCCTCAGTGGAACCGAAGACTGAGAGCTCGGGCCCCCTGGGCAGCGCTGAGTGGGCGCGCCGGCGCCTCTGCAGGGACCCGGGTCAACCGGTTACCTCGAATTCCTGCGCCCTTTCCCGAAAAGAAGCTCACTGGGAGGCCCAAGTGGAATTTCACCGTAACCCCGCGCATCCTCTAGTCCTAGCGTTTTTGGTGAAAATCTCCGGGAGGGCTGAGCGCTGTCTAATCCTGTCTAGTGGTGCCCGTTGCTCCCACAGCGGAGGTGGGGCGGGTGGAGGAACGCGGGGCCCGCGGGCAGACGCGCTGGCTCCCGGGCGGAGGGTGATGCCCGCTGGGTTTGCGGAGAAGCCGAGCGGAAGGGCAATTCCTCAACACCCGTGACGCGCTGGTCCCGGCCCGGATGCCCGGAGGGAAAGGGGACCGATTGGACCGCTCTCCGGAGAAGGCGTGGCGTGTTCCAAGGCATCTGCTGCCTTCCCCAGTCAGGGGGCCTTCGCGCCTCACCCGCTTTTCTCAGAATCAACAGAAACGAGTTATTTACGGGGAAAATTGGCTTAGAAAGACTGGTGACAAAGGGCGGAAACTGTTTTTAAGATCATTAAGTCTCCCCCAGTATCCAAAGTGCTCTCTTGAGATAAAAGAAATGTAAAGGAAAAGTAGTTTAATCACATTTGTCAAGGCTTCGGTTTACGCGGTTTGAAGAAGTGTTTTATATAGAAGAAAAAATGGAGCTAAAGATTTAAGGAAATTAATCCAGAAATTAAAAAAAAACTCTTTTTAAAAGGTATGTAAGAAATTCATTATAGAAAATGCATCTTAGAAAATAAACGCCCCCTTGTCCCCTCCCCATAACTTTTCTAGGCTTATCTATATATGTATTCTATATATACTGTTTTACAAAATGGAATCATAGTACATATCGATTTGTAAACTCACTTAAAATTAAATTGATAACCTTCGTAGAAGCACAAATATTTTTGAAAACCAGCTTATCAAAATTTTCTATTTCATGTCCTTTGAAGTTGAATCCCTCTCACAAATAGAACTAGGGGCGCGAAATTCTCATCGTTTGGCATATGGCTGGAATTTTGCTTCGTGTGTGTGTGTGTTTCTGTTTTTAAAATTAATCTTGGCGGTGATCACATGTATCATTCACAGATGGAAATAAATGAAGACCATCTACATGGGAACAAGTTGCTATGATGACAGAGTTCTTGTCTAGGTAAGGAAAAGCTTAATGAAAACACAGGGACGTTTCCGTAAGCCCTGATTAGAGACTGTTATCATGGGGAAGCTGGAGGAGGAGTAACTAGAAATTGAACATTTTAGGGGAATGGTTTAGGGAGAATATTTGGTTTTCTCTGGTTTGTCCTTAAGTGGAAGCAAAAATAAGAAGTTGGTAGCCCTTCAGGATGTCCTGACTGCTCTTAAAGTGGTGGTTACCGCAGAGATTTCTTTTGTGGGTCAGAGTTCTATTGTCATTTAAGTCGCCATTGTCCTTTTGTTTACTCAGTGTCTCACAAGAGATCTAAGTTATTCTAACACGTGGGTTTTACAGTTGCCCTTGGGTCACAGCTCCAGGAGATTCCACAGGGTGGAAAAACCTGCTGTTTCAGGACTGTCTGTGCCTTGAGCAATAGCCCGACTGGAAGCTGTGTGGCTGTTGCTGCACGGAAGTGTGGCATCCTCTGTGGTGTTTCTTGGCATGTGATACAAACGCAATAGAGGGAAAAGGGCTCTTTTTTTTTTTTTTTTTTCATATAGCAAATATGCTCAAACCTATAATTAAATTAAGAAATATCTAAATTCAGGAGAAATAATAGGAGGAAGCGATTTAAGCAGGAGAGAGGATTACTGCTCCAACTCAAGAAATCTGCTTATAGATTATCTGTTACATAATGCATTACAGAGATGTGCTATTACTGACCATTATGCTTTTTTTCTTCTTCTATGCCCCTTTCTTTGCAAAGTAACTTAAATGAGTACTAATTATTAAAATGGTCACATATTAGCCAAGCAACGAAACCTTAGCTCTGCCTTTGATAAAAAACACAGTTCGTAGAACTTCCCAAATTCCTATTTAAAATGCATTTAGTGTCTGTGAAAGTATTTTTTTGTGTGCATCTGTCTAGATTTCTTTTGCTCACTAGTAACAGGATATAAATTCTTTACCCCATTTCTGGGAATTTTAAACTGTAGGGGAATGAACAGATCTCAGGTGGTGGCATGCAAGCCAGACCACATAACACCTCTCCCCAGTAACCCCCTCCAATTTGTTTAAATTCAGTGAGCCATGAATTACTCTTAAAAAAAATTATCTAGTCCATTTGTAAAGTGGTTACCATCTATAATTTATAATTATACCGTTATAATTTATAAAAATACCATTTATAATTTTATAGACAGGATTATGTTTACGATTAGGTGTTTATGTGAAGCCACTTATGAAATAACTTATTTTTCTAAGCTACTGTAACCTTGCTCTTCCTGTAGTGTTAAACAGCCAGCCAATTTGTTGAGTACATCAATCCACAAGAATTAATTAAACTCTTACTTTGTGTTCACTGACCACTCCTGGAGTAGTGTGTGCGTTTACTTAGACACATGACACATTCTACATGTCGCTTTACTGGCAGTGTTTCTGAAGGTCAGCCTTTCCTTTTAAAATCTGAGTTTAACTACAGTCATCTTGATTTTATAGCCCACAAGCACATCCATGATCAATATATTTAAATGAGATTATGACAAAGCATATTGGTGTAGTAGGTAACATAGGAGCTGACCTTGAAGGATTTTTCCCCACCCCTAAGACTATAATCCACAAATTTTCCTTTGGATGCCAGAAGATCTCTTCCTAAAATCTGAAAAAGTCTATTCTTAAAACAAAGTGTGTTAGTTTCTTGTGGCTGCTGTAACAAATTTCCGCAAACCTGGTAGCTTAAAACAACAGGAACTTATTCTCTCACAGTTATGGAGATCAGAGATCCAAAATCAGCATCTCTTGGGCCAAAAACCAGGGGTTGGTAGGGTCTTACTCCTTTCAGTGGCTCCAGGGGAGAACGTGGTCCTCCCCTCTTCCAGCTTCTGGGGACTCTAGGCATTCCTTGATTTGTGGCTGCATCACTCCCATCCTTGCCTCTGTAGTCACATTGCCTTCTCCTCTTCAGTCTGTGCCAACCCCCCCCTCCTCCCCCCGCCTCATCTCCTGTAAGAACACTTGGGCATTTAGGGCCCATCCAGATAATCCAGAGTAATCTCTCCCACCCCCCCCCCCAATTCTTAATTTAATCACATTTACCAAATTTTTACAATATAAGGTAACACTTACAGGTTCCAAGATTTCAGACCTGATATGTCTGGGGGCCGTAATTTAGCTTACTACACACGGTATAGGTAAGAACCAGTTTCTTGACAAGGCTGATGCAAACTTGCGTTTAACCTCTTTAGGCTGGCTTCATTGGGACATTAGGTTTCAAGACTCCCATGCAACAGTCTTTATTACCCTCCCCTTCCCCCACTTACTCTTTTCACAACCATTTATTCCAAGGTCTCTGCATATAAAAGCATTACTCACCCACTCCTTCCCTGAGACATTTCTGGTTTAGGCTTTGAGGATCTCCCTTTTGCAAATATCCCCATTAATAAATGCACTTCCTTGCATTTTCCCTTGCATTTCCTTGCGTGAAGTCTTTCCCCTGACACCCTGTATCATTATGTGAAGTGGTCGAGACAGAGAAGACCTTTGTGCTGTTTAGAGAGTTTGTATATATTCATGAGGGCAGGGGGTCTGGCGGAACTGGTGTTCCACAGAGCGGGCATCCCTATCTGTGAGTACCTGGCACTCCTGGAAATTAAAGCATGATTAGAAAAGATTGCTGCCATGATAATGATGATTCTAATCGCTAAATAACACAGGTGCCGGGCAATGTCCTGAGCTTGTGTACAAACTCCTTCATTGACTCTTTGCAACAACACTACGACAGTGGTTCTCAAACTTGAGGGTGCATCCGAATCACCCTGGGTCGGGGGACCGGGCGAGGGGCTTGTGACAACACAGATTGCTGACCTCCATCCCCTAAGTGTCTGATTCAGCGGGTCTGCGATGGGGTTCCAGAATTTGCTTTTCTAACAAGTTCCCAGGTGGTGTAGATGCAACCGATCAGGGGACCCACTTGGAGAACTGCCCCAGGAGATGGGTGCTACTTTATACCCCATTTTACAGACCAAGATGGTCATAGCAGTAGGGTACATAAAATCAAGGATGGTGCCAGATTCCTGTCGAAAGTGAAGAAATAAATCTGCTTCAGACCGGCAGAGCTTAGAAAGGGAAGCTGAGCATTGGAGACTTTGCCCTCGTCCCTCACCCCCAGCCCCCATCACTCCCTTGGCAAACTGGATTCTGGGTGCCAGAGGGCACCAGGAGAATGGAGCGTGAGCACTGAGGACATCAGAGATAAGGAACCAAAGCTCCCTGGGGCCAGGCTCTGGACTTCAATGCCGATGCCGGCTTACCTGGTGTCACCCTGAAAGAAGGAAAAGACAGGTGAGCCACACAGAAGACACGCTGCCTGCACTAGGCTGGGCCTCTTTCCACTGGCTTCCAGGAGGATGTTTCGCCTGGTGCCTCCTGGGTGTTTTCTTCCTTGATCATTTCTCAGAGACAGAAGGTCTACGTCTCACCTAAGATCAATTCATTGTCAGATTTTTAAGCCTGTCTCTGATGACAATGCTTCAATGACTCATGATTTTGAGAAGCTCAGGTATTTAAAAAAATGAGGCTCATTCATTCACCAATTCTAAAGACACACCTAAAAATATTCCTCTTAAAAAACTGGGGCCACACGAAGGAAATAGAACCATACAATCAAGCATCCCCAATTCCCTATACGATCACCTCAAAAAACAGAACTGGGAAGAGTTTTCAACACAAGCTTTGGTAATTTTGCTGAGTTACTGACTCCACTCTGGTGGTTTATGTTTGCTTTTTGTGTGTGTGTCTGGTGTGTCTCCCCTCTGCCCTGCCCTCCAAACTCCAGTGATTGCTACTTCTCTATCTTGGTTTCATTGTCCTCAAAGCAGTCCTGTAGCTGTGGTCTCAATCACATCTAAAACTGTATCCTTCTAGCCATAGGATCCATTGAGGAACCCAGAATCTGATCTTTCTTGGGGATCACTGCTAACACAGCCAAAGGAAATAATATGTAAGAGTTCAATATAGAACACACAGTTTTGGTTGAAGGAAGCAACAACCACTTCTTTTAAACACATTTTATTATTCATGGTATCTTGTGCTCAGATGCTGTTTTTCCTCTCTAGGAGAAGAAATCCGGCAGGTGGCAGAATGCACAGGTCCCCCGAGTCTTGCGGCCACACCACATACTGAATAAGTAAGCTTTCAGTCTGGTTGTTCTGCCTGAGTGTTTCCTTGCCCATCATGCCTGATTTCTTATCCAGGGAGCAAGGGTCACACAAGGTGACCATCCCAAGACTAATTAGCAGCTACACTGTGGATATGGCATATGTGTCTTCTGAATCTACACACCCTTTTCACCCCTAACACACACTTTCCCAGTTTCTAAATTTCCATGGGCTCAGTGTAAAAAGTTATTGTCATGCAATGCTCAGTGGTGGTGTCTGGCGATGGTTGCTTGACTCTGTGGAAAGTGAGTGGAATTTGAGAAAATTTGAGAAATGGTGAAAGAAGAATTTTTTTTCTCCAAATTCAAAGAGAGAAATGGAACTAAATAATAATTTGAATGATAGGAAATATCATGTTGGGGTCCCCAGTGTGTGACCGACATGCAATAAACAACACTGCAGAATGACAATTATTGGGCTAAAAGAGGAATTGTTGCCAGTTTGGCTACAATTTCCTAGGCACCCTGGTACTTGGCCCAGAAATTAGTGGGTTTCAGGTGGAGTTGGGAAACTTCTCTTGCTCTCAGGACACAGAAATCCTAGACTCTTCTTACTGTCCTTGAGGTGCTTAGAAATGCCACAGAGAGCTCAGAAATACTTCTTTCTTTAGAGAGTCCCCAAGACCAGGAACTAGCCAACAAAAGTGCCCTGAGGCCTCATCGCCATCCTCAGGCTCCTGGTGGATTCCGGAACTCTGCTGGAGTCCACCAGGGAAGTCCAGGAGGTCACTGTGGGTGGCCTCTTGGGATGGTAAGCCAAGTAGTTATCATTACCTTCCTGACCCCAGGAATGAAAAACACTCCCCTCCTGCCCCATCTCCTAGGAAAACTCTAGAGGGACATTAAGGAAAAAGAAATAGTTTGAGGTACATGAGAGAAACGGTAAAAACAAGTATGGAGGTTAAGACTCATCTTAATCAAGTGTTTAATCCAGTGATTTCCAAGAACACATTGAACTAGCATAAGATTTCACTTGGTACAATGTTTTCACATTTCCCCCTTTTGAACACTCTAAAGATCTAGGCCTTGAATCCAACAGACAACGAAACCTTTCTGCAAGCACAGTGGGGAGTTGCCACTTGAAAACGGATACTTTGATCATTTTGCCCAATTAGTGAAAGGGAAGAAAATTGGGCACTTGTCTGAACTTTCATTTCTGTTTTATCTGTTTGGTTTTTCTTCTGATTTGGAGAAGCAGTAAAAATCATTTATACCTTCTCTCCTTCCTGTTTATTATTTTGATTGAGATGGAGGAGAGAACCAATAAGGAAGGATGTTTTTCTGGAAATACTAAACTTTAATAACCAAATTACTGAATATCCCAAAACGTCTAATTTAAAACCTTTCTATGTTACAACCATGTCTTCATTAAAACAGTGGGAAAATGACAAGCCAATAAAAGCAACAACTTTTAGTACCTCTTGGCCCAATTTCCTATCCAGTTGCACTGTCTTCAACATATAGCTAACACCAGTCTCGTCTTTGGTAGGCATACACTTTGTACAAATAATTTATCCTCCCCAAGCTTTGCTTTTATCCACTATAAAATGTGGATAGCACAAATGCCCTCATAAGACTGTATTAAAAATTAAATGAGATAACATGAGTATTGACAGAAGGAGCTACTTTACAGAACTTCTCCCTCAAAAATGGGCATATCCTTGATAAATGACATTCAATCCAAAGGCATTCTAACATTGTAGTGACCTCTGTTGCCTCTGAGATATCGTCTGTGGATCATGATTATTGCTTTTAGCATTCATCTAGAATCCTGCTGTAAGACAGTAGAGAACTTTGTACCTTGATTCAGGGAAACAGCCCTCAATTACCATAAAACCATGGGAGCTGGCATCCTTCCCGTCCAGAGTGGTCCTCTAACAGATTTCTTCCATTTTTTCACATGGTGGCCCTAGGAAGGTCTCCCATCTGGGGACTCCCATGATCTTATGAGCGGATTTGAGACAAAGGGTCTTGAGGAGTTGAAGCCTCGTCCACACGGCGCTGGCCCAGGGATCCAGGCCTGGGTCTAGAGTGACCCAAGTGGCTGGGCCTTGCCTTTACTGCCAGCACTTGAGCCAGATCTACGGGAGGACTGGGTGTTGGCTCCATTTTGTCTCCACTGTGTTCCTCCTGGAGATACTGTATAAGGTGCTGGCGTGGAAGGGCAGGGGTCTTGGGGTAACAGCACGATGGCTGGATTCAGGCAGTGATGTTTTGCCATTTATCTATTCTAGAAGTCCTTCCTGGTTCTCCCCCGACCCACCCAGCCACCCACCCGCTTTTATTTTTTTCTTAATGGAGGTACCAGGGATTGAACTCAGAACCTTGTGCATGCTAAACAAGCACTCTACCACTGAGCTATGCCCTCCACCCACCTTGCTGAGTCCCTTTTATGCCAGGCCCTGAGCTGAGGAATCAATGCTGAGCAAACATTGATACATTGCCTGTGCTGAAGGCGCTTAGGTCCATGCAGGAGGCATGGAGCAAATATTCCCTTTGGATAATGTATAGACTTATTCTTCCTTTCTTCCCCATTGACCCAATAATCTTGGCAATTTCCCATGTGGAGAGTCCCTGAGTGATGAAGTTTCCGTGTAGCCATCCCATCCCCCTGCTAGAGAAAACCTCGGAAAGTGCGGCAGCCTCCTCTTCTCTGGATTTCATCATAAAAGGAGGAGTCCTGAAAGACGTTTAATCAAAGACATTCTGACCAAGGTTACCTAGTGCCCTTCATCATGGATCAAACGCGTCTGGTTGATTCAGGTGTTTCTGCCGTAACCACGTGGCCCATCGTCTGCCTCCTGGCTCTGCTCGGCTTACCCGATTGTGACCTGGTGTCTGGCCTCCGTCTTCAAGGGGTCGTCTCATAGCACCGTTGACCCTCTGGCTGCCCGCGTGGCATCCCGTGGCGACCTCACTGTTGCCCTTTGCAGGTCCCCCTGTGTTAACAGAGAAGACAAAAGCCAACATTCCAATCAGAGAAGACAGTGCAGGAATGGTGCAGCCTTTGAGGTCTTAACCAAAACACCATCACCACCTTGAGGTTATTTCTCAGGGGCAAAATGTTGATTTTCACAATGGGTAGAGAACCCATCCCCTGTTCACCACTGAAGGTATTACCAAAATGTCTAGAATCATAAGGGGCTTCAGTAATACACAATTCTATTTTAGATCCAATACTGTACCTTGGCTATCTTTCCTTGTCAGTACATACAGCATTCCATTGTTTGACTAGTCAGAATTCCTTTAACACTCTTCTTTTATTGATGGGCATTTAGATTTGTTTTTCATCGACAAATAATAGCGTAATGAATATCTTTGCACGTGTATCTTTATAGATATGTGTAAATGTTATAAAAGAAATTCCCGGAAATGAAGCCACTTGCTGAAGAAATTTATCCAATACACACTCCTACCTGGAGTGAGAGAGAGTGCATTTTCTCAAGACTTTTAGACCAGCTCATTTCTAAGCAAAATGTGATCTAATTGTTTGTTTTACAACATGGGGAACCCAGTGTGCCGGGGACTTTACATACGCAGCTGGAATTGACAATTTAATTTACTTCTCCCAATAACCGCATGAGGTAAGAATTGCTAACTATTTTACAATTGAAAAACAAACTGTGAATTAGCTGCGTACTGTTAGGCAAATAATTTTAGGCAACACTCAGTGTTTCCACTCCCCTAGTAAAAAAAAAATGCAAACTGTCGTGCTGTCCTTACTGGCTGTATGGGTGTGATGGTCAGTTTTATGTGTCACCTTGGGTTGGCTATGGCCCCCAGCTATTCAATCAAAGCTAATTTAGCTGTTGTTATGCAGGTGTTTTTAAATGAGATAAAAGTCCTTATCAATTGGCTTCAAGTAAGGGAGATAATCGCAGATAACCTGGATGGGGACTGATTTCATCAGGCGAAAGATCTTAAAAGCAAGAGCTGAGGCTCCCGCAAGGAAGAAGAAATTCCACATGTGGACTCAGAGAATTCCCTCGGGTTTTTCCTGATGGTCTACCCTGCAAATTTCAGACCTGCTAGCCAGCCTCATAATTGCATAAGTGAATTCCTTGCAATGAATCTTTTAATATATATTTCTTACTGGTTCTGCCTCTCTGGTTGAACACAATGGGGCTGTGTTAAAAATTAAAGGACAATATCTCTGCAAGGTATTTTATGATGCCCTATGAATTGTGTGAAATGTGATATATTTACAGTTTGAATGTGCTGGGGAGGATGGCAGGTTAGAAAGAAGGCTGAAGTGACTAGGTGCTGGGGTGTGGTTTTGCCACCGGCAGGCTGTATAATTTTAACAAATGACATCATCTGTGGGCCTCCGTTTCCTTGTGATAAAGTCTAGAAGTAGCGAGTTGCACTGGATTATCTCTAAGGAACTCTTCAGGGCTAAAAAGTTTAGAAGTATGAGTTTGCCTTATATCCACAATTAGGCTTTAAAATCTTTTTTATCGTCAGCTTTGAGGTATCATTCACAAACAATAAAATTCACCCATTTTAAATGCACAGGCTGATGAGTTTGACAAATGCATCCAGCCATGTGACCACCACCACCACAGTCATGCTGCAGAACAGTCCCATCTCTCTGGGACCTTCCCTCCTGCCCCTTTGCCCTTTGCAGTCTGCCCCTCCCCCAAGCCCTGCCCCTGGACGCCACTGATCTGCTTTCTGTCACTATAGCTTTTGTGTTATTAGAGATTCATGCAAAGGGACTCGTACAGTATGTTTTCCCTTATGTCTGGCTTCTCGCACTTAGCACTGTGCTTTTGAGATTCATACCTTTGTTAGTGCGTTTTGTTATAATTTCGTATTGGCTCTTCGCATTTCTTCTAAAACAGATTGTTTACGTACTTCTCCCATTTTTAAATTTTTAATTTGCTTTCTTCACTATATATTTATAGAAGTGCAGTTTTTAAAATCAGTGAATAACATGGAAGTTGATTTTATTTTTCTAAAGCTTCCTGAGTGTCTTTTCCCACCCAATGGCCTCCTTGGAGCAGTGATGGCCATAGATGCCACCTTCTTGCTCTCTTCTTTCTTTGGAGGTGCTTCCTTCCTTCCACCTCCCAGCTTACCGCAGGGGAGCACGCGCTGGCCAGCTGGTCTCGCTGCCCTGGAAGGACTGAGGGGCCTTGGAAGGGGAAAGGACAGGACAGAGCCTCCGTTCCCACCCCTGCTCCTTGGCGCCCATCTGGGGTGATTCCCCAGCCACAGACTTATATCTCCTGACCCCGCTGGTTGTCCCTGAGTCTGTGCACCTGGTCCTGGGACCGGAAACCCTGCATGGCCAAAGCCTGGATTTGCTCTGACCTGCAGCCAAGCCTCCTTTTAGTCTTGTGTGATAGGGTGTACCGAGGGGTGGAGGAAGGACTGTCGCCCTCATCACGTTCTGCCTCATCACCCATCATAAAGCCTGAGAAACTTACACAGGGAGGGGCATTCTCCGCAGTGGCCATGTCCAAATCCTTAGCAAAGAGGGGAGGCTGGGCAAGTCTGCGGGGTTGGGAAACACAGGGTGATGGGGAATCTGCTGGGACAGACAAGGTCACTCTGGCCCCACTCAGCCCCAGAGCCACCTAAATGGCACCCGCATGTCTCCTCTTTCCCAGGCTGCACTGTCGTGTTGTGATGCTGGGAAGAGTCAGCATCTCTCACTGCCCTGCAGGACTTGGTCTGCCGCCCTGGGACAGGTGTGTGCCTGGCTTCTGGGGAAATCTTGTCACCCACAGGGGTTAGGTTTTATAGGGTGCCCTCAGTGTGCCACTACTTCGGGTGCACCCCAGGTCACTGGGCTGCCCTGTACCAGCCTCAGTGCCTAACCACCAAGCATTTGGCCCTTGGGGAAAAATACGTCTTATTTTCCAATCAGCCCATTGGCCACACACTAAGGACACATGACCTGCTTGTAAACTGGGGTTACCATGCTTAAGTCTCATATAAAGCTTAAGAGTGCTTTTCAGTCAGGCCCAGGTGGATTTTATTTTAATGTTCCTTTTTATTCTGCCTGTATCTAGTACAAGTTGGAACTGAAGAGGGTTTACAGCAGCAAGGAGTAATTCGAAATTAAAACAGTGACCGTGGGGGAAAAATAGTCTTAATTCAATTCCAGTGCCCATCTAAAACCTCTTTTATTGAAAACTATGACCTAGAAAATATTTGCATAACTATCTCATGATAATTTCAAATGTTCCAGAATTTCTTTATGGAACCCTCCCGAATTCCCATCTCTTAAGCAACTGAATCTTCCTTAAAAATCTTCAGAGTCCCCAAATCTTTAGAGACTTGATGGGCACTGTAAAAGGATTCTGGAGATTTCAACTCAACAGTCAGCAAAGTCCCTCCCAAATCTTTAGTTGGACTCTGGCATCCCCCAAAAGACTGGGATCTCTGTCTGGCTCTTGGGGTCCCCAGAAACAGGGAGCCGTCCTCAGCATATTCCCTGTGGAAGGACCATCTGCTCTGTTTTCTGTTGCAACACAAATAACACCATGAAGCTCAATGGTGAGTTTCAATACGTTTATTTTACTGCATGTGACCCAGGGAGGCTCAGACTTACAGGTATGTTTGTGCTATGTTTCATATTCAAATGCACAGCTCTGATAGTTTACTTAGCAGGCTGTGCTCTTTGTCTCCCTTGACTTCTATCAAGCACCAGATATAGTGTCATCTCCGTGTGGGTGCTCTGCAAACACTAATTGATGGTGATCAGGATAATGATGTTGACAAATGGCTCCATGAAACTGATGAATCATTTGCTGGAAGAGGCCACGTACAGCAATTATGTTGTCTTGCTTCACCAAACAGGTAATGTTTCATACCTCAGAGCAACACAGAATATTTTGCCTGCCAGTGCCTAGTCACTATTTCCAGTCAGTGTCGAAAAGGTGTCTTTGAAGAGAGCAGAACTTTTGAAACACGTTGATCCCGTAGGCAGACTCTTAATGTGAGAGATGCAGCTGTTTCCTTTGGTTCAGGCTACTACCAAAACCTGGCTCCCTCATGAGCTGGCAATCGAATAAACAAAAAGGTGAAGCAAGAAGTTTGAATCAGCTAATAAAAACAAATGAACTAATTTGTATGAGTATTAACACTTCAGTGGTATTGCTCCCACCCCTCTGTGGAAAGGTCTGGACCTTTTAAAACAAATTGGCTGTGGGATAGACAGGTTTACAGAAGAGCTTTTGATTCATCCATATCAAATTGCACGCATTCAACTGTTTTTGACCTTCAAAATGGCAAAATTCGTGTGGTTCAACTGAACGAAAGATTTAAAAATTCTCTAGCTCAGAGTGTGTCTATATAAACATAGGTAAATACTAAAGACGCAAATTCTTAATAGCTGCTTCCTGGCAAATTTATAATTAAAACAAAAAAAAAAAACTTCCTTAAATATTAAAATTTTGACCATAAGGGGATTTTTTTCCTACAGAAGCCAAAATCTGGTATTTGGATGTATTTCTGTGGTCAATCAGAATCTTTATCATTTTAGATCAGGGGTTGCAATATCCCAGACAAGTGGGATTTGGTCCTCACAGTCATGAACACTTTTTAAAAATATGAATCCTTTAGATAAGGGTAGAAATCTCCAGTCACCAAAGGCCTCACCAGTCTCTACTGTTTCCCTTCAGTGTTTAGTTACATTTTCCTGGGAGGCCCTCAAAACATTTCAGTTTGCAACCTGTCTTAGATGGCATCATATCTCACCGCTTTGGGTCCTCCGATGGGATGAGAACTTTCTGAGTCAAGGAATTAAGAGGGGGAACCCTGCTCCCTCCACAGATTCCACTTCATGGCCTGTTTTGCTCTGAGTATGATAGAAGGAGATGAAATACCAGAAAATGCTCGTCCAGTCTTGTAATCCAGGAGCTACAAATTGAAATAAGATGTCTCTCTATATTTTTTTTTATTGAAGTATAGTCAGTTTACAATGTTGTGTCAATTTCTGCTGTACAAATAATAGTTCAATCACACATATACTTACATATATTCATTTTCATATGTTTTTCATTTATTTCATAGGTTACCACAAGATATTGAATATAGTTCCTTGTGCTATACAGTGGAAACTTATTTATCTATTTTTTTATATAATAGTATCTGCAAGTCTCGAACTCCCAATTTATCACTTCCCACCACCTTCCCCCACCAGTAACTGTAAGTTTGTTTTCTATGTCTGTGGAGTCTGTTTCTGTTTTGTAAATAAGTTTGTTTGCATTCTTTTTAGATTCCACATATAAATGACATCATATGGTATTTTTCTTTCTCTTTCTGGCTTAACTTCACTTAGAATGATAATCTCCAGGTCCATCCATGTTGCTGCAAATGGCATTACTTTATTATTTTTCATGGCTGAGTAGTATTCCATCTTCTAAATATACCACAACTTCTTTATCCAGTCATTTATCGATGGACATTTAGATTGTTTGCATGTCGTGGCTACTGTAAATA
Source organism: Camelus dromedarius (assembly GCF_036321535.1). Classification (NCBI taxonomy): domain Eukaryota; kingdom Metazoa; phylum Chordata; class Mammalia; order Artiodactyla; family Camelidae; genus Camelus; species Camelus dromedarius. The sequence goes on along the minus strand of NC_087445.1, from coordinate 1,788,842 downwards.
GTGATGCTGTGAGCACTGGAGTGCGTATATCTTTTCAAATTTGAATTCCCTCTGGATATATGCTCAGTAGTGGGGTTGCTGGACTATATGGTAGGTCTATTTTTAACTTTTTGAGTAATCTCCATACTGTTTTCCATAATGGCTGCACCAACTCCATTCCCACCAACAGTGTAGGAGAGTTCCCTTTTCTCCACACCCTCTCCAGCATTTATCATTTGTGGACTTTTTAATGATGGTCATTCTGGATGTCTCTCTATTTTCAACCTCTCAGTTTTGCAAAAGTAAAAATATTGATGATATTTAGGGTTGGTGAGAGTGTGAAGAAATGAAAATTTGTTGGTAAACTGATGCAACTTTTTGACCAGAAAATGTGTTTATAATTTTGTAAATGTGTGTATTGTTTGCCTCAGCAAATCCACTTTTCCTATAAAAATAGTTACAAAAGCATGGAGACTACATACATCACATATTTGAAGACTTTTATCGTAGCATAGTTTGTAATACTAAAAGCTGAAAATAACCTAAATGTTTATCAATAGGAGAATGTTCAATTATTGTTACATACCATGGTTAAAAAGAATGAAGTGTATCTGTGTGTAATAGAAAGGTGTAAAGGATGTAACTCTGAGTGCAAAAAGCACACTTCAGAATAATGTCTATAATATGATCCCAGTAAAAAACAAAAGAAAATAACTATACATGTGTATTTTAATGGGCAGATGTAAGTCAATGCATAGAGAAAGCCCAGAACAGTGATACTCAACTTGGGGAGATTTTGCCCCTCCCGCCAAGAGGACATTTGTCAATGTCTACAGACATCTTTGAATTTCTTGACTGGGGGAGGGTGCTATTGGCATCTGGTAGGTAAGAGACCAGGGATGCTGCTAAACACCCCTCTGTGCACAGGACACCCCCCCCTTCTCAACAAAGAATGAATTGACTCAAACATCAGTAGCATAGAGGTTGAGAAACTCTAGTCTATAAGAATATGTAGCAGACTATTAGCAATTATCTTTAGCAATGTTGAAGAGATTAAGATATTCTTTTTATGTTAGTTAGTATTTTGCTGTATTTAAGTAAATTTCTTTTTTTTTTTTTTCAATCAATGTATTCCTTTGAAATTAGCACAAATGAGAAATACTAGTCCTTGGCTGGGAGGAAGTGGGTTACTCATTTTCATTCAGAAACGTGGTCAGTCCACTGCAGCAGTTGGGAAGCTAAACAATAATTTTTAAATTGAGACCAAATAGCTCTTTTGGGCAAAGAAGTATATATTAAGAGATAATGAATGTTCCCTGTCAATCCTGATTTTGCTCTCTTTAGAAAGATGGTTCCACATTTTAGACAATCAGGGCTTCCTTACTCTGAAATGCCTGTGTAAAGCCCTCCAGTGCTCCTGCTCTAAGCAGTACCCAGGACTGACAGCCCGCACGCCCACACGGCAGGGAGCTGAAGGCAGCCTCGGGCCGATGGCCACTAGCAACTGAAGCCCTCAGTCCCTCAGCCTTTGTGGAACTGAAATCCTGCCAACATCACGTGAGCTTGACAGTGAATTCTTCCCTAGTCGATCCTTCACTCTGCCAGCCCGTCGGACACCTGGGTTACGGCCTCAAGGAGATGCCCCAGAGCAGAGGACCTGTATCTGGACTCCTGACCCACAAAAACTGTGAGATATGAAACGTGAGTTGTTTTGAGCTGCTAAGTTTGTGGTAATTTTTTATGCACCAATAGATAACTATCACAGTTGTGAAATCTCACAACTTTTGACAGTGAGTCAGAGCCAGAGCATCTCCTAATCACTGAATTTTCCTTCACCACAAAGGGCACTGTAATGTCATCCCACGGGCCAAGAGAGCTTGGAACACAATACCTAGGGTAAGAGGAATCAGTGCAAACAAGTAAAATTACCTTCATGACAAGTTGGGGCACTTAGGATATGTGTTTATGACTGATATATGCACTGTCCTCAAGTGTGTTTTCACTCTAAAATCTTTTAAAATCTGATGTGTGGCCATTATTCTGGATTATCCACAGAGAACCCAGGGATGGTGGTCCACCAGGCTCCCTTTGGTTCCTAACAGCTTCCAGAGGAGGAACGCCCGATGGGGAGGGAGCTTCTATTGCCTTTGTGGAAAATCAGTTTCCTGGGAACTGAACACACTGAAGTATTTTCAGGTGAGTCATGTCAGTCAGTTCCCAGGAGCACATGAGACCTAAAGTTTCGAGATTTCAGGAATGGGAACTCTCAAAAAAGTGATGTTCTCATGGCACGAGGACCTCCCACACAGTTATCTCAATGTCTCCTTGAGCCCTAATTTACTCTCTAGTTTTATAATGAGTTATGATCTTTCTTCAAGCTCCTTGAAGGAATACAGATCATTACTCTGAATTTTAGTAGTACTAATAAAATAGGTAATGATACATTATTTACTTTCTGGTAGCTTATTCTGTGCCAGTCATTGTCTCAAATGACTGACATAAATTACCTAAGGGAATATCCCCTAAAAGGACTGCGGCTAATAATAATTATTACCATTTCACAGAGGAGAAAACTGGGCCTATGAGGGAGATGTGACTTGCCCAAGACCACACAAGAATGGGGGTAGGGAATAAACACCCAAGTGAGGTCAGCAAGCAGTTTGGTAAGTTCACAACTAACTCTGTCTCATCACAAAATGAGGTCCTGAAACTCACCTGTATCATTTTTAAATCAATTGAGGCATAATTTATATACCATAAGTTGTATACATTTTCCATACACTTTGAGTTTTAAATATTTATATAGCTGTGTAGTTACCACCACAATCTAAATTTAGACCTTTCCATCATCCTTAAAGTTTCCCTGTTTCCCTGTCTATCTCCACCTCAGGCTGCAGGCAACCACTGATCTGTTTTCTGTCCCTCTAGACTAGTCTTTCCTAGAATTTCATGAGTAGAATTATAGAGTGTTCTCTCCTGTGTCTGGTTGTTTTTTCACTCAGCATAATCTTATTGAGATTTATCAATATTGTTACATGTATCAGTAATTCTTTTTATTGCTATGTGCGGCTCTTTTGTGTGGTTATACATTTGATTTATTTTAGGAGGTCAGCATTATCCTAATAACAAAGGCAGACATAGATGTTACATGAAAACTAAACTAAAGGCTAAAATCCCTTGTGAATATATACAAAAATCCTCAATGAAATATTAGCAAGTGGGATTCAGAAATATATAAAAAGGCTCGTTTCTGATGCCCAAATGGGATTCATCTGGAGAATTCATTTACATTTGAAAATCAATCACTGTAATTCATCATATTAAGAGACTAAGTAAGAAAAAGCTTATAATCATCTCAATAGATGAAGAAAAAGCATTTGACAAAATTCAACATTCATTCATGATAAAAGCTCTCAGCAGGCTAGGAATATGCAGACTTAACCTAATCTTATAAAAATGTACAGCTAATATCATAATCCCATAAAATTAGTAAAAAGGCAAGAAATTCTTATTCCACATTGGGCTGGAAGCTCTGCGTAGTATAATAAGGTTAGAAAGAGAGAAAGAAAGAGAAGGAAAGAAAGAAAGGAAAGAAAGAAAGAAAGATCACACAGAATAGAAAGAAAGAAATAAAACTCTATTTGCAGACAGCATGATTGTCTATAGAGAAAATCTAAACAGATCCCTATGAAACAGCTCCTAGAACCAGTAAGTTTGCTTATTAAGGTAGGAAGATATAAGTCACGCATACGAAAAGTCTATTCTATTCATATAGAACAGCAATAGACAATTGGAATTTGAAAATTTTAAAAAGTACCATTAAAATGGCATCAAAAAAAGTTACTTATACATTTAACAAAATATGTGCATGGAGAAAAATACGATGTTCATGAGTTGGAAGATTCAATATTGTTAAAATGTCAATTTTCCCCCAATTTATGTAAATTCTAGTACAAGTCTAATCAAAATCCCAGAAAGCTTTTTCTTGTAGATATTGACAAGTAAATTCTCAAATTTATACGGAATGTCAAAGAACAGCCAAAACAATTCAGAAAAAGAAAAAGTCGGAGCGCTTATATAGTTCATTTCAAGAATTCTGTAAAGCTACAGTAATCAATGTGGTTGCTGAAAGGATAGACACATGGTAACCAGAATACACTAAAGAGCCCAGAAACAGACCCAGACAATTTTTGGCAATGATACAGAGGCATTTTAATAGAGAAAGGATGATCTGTTAAACAAATGATGTAGAACCAAATGAACATATATATCCTCCCCGCTGAAAAAAACCTAAACTTGACACATACCTCACATGTTACACACACAAAAAGAACCCATAGACAAAAATTCCAAGTACTGTATAATTCAATTTATGTGAAATGCCCAGAAGAGGGAAATCCATATAGACAGGAAACAGGACTAGTGGTTGCCTGGGACTGAGGGTAGGCTTGGGGAGTGATAGTTGACAGGCACTAAGTTTCCTTTGGGGGAGATAAAAATGTTCTGGAATTATACAGTTGTGATGGTCACAGAATTTTGTGAATATAGTAAAGTTACCGAATTGTACACTTTAAAAGGGTGAATTTTACGGTATATGAATTATAGCTCAATTTAAAAATCCCTAGTACTTAAAAGTGATTCTCAAGGCAGTTAATTCTAAGTAGAAAAATGTTAAGAAATAATCTAGCGTTAGGAAAACTTTAAATAAGTAAATAAATTTTGTCAGATTAACATGACAGAAAATTCTTCAGATGTTAAAATTATGTTTATTTTACTTTTTTGATTGAAGTATAGTCGGTTTACAATGTTGTGTCAATTTCTGGTGTACAGCACAATGCTTCAGTCATACATGAATTACATATATTCATTTTCATATTCTTTTTCACTGTAAGCTACTACAAGATATTGAATATCGTTCCCAAAAATTATGTTTAAAAAAAGCTTTTGTAAACACCAAAGGTACCATCCATGAAAGAAATAACTGGTAAACTAGGCTTCATTAAAATTAAAAACTTCTGCTCTGTGAAAGACACTGTTGAGGGAATGAGAAGACAAGCCACAGGCTGGGAGAAAATATTCACAGTAAACATATCTAATAAAAGACTGTTATCCAAAAATACATAAAGAAACTAACAATAAGAAAACCAACAACCCAATGAAAAAAACGGGCCAAAGATCTTAATGGAAACCTCACCAAAGAAGATACGCAGATGGCAAATAAGCCTATGAAAGGATGCTCCACGTCATACGTTACCAGGGAAATGCAAATTAAAGCAACGATGAGCTATCAGTACACACGTATTAGAGTGGACAAGATTCAGAACACTGACAACACCAAATGCTGGTGAAGATGTGGACCAACAGGAACCTCATTCATTGCCGGTGAGAAATGCAAAATGGTACAGCCACTTTGGAAGACATTTGCAGCTTCTAAATAAAACTAAACATACTCTTACCATAAAATCTGGCAATTGCACTCTTCGATATATATTCAAAGGAGTTTAAAACTTATGTCCACACAAAAACCTGCACACACATGTTTATGTCAATCTTATTCATAATTGCCAAAACTTGGAAGCAACCAGCATGTCCATCAGTAGGCAAATGGATGTAGGATGTTGATAGTAGGGGAGGGTATGGCAGGAGGTATATGGGAACTCTCTGGGAAAGTATGTGGGTACCCTCTGCTTAGTTTTTTCGTCAAACTTAAACTGCTCTAAAATACGAAGTCTCTCTATAAGAAGCTCTGCCTGTATAGGAGAATGCTTTTGATATACTGACAACTGAAAATTCATTTAATGCTATATATTTTTTCTATTTAAAGATGATTATAAGAAGAAATTATAATAAATTAATTATGTCCAAATATTAAGTGTGCATGTCTGTATGACAGACAAATGGATGCTTAAAAATTTTTATACTAATTTTTCCCATTTTTGGGCAATATTCAAGTGTTTTTGTCAAAAGTTCTCCTGTAACTATGCCATCAAAGGCTATTTAGGTCTACAGTCAATATCCACTGAATGTTGGAAGGCAAAAAAGTGTAAAAAAAAAAGAGTTAAAACAGCAAGACTGAAATGGTGGTATTTAGAAAGACTTTCTTGCAAAATTGACCCTTCACTGGCATCTTGAAACAGATATTTGAGGGTTTCCATCATTTCCCGAATTGGTAAAGGTGGTTTACGGTGCCTAAACTCTTTGTGCAAACAATGGTTTATGTTCAACATCTGCTTTCCTTCTGGGAGTCTGGAATTTTGGTACATGTGCCGACTAAAAATTGGCATTTTCCACCTTCCTCTACAAGGATTAAGTCTCTAGCAACCGCAGACTCTGGCCTTCAACACACCCTGAAAGGAGTTCAGGGTGGAGGTTGAGAATGAGGCACTGCGTGCGCTGGGAGAAATCGGCAAACGAGCCTTCAGAGAGTTAGATATTTTCAGGGGAAGATTTTATGAGCCCCAACTTTTCATCTTCTCATATCTAGAAAAGCACTCAAATCATTAACAGTGACACCTGCTCCTGATGGCTAGCAGGAAGCCTCTGCCAAAACGTGTGCTTGACTGCACACACCCCCCTTATATGTAATACTGACTTTCCCCCATACCTCTTTGGAGCAGTTCCTCAGCGCTATCTGAGATGCTGTCTCCCGGGCTATAGTCCTCCTTCTTCCCCAGATAATCTTAATTTTCAGTTCTCACATTGTGCTTTTATTTATTTATTTATTTATTTATTTATTTATTTATTTATTTATTTATTTATTTATTTATCAATCAATCAACAATGTTAGGCAGAGGGTACCTATGTGACCAGCCCTCAGTAAAAACCTTGGACATTCTCTTAGTCAGTTTGGACTACCATAACAAATTACTCTAGACTGGTTGGCTTAAACAACAAACATATATTTCTCACAGTCCTCGAGGTTAGAATGTTCAAGATCAAGGTGCCAGCAGCTCCTGTGGCTGATGTGCTCCTGCCTTCTGGTTGCAGATGGCCATCTTCCCCCTGTATCCTCACAAGGTGTAGAGCAGAGAGGGGAAGAAAGCTCTCTTATATCTCTTTTTGTAAAGGCACCAATCAGTGTTTTGTAGTTCTCCACATATGTCTTTCACCTCCTTAGTCAAGTTTATTTCTAAGTATTTTATGTTTTTGATGTTTTGATGTTTTACTTTCCTTTTCCTCCTATTTCATTGTTAGTGTTAAGAAATACAACAAGTTTCTGTATGTTAATCTTGTATCCTGCTACCTTGCCAAATTGTCTTCTCAGCTCTAGTAGTTTTTGTGTGGAGCATTTAGGGTTTTCTACATACAGTATCATGTCATCTGCATATAGTGATAATTTTACCTCTTCTCTTCCAACCTGGGTCTGTTTTACTTATTTTTCTTCTCTGATTGCTATGGCTAGGACTTCCAGGACTATGTTCTATAGAAGTGGTGAGAATGGCCATCTATGTCTTGTTTTAGAATTTAGTGGAAAGGCTTTCAACTTTTCACCATTGAGTATTATGCTGGCTGTGGGTTTGTCATAAATAGCTTTTATTATGTTGAGATATGTTCCTTCTATACCTACATTGGTAAGAGTTTTATGTTGAATTTTATCAAATGCTTTTTTTTGTGCACATATTGAGATGATCATATGATTTTTGCCTTTTTTTTTATTGATGTGGTGTATCACATTGATTGATTTGTGTATGTTGAACCATCTTGTGTTCTGGAGATGAATCTAACTTGATCATAGTGTATGATCTTTTTTTAAATGTGTTGTTGGATTTTTTTGCTGATATTTTGTTGAGAATTTTTGTGTCTATAGTCATCAAAGATATTGGCTTGTAATTTTCTTTTTTGGTAGTTTCTTTGTCTCGTTTTGGTACCAGAGTGACAGTGGCTTCATAGAATGAGTTTGAGAGTGTTCCCCAAAAGTTCCCTTCCAAACTTTTGGAAGAGTTTGAGATTTATTGGTATACATTCTTCGTATGTTTGGTAGAATTCCCCAGTGAAGCCATCTGGTCCTGGACTTTTGTTTGCAGGGAGGTTTTTTTAGCTGCTGATTCTATTTCATGTCTAGTGATCACTCTGTTCAAATTATCTTTTTCTTCTTGATTGTTTTAGTGGACTATATGTTTGTAGTAAATTGTCCATTTCTTCTTGGTTGCCCAATTTGTTACCTTATAGTTGTTCACAGTATTCTCTTATTTTTTTTTTTTAATTTCTGTGGTGTTGGCTGTAAGTTCTCCATTCTTATTTCTTATTTTGTTTATTTATTACCTCTCTCTTTTCTTCTTGTTGAGCCTCACCAGAGGTTTGTTGGTTTTGTTTACTCTTTCAAAAAACCAGCTCTTGGTTTGATTGGTTTTTCTATTGTTTTTTAAATCTCTATTTTATTTATTTTGTCCCTGCTCTTCATTATTTCTTTGTTTCTGCTGACTGTAGGTTTTGTTTGTTCTTCTTTTTCTAATTCTTTTAGGTGGTAGGTTAGGTTGTTTATTTAAGATTGTTCTTTATTTTTGAGGAAGGCCTATATTACTATGAACATCCTCTGAGGACTGCTTTTGCTGCAATCCATAGATTATGTGTGTGATTGTGTTTTTATTGTCATTTGTCTCGAAGTATTTTTAAAATTTCTTCTTTGATTTCATTGTTGACCATTGGTTTTTTACTAGCATGTTATTTAGTCTCCATTCAGTCATTTTTTCTCATTTGTTTTTCTGTGGTTGATTTCTAGTTTCATGTCATTGTGGTCAGGAAAGATGCTTGAAATAATTTTTATCTTCTTAAGTTTGCAACCTAGCAAGACAATTCTATAGAACAGAAGGAGAGATAAAGAACTTCTCAGACAAGCAAAATCTAAAAAAAAAAATTACAGCAATACTAAATCTACCTAAAAGAAATATTGAAAATTCTTCTCTAAATAGAAAGGAAGCATAAAGCCATGGAAAAAAGAAAACCAAATGAAAAATCTGATAACTACAATAAGAACAAAGAATAAACATGAAGATGTAAAAGAGGACATCAAAATTATAAAATGTGGGAGAAGGAAGCCATCCACCAGTGACTGTGCCACTCCAGAGAAAGCCAGAAGGCTGCTATATCTAGACCTCACCCCTCCACTCATCAGAGTGCGCCACCAACAATGATGTCAAACAGTGCCCTCTGGGCTAGCGGAGATGACTGGGCTGTGTTGCGCCCTTCCTTCCATGTGAGCTAGCAGTGGAGATTTCTATGGTGGACCCAGGCTGCTCTACACACACTCCTAGCCTCAGCCCACACCACACTCCAGTCCCCTGAGGCTGCCTCTGTGCAGTCAACCCCAGTCCTCTACCCCACCCTTCCTATGAAGCCTGAGCTTCAGCACCTAGCCCCAGCCTGCATCCCCCAGCTTGAGTCTTGGACTAGGGCTCATATGGACCCTCTGTGCTGGTTTTTCTCTGTTCTGTCTGCCAAGCATCTGCTAGTTTCTCCTCCTAGCCCCTGTAGCTCCCTTTCTGTCCCAGCTGACCTCTGCACTGGAAAGAGATCTTCCTAAGGTGAGGGCACTTTTCCTCCTTTGCTGCCCCCTCCCTGTGGGCTGTGTCCTTCCCCAATTTCCCTTTTCTTTTTCTCCTACCTGGTTTTTTTAGGATTTTCCTTGTAGTTCCGACTGTAAGAGATATTCTGCCAGTTCAGTAGATATCCTGTGAGAATTGTTCCATGTGCAGGTGTAGTTTTGATGTATTCATGGGAGAGGGTGAGCTCCATGAGCTTCTACTCCAGCATCTTAAGGCTCCTTCTCTAAGCCCAGACTCTTATTTCTTCCATACATGGTGTTGATGAAAAATTAATCAGTCAATCTAAGAAAAAAATGGAAAATTTTATTTAAGCCAAATCGAAGATTATAACCTGGGAACAGCATCTCAGAAAGCTCTGAGAACTGTTCCACTCATTAGAAGCCAAAACACAGTTATATAAGTTCTTTGAGACAGAGGGCTGTACATAAGATGACGTATTATTGACAGTTTACACAATCCATATCTGCAAGTACAAAGTGATGGGGCATCGTGACCCTTTACAAGATCGAAAAGGAATGTTATCTTTTAAGGAGTCGTCATGTTGGCATTAGGAGAATGTTGCTGTTTGTGGTTGAGCAGGTGTTTGTGCCAGCGGTGGAGGTTTGGTCAATGCAGATGGCAGATACACCATCCACAGTTGAGGGGAGAGAGAAGGCTAAATGGCAAAGGGCAGAGAAAATTGCTTATGTTTTGCCCGTAATATATGAATTTGATTTCACAATGGAAAAGTGCTAAATACATGAAATTGAGATTTTTTTTCCCTTTAATTAGCAGAAATCTTTTGATGTCCAACCACCTAGATTGTTTTTGTTTCCTATGTATCCTGGCTCCTTGCTTTCCTCTTTGGAACTGTCGCTCGGCTGAGAGGCTGTCTCCAGGCTTAAGTCCTCAGTGTGTCTGCCAAATGAAACATAATTCTCAACTTTTAGGTTGTGCACTTTTAAAGTCAACACCTATAAAAAGTTCAATCAGATTCCAGGGCTATAACAAAGCTTTAGATAAACTAGAAGAAAAAAGAAAGAAAGAAAAAAAAAAAACCCACTTCAAATGCTTCTTCAATCCTTCCCCACTCCCCTCCCCATCTCCCATTCTAGGAATTCTCTGGCAGCTATGAGGTTAACCTTGTACAGGCTAAATTTGCTGCTGGAGATTTGAGTAAATTTACTCAAATGAGAGGAAAAGGAGAAGTTTAAAAATGGCTCTATGTTTTATGGCTATGATAAAAGCTAATATAAAATATTCTATGCCTATGTTTGTAATTTCAGAAGTACTTTTCTGATTAGAAAGGCTAAAAACAAAACAAACAAACAACAACAAAAAAACCCCCAAGAGACAAAAACCCAAAATGGTACCCAACCTTCTTTCTTTTTGCTGCTAGTGAGTGGATTGAAATGTACAATTTTTCAGTATTAAAAATAAGACAAGTTTCTATAAGTGGCGATGTTTGCAATAATTTTTACCTATTAGAGCCTCTGAAAAAGGGAGACAATATGAAATGAGAGGTGGTCTCTAATTAGAGATACACTTTGGAATTTGAAAAAGCAATTTTAGTTGCTAATGAGCTCTTGTCAAATCAGACATCTGACAGTTAGAGGCTGATTATTTTCCGGTTTCTGTGCACATTTTCAAATGGGTTAACTTGGACGCTGAGAATAACAAGATTAACAGGGGTTTAGGAAAGCTTGCTTTGTCACTTGGACTTCGAACACTGCTGCTGGCTGTGCAAGGTTTTTGTTTTGCTACAGGAGGAAAAAAGCCGCTCTTTTTTTTTTTTTTCCTGGAATCTTGCCTCATAGATTCTAATTGCCTGAACTTGACTCTAAGCTGAAACCTGATACCGTGGGCTATTTCAGCCTCAGCACAAATTGTGCTGGACTAAAAGCAAACAAAATTCAAGACTATGTTATCACTGCAGATTCAGGACACTCCTATTGTTGCTGGCAGATGCAGCTTGTGTCCAGGTTCTTGTCCTGTCTCAGAAAGAATTCAGAGGCAAGAAGTGGAGGTTAATAAAGTGAGGATTTATTAAGGGATGGATAGAACACTCTCAGGGGAGAGCGCGCAGGCTCAGGTGAGCAGCTGCCCTGAGTTTCTTCAGCAAGTTAATTACACAGGGTGTAAAAATGAATGGGAGGAATATTCATTCAGGAGGGAAGGGTGTGGGGTCACATTCCCTGATTTTCATCCCAACTCTACCTTCCTGAAGGGAGAGTTTTTGTCCTTATTTAGTCTGGATTGGAATCAGTGCATGTTGGGTACTTCTAATCTGCAAGGCTAATTTTATTAAAATGAGGGCATAATGAGCAAAAAGTTACATTCAGATACGGAGATTCCTGCCTTTTTCCACCTTTTTTTTCAGCCTCCAGGCAAATGGTCACCCCAAAAAGTGAGACCACTTATCAGCCCAGAGGTTCCTGCTTTTCTTTCTCTGCCCAGGGACTCCTGGTGCTTACATGATGTGTGGTTTTCCTGTATCTGGCTTGTGCCCCTCATTTCTGCCCAGTTCCTTCCATTTAGCCTGTGTCCCCGCTTCTCTGCTCAGATCTAGCCATCTGCCTGCTCTAACACTACGTGGGGCCACAGGCTATGAAAACATCATGGATGCTGGCTGGACCGCCTGGATCACACAAAAACGTCCCCAGGAAATGGCTTATTCTCTAATGGGACCACCTAAAATCAGGCTGCCCATCAGCTCTCTATTACTCACACAAAAAGTAATTGCATTCTTAACCTGTTATTTCTGCCTCGAACTGCAAGTTTGGGGAGGGCTGTGAACTTCCTGCCCACCCCTGGCTGACTGGACTCCTGACCCCTCTCAGGGATGGCTCTCTCTTATTGCAGATTATGTTTGCCTTTCCTGATTAGCTTCAGTTCGCAGCAACAGCCTGGTAGACTGACCCAACTCTCCTTGTACACGTACGTTAGTAAAGCAAGTTGATCATTAAGTGCAGCTACCCCTTAAAAGGGATTAATCTTTTTCTAGATGCTCACTGGATACATCACCAGTTGAGGGAGGTTTTGAAGATCTATTTCGAAATTTTTAAAAGTTCAAGATTTTCTCTTGATCAGTTCCTGAACGTGCTGTGTCTTTCTTAGTTAAGTGGTATAAAAATGTGAAAATATTTTTTATCCCTTTTGCATACAACTCTTCCTGATGAAATGTCTGGATAAGAGCAGGAAATGATTAAAAAATATGAAATTATAATGGCTAAAAAGGACACACTGATTTTGCAACAATGGGAGGAAAACCAAAATCCTAGTGGTATCTGGAAGGCATGGAGAGATGTGGAGGGGCTGGTGGTCAGCGGCACATTCATGATCTTTGTCTTTTAAAAAAGATTCTAGGAAGCCTTCCCCTCTTTCAGAAGAAAAACCCCTCCTGCATCCTTTCCAAGCAGCTGAGAAAATTCTGAATTCAGACTGACTGTTGAAACCTGATTACTCACAGTGCTGGCAAGGGGACAGTGTGGGTGGCCCCGGCTTCTGCACTTTTCCTGAAAAACATGCAAAACTAGAACTGACTGCCTCCTCGCAGTCCTTCTAAAGCCAAGGACTCATCTGAAAACTTCCAACTGAACAGGAAATCCTAGGGCAGGGCATTGGGGCAGGCTTCCGTTAACCCGTGGGACGTACTGTGTGTCCTGCTTGGGGTGCGCTTATAGCTAAAATGCACACTTGGGGATTTTCATTTTTTTGTGTATCCCCTGAGCGTTATGACACTGCTTTGCTGGAAGGCATTCAGATCAGCTTCAGTTCATTGGCCAGGGTTATTCTGTGCCTGAATTGCTGCCTTAGGTCACATAAAAAAGATTCCTATAGAAACTTGAGGAGGAAGCCCTGTTTTTTTTTTTTTAATAAAGCTTTGTAGTTAATGGGATTTATTTTACCCCTGAGTGAGGAGGGCATATCTGAGATCAATAATGCAGGTTGGTCTTACCTGCTGCATGGGGGTCCTGCTGATGCTGGAAAAACGGATGTGGGGCATGAGGGAGGGCCGTGTCCCAGGCTTCAGTTGAGCCCCTGGGGCATGTCCCGCCAAGTGTGGATGCTTGGCTTCGCGCAGGAAAGAATTCAAGAGTGAGCCACAGTTGAGTGAAGGTAGATTTATTCAGAGAGATACATTGAAAGGCAAGAGAAAGGCCACGAGGTGTGGGAGTTGGGTGCTCAGATTAAAAGTAGGTACACACTCCATAGACAGAGTGCGGGCTGTCTCTGAAGAGGGAGAGAGAGAGGGGCGGCTGCTAGGCACTAGGCACTGTGTTGCCAGTTTTTATGGGCTTGGTGGCTTCATATGCTAATAAGTGGAAGGACCAGTCTAACTAGCTTGGGGAAGGGGCTAGGACTCCCAGGAAGTTGGCCGTTTCCCACTCTGACCTTTTGTGGCTAGCCTTGGGACTGTCATGGCGCCTGTGGGCATGTTATTCACCATGCTAATATGTTACAATGGGCGTATAATGAAGCTCAAGGTCTACTAGACATCAAATCTCCCACCATCTTGAGCCTCGAGGCCAACTGGGGGTTGACTCTTCCACCAGCTTGATGTTAATTGCTGTATCATTCCTTGAATGGCTGTGCCCTGCCCCATTCCTGTCTCACTACTGATAACTGTTTTGCTATAAAGACAGTTTGGCCAAGGCCAAGGGGATGGCTTGTGCTGAAAAGAGTTAACACAGTAGGCCTGAGACATCATTCTTAGGAAGGTTTGCCTGAAAGGGGGCCCTTGGCTGGTATCTGAGAACATGGATTTTATATTAGTTCTCATCAACCCTAACTGACATGGGTGGCTGGCTCACTGTGCCTGAACCATACAATGTGGTTTAGTGCTGAATACGTGCTTTCCTGCTGGGAATCTGGAATTTTGGTACACAGTAGGCAGAGGGTACCTACATGACCAGCCCTTAACCTTGGCCACTGAGTCTCTAATGAGCTGTCCTAGCTGGCATCACTCTGCATTGTCACACATCACTGCAGGAGGAATTAATCCGCCCCCCCTCCATCAGATGTCAGCTTCACTTGGAAGCAGTGCTTGGATTCCTCCAGAATTTTGTCCACGTGCCTTTTCCCTTTGCTGTTTTTCTTCTGTATCCTTTCACTGTGATAAATAGCAATTGTGGAATAGAACAACTTTTGGGTCCTATGAGTCCTTCAAATGATTCATCAAGTCTAAATGTGACCTGACACAGAGGACTTTACCTAAACATGTTCTTTTTGGAGAAATATATGGAATTCTGGGATGTTCACAGGTCATTTAAACAATCTTTCAATAATATCTCCCTTTAGTGATCTCATAAATACCAGAAGAGAATATCTCACCAACATCAAAGTGTCAATGTTACTGAACTCAGATCTGGCTGTGCGCCTCCTGAGAGGCAATTGTTGGTAGAAAGTTGCCTTTAATCAAAATGCTGGCTATCTGGGGAGAAGGCAGACTTGTGTCCCCCCTCCCCCCCAAACCAACACTGAAGATTGTGCTTGGCCATGAAAGTTTTTCAAGGGGAAGAGCGGAAGTAATCTTAGTTAATCATTCATGTTGGAGGTCAGAGTTGTCACCATCCCCTGCTGCATGCAGCCTTGTCAATTTCTTGTGAACTTTCTTTTCGATGCTGTCTTGTTCACACATTTTGTTCATGAGATTACTGAAAGGGAAGCTAGGGAAGAGATCTGGTCATCTATTAATAACTTATTCTTCATTGTCACTTCTTTGATCCATGGAAAAATCCAACAGGTTAGTCAAAGTATAGTGTGATCAAAAGATTTGAAAAGTGTGCTTGGGCTGGAGGTGAGTAGAGCATGGGAGTGCCTGGTTTAAAAGTTAGTTACAAATAAAAGCAAGTTTCTACTGTATAGCACTGGGAACTATATTCAATATCTTGTAGTAACTTAAAATGAAAAAGAATATGAAAAGAAATATATATATATATGTACATATATGACTGAAACATTGTGCTGTGCACCAGAAATTGACACAACATTGTACACTGACTATATTTCAATTAAGAAAAAAGCAAGGCTTATGAAATACCATGGTGTTGGATATGATAGTCTGCAAGAAGATTTGCGTGCAGGCAAACCTGTATTCAGAATAAGTGTCTGTTTCAAGGTAAGTTTCTCTCTCATGATAGAAGCAGTCCACTGTAATCAACCTGCCACCAGAGAGTTGGCTGATCATCCCAGGGAATGGTGCCATACAGGAGACTCAGTGTTGGTCTCTGCTGCTGGCAGGTTGAACATCCATGAATGGCTGTAGCCGGGCTGGACTTGGTGAGTGGAAGTCCACGTTGTTGAGCAAGTAAGCGTATAAGCTCCATTGCTGTCACCACGGCCATTTGTTCATAAGCTCATTGGGCAATGACAGGAGTGGCTGGAGTAAAAGACTGACTGGTGTCCACAGAGCGGATCATTCAGCCCCTTAATTATCAAAATCCCCCTCTGCAGAGGTCACTGTTTGGTGAGCATTCACATGGGACTCTAATTTCTTCACATTTTTCTCTCATTCAGAGACGTCTACCTACATCCTGTTTCTCTAGACTTCCTTGT
This sequence comes from Camelus dromedarius, assembly GCF_036321535.1. Taxonomy (NCBI): domain Eukaryota; kingdom Metazoa; phylum Chordata; class Mammalia; order Artiodactyla; family Camelidae; genus Camelus; species Camelus dromedarius. The sequence goes on along the minus strand of NC_087445.1, from coordinate 1,772,784 downwards.
CACCAATTTCCCAGTCACATTCCTTCCAAGCCCCTGACCAGGTAACACCCAGTTCATGATGGGCAGCTCAGGTCTCATGGTAACCTGGTGGCTCTGATTAAGTGTTCAGTCCCTCTACTAAAGCCCAATGGCAAACGGAGCTCTATCTCAAAATGAAAGCAGTTATCCACAGAGGATGCAGGGCTTTGCTCTAAAACCGTAAAGGTCTGTGCTGTGATCCACTTAGAGGGGACTTGCCAAAGTCTTCAAATAGCTTCTTTATCTGCCACTGGTACTTCAAGCACCGTTGGATCTGCTGGATATGGTCCAAATGGCAGTGCAGCTTGAACAACAGCCTGGGTGTGTTGCAGAACCTTCTTTTGTTCTGGGCCTCTCAAAACTCACAGCTTTTTGGATCACTTAGTGAATGGGCTGGAACAGCACATGCGAGTGTGTCCAGAGGCCCATGAGGCGATGTGCCTTGTTTCTGAATACAGGAAGGGCCAGATGTGACAACTTATCCTACACCTTAGAAGGGATAGCGTGACATGCTCAACATCACTGGACCTCTTGAAATTTCACTGAGATAGAATGCTCCCTGAATTTTTATCAGATTTATTTCTCACCCTCTGACAAGCAAACCTCTCACTTAATAAGTCGAGAGGAGTTGCTACTTTTTGCTCAATATATCAAATCAACATAATGTCATCAATATCAGACCAGCATGACGTCTTAAGAAGAGAAAGGTGATCAAGGTCCCTGTAAACTAAATTATGACATAGGGCTAGAGAGCTGATATACCCTTGAGGTAGGAGCAGGAAGGTGCATTTTTGGCCTTGCTAGTCGAAAGCAAACTGTTTTGATGGTCTTTAGTAACAGGTATGGAGAAAAAAGCATTTGCCACTTCGATAGTTGTATACCAGATATAAGAAGATGTGTTAATTTGTTCAGGCAATGGTACCACGTCAGCTTTGGAGTCGTTGCCTGGTTAAGCTTAACATAATCCACTATCATTCTCCAAGATCTGTTTTCTTCACAGGCCAGACAGGTGAGCTGAATGGGGATGTGGTGAAAGCCACAACTCCTGCATCTTCCCTGGCTATGTTGGTGGCATATGTGTCATTACTTTTGGTTTATTATTTTTCTGGGTAGAGGCAGTGTTAGTGGTTTCCGCTTGGTCTTTTCAACCATAATGATCCTCACTCCACAGGTCTGAGAAACAGAGGGATCCTGCCAGTTGCTGTTCCCAATGATTCATTCCAGAACTGGGGAAAGAGCCACAGGATGGGTCTGGGGACACAGAGGACCCAGTGCGAGACGGAGATGAGCTAAAATCCTATTGATCATCTGAACCCCGTAAGCCCCTACTCTGTTCAATTACAGAGAAATTGTCACTCGGATGAAAGACCAATAGGTACCTTTATGGCGAGAGATTAACAGTATGTTTTGACAATGTAGCATGGTCCTTCCTCAAGGGAATCCAGCTTCCTCTTCATTCAAGGGGTTACATAGTTTGTAAACTGGCTCAGTCTGGGAATTGGTTGAGGGTCCATGACTCTGTTTTTGTTTTTAAATTCCAGTTAGACTTCTGTTCACTTGATCTAGCGCCCTTTTGCTTATACAGATCAAGTAAAAGGTTTAGAAGATCGTCCGTCTATTTTACTTCAAGGAATGCCATCGCCTTTGTCCACGAGGGCTGCTATAAAAAGATACTACATACTGAGTGCCTTGTAAACAACAGAAATTTATTTTCCAGTTTTGGGGGCTGGAAATCCAAGATCAAGGTGTCAGCATGTTGAGTTCCAGAGAAGGCCCTCTTGTAGGTAGCAGAGTGCCAGCTTCTCTCTGTACCCTCATATGGCAGCAGAGGCAAGGGAGCTCCCTGTAGACTCTTTATAAAGGCACTAATCCCATTCATGAGTGCTCTGCCCTCATGACTTAATTACCTCCCAAAGGCCCCACCTCCCAATACCATCACCGTGGGGTTAGGTTTCAGCATAAGAAGTTTGAGAGTTCGTGGATGTAGACATCTATCAAAATTCATCAAATTGTACATTTGAAATATGTGTAGTTTGCTGTACAGGAACCATACCCCAATAAAGGTGTTAAAAAAATTTGAGGGGACACAAAAATTCAGACAACAGTGACCACAATCGACCTGCAAGCGCTTTGACTCTTCTGTCCATCATGGAGCCCATGCCCACCCCACCTTTGATGGTTAGGTGCCCCTATTTGTTCCCTGTCATTCTGGGATCCAATTCTTCCCCAATGCATGTAGGTTTCCAGTTCAGTGGCAGCAGTTCCCACTGTGACTTGTGACCTGCAGAGAAATCTTTGATGCTCTTCAACGATCTGGGGGCTTCCCTCACAAATTTATTTCTTGCACTTGTCCTGAAAGGCGGGTCCTCTGGACCCTTCTGAGATGAATGAGCAGGTCTACCATGATAAATCCACCCTAAAATTCTAATCTGTCTAAAGACTTTGGACCCTTTCCTCTGTAGTATATGGAGGCTGTCTGATGTTTCAACTTCATCTGGTAGGAAGTTGGTTCTTGCTGCAGTCAACCAGTCAAACTGCCAGACCCCCTTTCTATTCCTTTGAGCTGTAGCATTGAATTCAGAATCTCTTTAGTAGGCTCGTATCAATAATTTAGCCTGATCCAACTTTGTATTCTTTCTATGATTTCATAACCTTAATGTTCATTCTCACACATACTCCCCAGAATTTTGTTTGTATAAATTGGAAAATACCATGTATTCTTTTGGAGTGTAATGTACCTCTTCACTGGTCATATTTTGTATCTCACTTTTCAGGGCCCGCTAAGGCATCTAGGACAGGTGTAGAAGCAAACAGGGGTAACAGAAGTGGGTCCAGAGAAGTTGCAGTGTCTGGGTCATCTCAAGTATTTTTCATTGGCACCTTCCCCTTGATTTTGGATCACATTAATTTTATATTTGTAGTAATTAATGATTGAATGCCAGCCATTATAGATAATATGTTGCATAATTTATGAATTAGATTTTCTTCCGTTCTAAGAATTTGAATTTCATGTAGGTAGTTGAGTTACCTACCTAAACGCACAGCCTAGAAGTTGAGAATTATGTTTTATTCAGTGGTTTTTTTTTTAAGACTTCAAGCCAGACAGGCAGCCTCTCAGATAGCTCTGAGGGACTGCTCTGAAGAAGAAAGGGAGGAGCCAGGATATATAGGGGGTTTTGCAACAAATACCGGGTAGTTGGTACCTCCAAAGATTATCATAATTAAAGAAAACCAGATATCTCAAGTTAATAAATGTAGCACTTTTCTACATATGGGAAGATGCAAAAGTCTGGACTCATTGAAATCCTTGCTTTGACATGCATCTTAGCTATCTAGGGCCAGTATCTTGTTCTTTCCCATCCTGAGTCCCCTCAGGGTGCATCCTTTAGGGGTGGCTGCAGTGGCTAAGGGCTTGGCAGCAGGCAGTCCATTTGTCTCCATCCTGAGTTCCTTCAGGGTTCACGGTCAGAGGTAGCTGTAGTAGCCTGATGGCTGCTCCCTTGGTTTACTGATATGGGAGGCAACATTTTCCATTCACAATACCCATCACTTTACATAGTTAAATTTTATTTTATTTTATTTTATTTTATTTAGCATGCGGTGAGAACATTTAAGATCTACTCTCAGCAACTTTCAAGTATATAGTACAGTATTCTGTCACCATTTTGTACATTAGATCTCAGAACTTTTCTATCTTATCACTGAAATGTTGTGCCCTTTACCACACTCATTCCTTTCCCCCATCTTCCTTCCCCTAGCAACCATCAATCTACATTTTATATCTATGAGTTTTCTTTTTTTTTTTTAAGATTCCACATACAAGTGAGATCATACAGTATTTGTCTAATTCTGTTTAACTTATATCACTTAGCATAATGTCCTCAAGTTTCATCCATGTTGTTGAAAAATGGCAAGATTTCCTTTTTCACAGCTGAGTAATATTCCACTGGGTAAATATACTACATTTCCTTTATCCATTCATCTGTTGATGGACACAAGTTGTTTCCATGTCTTGGCTGTTGTAAATAATGCTACAATAAACATGAAGGTGCAGATATCTCTATGAGACATTGATTTTATTTTCTTTGGATATATACCCAGAAGTGGGATTGGTGGATCACATGGTAGTTATATTTTTTATTTTTCGAGGAACCATTATATTGTTTTCCATGGTGGATGTACCAATTTACATTCTCACCAACAGTACATGCGTTTTCTCTTTTCTCTGCATACTCACTATCACTTGCTATCTCTTGTCTTTTCAATAATAGTCACTGTAACAGGTGTGTGGTGGTGCCATATTGTGGTTTTACTTGGCATTTCCCTGATGGTTAGTGATGTTGAGCAGCTTTTCATGTGCCTTTTGGCCATCTGGATGTCTTCTCTGGAAAAATGTCTATTCAGATCCTCTGCCCATTCTTTAATCAGGTTGCTTATTTTTCAATGTTGACTTGTATGAGTTCTTTGTATATTTTGGATATTAACCCTTTATTGGATACTTCATTTGCAAATATCTTCTCCCATTGAGTAGATTTTTTTCTTTTCATTCATAGTTTTCTTCACTGTGCAAAAGCTTTTTAGTTGGAGCTAGTCCCGTTTGTTAATTTTTACTTTTGTTTCCTTGCCTAAGGCAACATATCCAAAAAATATTACTATATTACTAAGACCGATATCAAAGACATTATTGCCTGTGTGTTCTTCTAGATGTTTTGTGGTTTTACTTCTTGCATTTAAGTTTGGCCCATTTTGAATTTATTTTTGTGTATAATGTGAGACAAAGGTCCACTTTTTTTTGTAGGGGGGAGGTAATTAGGTTTACTTATTTATTTATTTTAATGGAGGTGCTGGGGATCGAACCCAGGACCTTGTGCATGCTAAGCACACACCTTCCCACTGAGCTACACCCTCCCCACTACAATAGTCCACTTTGATTCTTTTGCATGTAGCTGTTCACTTTTCCCAAAACTTTTCCCCATTGTATATTCTTGCCTTATTTGTCTAGGTTAGTTGGCCATGTGTGGGAGCACTTCTGGGCTGTCTATTGTGTTTCATTGATCTGTGTGTCTGTTATTGTACCAGTAGCATACCATTTTGATTACCCTAGTTTTGTAGTATAGTTTGAAATCAAGGAACGTTGTACCTCCAATTAGTTCTTCTTTGTCAAGATTGTTTTGGCCATTCAGGGACTTTTGTGCTTCCATACAAAACTTTAAAATTATTTGTTCTAGTACTGTGTATAATGCCATTGGTATTTTGTTAGGGACTGTATTGAATTTGTAGATCGTAAGATATGTCATCTTAACAATATTGATCCTGCCAATCCATAAACACCATTTATCTTTCTGTTTCTGTCATCTTCAACTACTTTCATCAGTGTCTTACAGTTTTCCAAGTACAAATCTTTTACCTCTTTAATTAGATGTATTCCTAGGTATTTTATTCTTTTTGATGTGATAGTAAATGGGATTTTTTAAAAATGGAAGTATAGTTGATTTACAAAGTTTGTTAGTTTCTGATGTACAGCAAAGTGATGCAGTTTCTCTCTCTCTCTTTTTTCTTTTCCATTGCGGTTTATTACAGGATATTAACATAGTTTCCTGTGCTATACAAGTGTGATCTTATTGATTATCTATTTTATATATGGTAATTTTTATCTGCTAATCCCAAATTCCTAATTGATCTCTCCCCCACCCCCTTTCCCCTTTGGTAATCATACGTTTGTTTTCTATGTCTGTGAGTCTGTTTCTGTTTTGTAAATAAGTTCTTTTGTATGAAACAGTTTTGCAAAAGCATCAGAATACAACAACTATCTATAAATGACAAAAGACTTAAAAAGGCAAAGTTAAAGACCGGATTACAAGGCAGTTGACACATTTGGTTACTGCTCTGTGGCATATAACATTTTAGAAAATACCCAGAATTATGACATAACATTTACCAGGACATACCAAATTTTTAGGAGTTTCATATAATTTCTAGAATATCTGTATCTTTTATTTTTTTAAATTTCATTTTATTGAGTTACAGTCAGTTTACAATGTTGTGTTTAGAATATCTCTATTATTAACATTTACCTTAACGATACAACATAAAAAGGTTTATCACCACTCACTTGCCAATGCTTCCCATGTAATTTAACATACCGACTGAGTGTGCATACATACACATTTTCTTAATCCAGTCATCTGTTGATGGACAACTGGGTTGATTCCATGTCTTGGCTATATAAACATCGGGGTGCATGTATCTTTTCAGATTAGAGATTTCATTTTTTTTTCTGGGTATGTGCCCAGGAGTGAAACTGCTGGATCCTATGATAGTTCCATTTTTAGTTTTTTGAGGAACCTCCATACCGTTTTCCAGAGTGGCTGCATCAATTTACCTTCCCACCAGCAGTGTATGAGGGTTTCCTTTTCTCTGCATCCTCTTCAGCTTTTGTTATTTGTAGACTTTTTACGACAACCATTTCGACAGGTGTGAGGTGATACCTCGTTGTGGTTTTCTTTTGCATCCTCTGATGATTAGTGATGTTGAGCTTTTTTTTTTTAAGCCTCTTGTCCATCTGTATTTCTTAGTGGGAAGAAAATATCTATTTAGGTCTTCTACCCATTTTTAAATTGGGTTCTTCATTTTTTGACTTTGAGTTGTTTAAGCTGTTACTAATTTTGGATATTAATCTCTATTGGTCACATCATTTGACACGGCTGTGTTGCACCCCTCCTCACACATACCAACAGTGCTGCTTTTTTTTTAATGGGGGGTCCCAGGCTGTTCTGATTCACACCCCCCCCCCCCAGCCCTCCAGTCCCCTGAGGCTGCCTCTGTGCCTGGGCTCCTCTCCCATCTCCAGCAGCCAGTCCTCGCATCTAGGGACGGGGACCGCAGGGACCCTCTGTGTCAGTTTCCCCTACTTCTGTCTGCTTTCACTTTCTCCTCTGAGCCTCAGAAGCTCCGCTTCTGTCCCCGCTGACCTCCCAGCTGGAGAGGGGAGGTCCCAGTGTAAGGGTGCCTTTCTTCCTATGCCACTCTCTCCTTTCAGGACTGGTACTGCACTGATTTTTTTTCTTTTTCCTTTTTTGTTCTTACCGGATTTTGTGAGAATCCTCTTGTATTTCAAAATGAGAGACACTCTGCCAGAGTTCAGTAGGTGTTCTGTGCAATTCAATGGGTTTGTAGATGTAATTCTTGGTGTATTTGTGGGAGAAGGTGAGCTGTGAGTCTCTCTACTCCACCATCTGGGCTCTGCCTCCCCTGGTCTCAATTTCTCATGTTCCTATCTATCTTTTGCAGTGAAGCCACTAGGTGTCAGCAGAGCCTTGTGCCCTAAGATAGAGTCTGAACTGGTCAAGCTCTGGTCTCTCTTGTCAGCCTAGGAGGACACACTTTATCTTTAAATAACGGTTTCATGATTTCTTCTCATGGCATGACATACTGCACCTGTAAGCTGAATTCAGTATAATTTTTCCTTTGCTTTCTTATTTGCTTTCTCCCATGAGTAAGAATGTAATAGAGAAAAGAGTTGGAAGGATTTTTGACCAAGCTTCCTTGGGTGGATCCATCTTTCTGTCAGCTCAGATCTCAGCTTGAACCAGTATTTGTGGCGCCATGGCTGGATCTTCAAAGCTCTTCTCTCAGAGAATAATTTTTTTTTAAACAAATCATTTCCTCCAAAATTTTAACATGAATGTCAAAGGCATATTTACAAGGGAAAATTTCCTCAATAGCCTAAATATAAAACAGATAAAAAGAAAATAAAATGTTTAGTTGACACTGTATTTAATTTAGTTGCTTATAAAATATTTATTCACTCAACACATATGGATCAAGGATCTACTTTGAGCAACTGAGATCGAAAGAAATTACAATCTACTTAGCATGAATAGGTGATCAGAGGTAATAACAACTTAACGCACCGTCTTTCCCCCAGTGACCTTCTGTAGTAGAAAGGAGAGAGAAGGGAAATGAAATGCACTGAGGGAGTATTTGACAAGCTATGTTTTTCATACAGTATTTTGCATAATTCTAACAAATTTGCAGGTGAGATAACTGGGGCTGAGAGAAGCTATGGTTCTAGTGTTGGGTCAGTTTTCAAAGCATTTGCATCGCTGTTTAGACCAGCCTTTCCTGAGCACCAAAAGTGGCCAGCCTGGGACCATGGAGGCGGTCTACCAGTTTTCAAAGCCTGTGGAATTACATAGGGTCATCTCCATGTCTTCACAGTTCAGAGGAGAGCCTGACTATTCATACACAACTTGGAATCACTCTTTTGATCTCTGTCATCTACTCTCCAGTCCTGTTTCGAGAAATGTGGGTATCAGTTTCCCAGCTCTACGCTTTGCATCTTACATCTGTATCTGTATCCAGAGCCGAGTGACACCAGCACAGAGAGGGAGAAAAAGCACCGGGGATTCACTCTGTGTTCTTGGAACCACAGTTTCTCTGGTTAAGAGAGAAGAGTCCCTCTCCTGAGGGTTAGGTGCCGTCTGCTCGTGGCTGTCGCTGTCCCTGCCTGGCTGCCACACGACACTGTGGTGTGGCCTTGGTTTTGTTAGAAAGGAAAACAGAAATATACTAGGGAATTCACCTGTCTCATTCTCACCTGTAGGGGCTTATTTTTTTTCCTCTTAGACCAGAAAGGGAGAGATTCTTTTGGGATTCTTTTTGTCTGTACTGAGGATCTGTTTAGCTTTCTCTAAACCTCCTCTGACTGGCCTGTTTTGCATTTGCTTGTTCTTAGTTTTCAAAGTAAGAAAAATTGTGTGATCTGATGCTCCATAAGCCTAGGTTTTTAGATTAATGCAAAAGAAATTAAAAATGTGTTTTCTCCAAAAGTGAAAGGGCTCCAAACATTCCCACTTTCCATTTGCCCTTGGGTCGTTTTTACACGAACATCTCTGTAAAATCTGAAATTGAGTATTGCTTCCAGGGACTATGGAGAAAGCACGTATAACCTTGACTTTCCCACTGAATACAGCCGTATATTCTAGACAGAATTCATGGAGCAGCTGTATGGGAACTATGCAAACTGAATGGTAGCAGACAGCCTGGGAAAGAAGAGCAGAATTTGAAGCTTCATCAAACAGGTGATGAATTCATTTTCTCCTTCTGGCATCACTTGCTCTGTGACTAATCCTGGCAAGAGGTGACGTGGCTTGCCCAAGGGCGGTAGTGATGAAGATGGAGAGAAATGGCAGGTCGGGGTACATTTCATAAGTCGATTCAGACCTTGATGGGAGATGAGATAAATGTGGGAGAATTAGGAATCTAGGGTGACTCCTGATTCTGGCTGGAGTGACTAGATCAGTGAGGGTAACATTTGCTGATAGCGAAGATCCAGGGGAGGAGAAGATTTGATGTTTGTTGTAAATATAATAAATTTGAGCTGCCTACTGTATAGCTAATGGGAGATGACAAGTAGGTTGTTTATGTATGGCTTTGTGGTTCAAGAAAGACATCACAACTGAACGTTAAAATTTGGGACTGTTGGACATATATCCAAAGTAATGGTCACCATGACTTTGAATGAGAGGGCACCCAGGGAGAAAAGAAGGGGATGAGGGCATAGTCATGTGGCTGCATCACTCTCGGACACGTGGATAAGGGGGGTCACAGAGAAGACTGAGAAGCAATATCTCATCATATAGCACATGTATTTCAACTTAGAGATGTAGAGATATTTAGATTTATTCTTTACCAATCCCAAGGACCTTCTTTAGAAAAGCTGCCTTTTATGAGAGTGAAAGATCATCTTGCTAAATGGGAAAATCAACAATTGCAATTTAAAAAGTATTATGTGTAAAATTCTTCCTAAAATTCATATGTGATCTCAAGGTACCCTGAATAGCTAAAACAGTTCTGAAAAAAAAAAAAAAAAAAAAAGAAAAAAGAACAAACTTAGAAATCTCATACTTTCTGATTTCAAACTTGCTACAAATCTACAATAATCAAACAGTATATTACTGGCATAGAGACAGATACGGATCAGTGGAATAGAATGGAGAGCCCAGAAATAGATCCTTGCACAGATGCTAAAACCCACCACCAAAGAGAAGAAATTAACTACTTGATGATTGAGAGCACGTGGCCCCCAGACCTTCTGGTGCCTGAGGGTTGGTAGTGTTGCCCGCAACGTTCCCTCAGCATCACCCAATCAGCGAGTTGTGCACGAGCTGGTCACATACACTGCGACCCCTCCCCTACTTACCTGGCCTTTGAATATGCTTTGCTGAAACCCTTCAGGGAATTCGGGGTTTTCTTGAGCACGAGCCACCCCATCCTCCTTGCTCAGCCCTGCAATAAACCTTTCTCTGCTTCAAACTCCAGTGTTTCAGTTTGGCCTAATGGTGCGTCAGGCACGTGAACTTACCTTCAGTAACAGAGAGAGTGCCTGTTTTTACACACAGTCTCCTGTGCCAGGCAAAGCCTGTTTCTTAGTCTGTCTCCACTGGTAATGCTAGGGCTTTGTGTAAGATTCTGAAGTGACCTGTGCATCCCCATCCTGTCCTGGCAACGACATTCCCTTCCACTTGGGAGCAATTCCTTCGTTCCTGAGGCCCTGGGCTGTCGCTCCTGGTCCCCCGCCTCACCCCCGCCTTGACCCAGTCAGGGGCCTCCATGAGAGGATCCCAGTCCCTGAGCAGCAGCGGTTAGTCAGGGCACTTGCCTGGGGCAGCGTCTTTCTCTGAATTGATACCCAGACTTTGAGGGCCAGAACATCTCTTTTCTGACGGTATTAAAGGGATTGGAAGAATTGGCTCTGGGATCGGAATAACCATTTCCCCCTGTAACGGGGAGGAAGCCCAACTGCTTTAGGAGGAAATGAAGCCAAGAAACAGGAAAATAAAACCAAGAAGGGAGAAAAAGCGCTGATGTCATCACAAGCATATGGACTGTAAGAATCTTTTACAACAGGAGTTGTAAAACAAACTGTTAGGTAGTTAGATAAGTGGGGGCACCGGGCAGATAGGTGGGAGAGAGAGACGATGGTCCAGAAGATGACATTATGCCTGCCTCCAGCATAAAGAGATTTTACTTCTAAATGAGTGCCCGCAAGAAACCCATTAGAACCCGACAGCCATGACTGCCCAGAGGCAGAAAGACTGAACTGGACGAGACCCAATGGTCATTGCGTTATAGTTAATATTGTGGTTTAGTTCCCCACCCTGGGTTCTTCTGTGCACACCATGTGTAAGGACGTGCGCGAAAGGGCCAAACATGACTAAACGTTCCAGGGACAAGAGCCATCAGTCAATCAGAGGCCACCTCTAAGTGAGGGTATAAGAGAAAAGAGAGACAAAAACTGCCACTTTTTCTCCACTGGGTCAGCCCACCCCCCATTCTTGGAGGCGTAATTTTCCTTTTCTAAATGAATCTTTTAAAATTTTTTGCTCTCCAAAGCACCATCTCCCAACTGTAAACTTACCTTTTGGGTATGGCAAGAACGGGGGGCTTCACTTTTGGAAGTCACAAAACCTGTAAGCTGGGAGAGAAGAGGGAAGAAGTAAAATGAATGAGTTGATCCCTGGAGTTCCTCACTGCACTGAATACTTGACAACTGGGTTGGCAGCCCGGTCCTTACCCCTGCCCCCATTCCCTTGGTTCCTCCACTAGACCAGAACAAGGGTGAACCCATGAGCTGTGGAAAGCCAGCTCTGCTTTGTGGCCCGGGAAACACAGATATTCAGCCAGCTGAGACAGAAGGGGGAGGGATAAAGCTGACATATAGACATGAGAAAGAGAGGAAGAAAGAGAGGTAAACATCCAAGCAGTATAGGTGAGGAGGCTTGAAGCTTGAAAATAAAATTCCCTTTTTGACTTAACCTGCCTCTTTTCACTTTGAGCCAAAAGTCTCTCCTCTAACTCTAAAAACATAGTTTGGTCTAAGGATGATGGTAATTTGGGAGACGACCTAATTGATTTCTCATGATCCTCCCCCAGGGCCATCTTCTTCCCCGGGTCTGGGACCTCGTCCACCACCTCTGTGACCCACCACCTGGATCCGGATGCCCCTCGCAGACAGCTGATGCGGGTCAGGACAAAACAGAATCACAATTAGCTACCACGTGTGCTCACTGTGGAAACGTAGAAAGGATATGGCTCAAGAGTCAGGTGCATTCTAACAATGAAAAATGAATTAGAATTCTCATGTTTCTTATGGCAGATTGACAAGAACATAAAAGTAAATGTACAGAACTTCTATTTAGCCAGGAGAACTGGCAAGACATTTACATTAAAAATAATTTTTTTATTGAATCATAGTCAGTTTACAATGTGGTGTCAATTTCCAGCATAAAGCACAACGTTTCAGTTATACATGAACATATATGTATTCATTGTCACATTTCTTTTTGCCGTGAGCTACCACAAGATCTTGTATATATTTCCCTGTGCTGTACATTATAATCTTGTTTATCTATTCTACATATGCCCATCAGTATCTACAAATTTTGAACTCCCAGCCTATCCCTTCCCACCCCCTCCCCTCTGGCAACCACAAGTTTTTATTCTATGTCTACGAGTCTGTTTCTGTTTTGTATATATGTTCATTTGTCTTTTTCTTTTCTTTCTTTCTTTCTTCTTCTTCTTCTTTTTTTTTTTTTAGATTCCACATATGAGCGATCTCATATGGTATTTTTCTTTCTCTTTCTGGCTTACTTCACTTAGAATGACATTCTCCAGGGACATCCATGTTGCTGCAAGTGGCGTTATGTTGTCATTTTTATGGCTGAATAGTATTCCATTGTATACATATACCACGTCTTTATCCAGTCATCTGTTGATGGACATTTAGGCTGTTTCCATGTCTTGGCTACTGTAAGGACATTTATTTACATTTTGCTGAGAGAAGTCAGGAAGAGGAGTGCAGTCTTTGCTTGAGTTACTTTGGAGAGTTGAATCACACACTTGGGAGGTAGGGAAAGGGGAAATAAAACATGGAATTTCCTAAACTACCTGAAAATCCGAAGGCCCTAGGAGAGCCAGTTCCTTAATTCCGTCAATTATTCCTACTATGCCAAATTGCATGATACTATCAGACATGCCCCCTCTTGGCAGGATGTTTCCCACCATGGGCTGCCTGAGAGATGGCAGTTATTCCTCAGAGATCCAAACCTAACGTATCATATGGGACCTGTCATCTCCAGGACAAATCAGAGTGTTGATGTCTTCCTCAGGATGAGCTCATAACACTCTCAGAAACTGCCATCCGCCCAGAGCAGTGGGGCCAGTCATGGGCAAGGGTGAGTGAGGTCTTTGTGGAAAACTGCTGTCAGTCTGCTGATGTCTGAATGAGACTTTGTCACCTCCAGGTTCAAAATCAGAGCCAGACAATCATCTGCACTGTGCTGATGAGAAGAAACAAGAAGCACCCAAACTCTCGTTCCTACCTGGGCCATCAGTTGCTTTTCATGTCTTGGTTCCCCTTGAGTTTGCTTTCTTTTCATCATATCCCTTCTCCTTTCCATCACCTCTGCTTTTGCTGGTAGCAGTCTTCAGAACTTGCCAGAAAGTTGACAACTTGAAGCGTATTTATTTCTGCTCATTTTTACTTAGTTTTTGAGGGGAGCAGTGGTCCAGGCAAGACATGATACTACCTCATCAAAGATGAGCTGTTTTTATTCTCCTTTTTATGGGGCGCTCAAAACACTTGATATATGCATTCTATTATCATGTACAATTGAATGAAAGGCTTGACTTCCTAACATTACTTTTGAATGGGAAATTTTTTTCTACTTCTTCCATGAAGGCATTTAAGCTTCAAAACAGGGGGAGAGAAGCCATTCTTCCTTTAACAGAAGTATTTTTTGAGCTGGCCCAAGTTCTAAAATCTGAGTTAAAAGGTTTCCCGTTAAGACCTTTGAGATTATTAATTTTATAGGAAGTCATTCACTGTGCACATCTAGATGGACTCTTGTGTATCATTAAGTAGAGACTTTGTTTGGGTCTCACCCCACTTTATGTATTTCTCTCTCTTTGGCTTCTTTAAAAATACCAGGTAAATACATGGAGAGGCCAAAGGAAATGTGCCCTGCCCATAATTTGCCAGTTGAGCTGTTCACAGCATTTGTAATGATGGGGAATGAAAAGTGAGGGAACAGTGAAGTGTGGGAAACGAGAAATTCAACAGCTGATCATGGTAATGAGTGCACTTTGAACAGAGAACCCGTGTGATGGGTGATAAAAGACTGAGGTCATCAATGGAAGGGGATCTCTTGTTGCCAGATTAGCTCATCTTCCTCATGGCACGTTTTACTGGCGTCTATACGATTGCCATCATCACAGATTGTCATCAGGGTGATGATATGATTGTCATCCTCTCTTCCACCCGACCGTAAAGTCCATGAGAACAAGGGCTGGGTCTGTTTTGCTTAGCGCTGTATTCCCACCACCCAGCCCAGTGCCTGACACAGAGAAATTGCTCATTGCCCTTGGAGTCAAATGTAGATCTTTTGCTATGGCTCACACAGCTCTGTGTGACTGGCCTCTGCCCCATCCAACCTCACCAAAAATTCTTGGAAACGACTCCAGAGAAAGTGCTGATGCCTGGATCGGAAGAGGGAGATGGAAAGCTTTCCTGCATGGCAGAGTAGCAAGTACCAAAGCCATAGCCCTGCTCCTTGTTTTATTAGACACTGATTGAGAATTTTCTGTGCTCCAGGTACTGGGGAGACAAGAGTAACTTAATGAGATATAGGTCCTACCACATGACTCCTATTCTTCTGGAACTTCCAGTCTAGTGAGGGAGCTAGACCTCAGCGAGACAGCCCCAAACGGGAGTGTATAATTACAGTCTGAAGTCAGCTGATCAGCCCTGTAAACTCAAGGACTAGGTACCCATAAGAGCATCTGATGGAGCCCGGCGTGGAGCAGGGGAGTCAGAGAAGGCTCCTCGTGGGAGGTGACACTTCTGCTGAGAGATGCAGGAAGGCAGAGTGGGGCCTGCGCAGAGGCCTGTGTCTCAAAGAAGCGGGACTTCTTCAAGAACCTGCAGGAGGATGAGACGTCTGAGTCTTTGGAAGCAGGGGAGCCTGGTGCTAGATGAGTTGGCAGAAGTTAGCGAAAACCAGATCAGAAAGGCCTTTAAGTGTTAAGGGTTTTAGTCTTTATTCTTAAAGAATGGATGGTTTTGAAGTAAAACAGAGGATGGCATGACAGGTGTATCAGTTATCTGTTGCTGAATAATAAATTAGTCCAAAGCTTAGTGGATTAAAACAGCTCACAGTATTATTTCACAGTCCTGTGGATAGGAAATTTGGGCATGGCTTGACTGGGTCCTCTGCCTCGGGGTCTCCCACAAGGCTGCAATGCAGCTGTAAGCTGGGGCTGCCGGTATCTCAGGGCTTGACCTGGGGGAGATTCACGGCCAAGCTCACTCATCTGGCTGTAGTCAGGCTTCAGCTCTCACTGGGTCTTGGCTGGAGATGTCTGTTTAGTGACACATGGGCCTCTCCATAGGGCTCCTCACAACATGGCAGTTTGATTCCCCCAGAGTGGGGAAGAGAAGAGGAGAAAAGAGGAGAGGAGAGGAGAGGAGAGAAGGGAAGGAAGAGGGGAGAAGAGAAGAAAAGAGATTGACTGAGAAAGCACGAGAGGACATACGATCTTTTTCTAAGCTAATCTCACACGTGACGTCTCATCATCTTTGCCAGATTCTATTCACAGGAGCAAGTCACTTGATACAGCCCACATTCAAGAGGAGGCTATTACACAGGGTGTGGCTATCAGGAGGTGAGAATCACTGGGGCTCATTCTAAGGGTTACTCACTATAGTGTGGAGAATGGACTGGAAAGGTCGGAGTTCATGTAGAGAGAAGGATGCAGAGGCTGTGGCAGGAGTCCAGGCAAGAGACGAGAGCTGATTGAACCTTGGACTAGGGTGATGGCAAACACCAGGCGAACGTGTTGGAGAGACGCTTAAGAGATAAAATTGACAGGTAATAGATTACAGACAGATTGAATACGGGGGAATGAGGAAGGGAGAGATGTTATGGAGAATTCTTTGGTGTCTGCCTGGTATGCTGGATAGATCATGATACCACTCATGGAGATAGGGGACATGAGAAAAGGACCAGGCTAAGGGAGAAAGACCAGGGGTTTGATATTGAATGGATGGACGTGGAAACTGAGCACAGGCGACTTAAGACCTTGGGTCATTTTACTGGAGATCCTGAACCGTCAGGTGGATGTGTAGTCTTGAGCCAGAGGTGAGACCCAGTTTTGAAATTTAGAAGTGGGATCATCAGCACATGGTTGCCTTGTGAAGAAAGTTCAGGGTGATGAGAGGGGGTTCAGGACTGAGCCTTGGTTAGCTCCACATGATATGGTGGGCAGAGAAGAAGGAGCTTAAAAGAAGGTAGATGAGGCAGGGCTGTATCAGAGAGACAGAAGGGAAATCAGGAGAGGGGATGTTTCAGAGGCCTAGGGAGGAGAGTGTTCCAAAGGAAGGAGCAGCCAGCAGTGCCAGAGGCTACTGGGAGGCCGGGTGTGGTGAGAGCCACTGGAGGTCACCGGAGACCATCACTTACCAGCAAACACTTCCCGAGCACTTGCTAAGAGCGAGATTCAATGCTGGGCCCTGAAAGCACAAAGGTGAATATGTCTCCGTCAGTTGCTGCCTTCTGGACCTCTCATTGTGGGGTATATAGGAACGTGTACTGTTAAATCCTCCAGCAACAGACTGAGAGCTGCCAGGTTAATGATTATCAGCTAATTTAAAATCTGGATTTCCCTGAGCCCCTAGGGTAGCCGGATGGGGGTGATGACTCTTACATGCAGGAAATTTTTAAATAAATAGACCCCAGGTCCCCAGACTCTGGATATTCTAACTCTGTAGGTTAAAGGGACCTGGACAATTGATTATTTTTTTTTATTGTGGCATACTTGATTTACAAGATTATAAAAGTTTCAGGTGTATAACATAATCATTCATAATTTTTAAAGGTTATACTCCATTTATAATTATTACAAAATATTGACTATATTCCCTGTGTTGTACAATATATCCTTGTAGCTAATTTATTTTATACATAGTAGCTTGTTTCATCTACTACCTCTTCATCCCCTACCTCTCTCTTGCCCCCACTTCCCTCTACCCACTGGGAACCCCGAGTTTGTTCTCTACATCTGTGAGTTTGTCTCTGATTTGTTACATTCACTAGTTTGTTTTCTAGCTTAGATTCCATATGAAAGTAATATCACACAGTATCTGTCTTTCTCTGTCTGCCTTATTTCATTAAGTATAATACTCTCCAAGTCCATTCATGTTGCTGCAAATGGTAAAATTTTATTTCTGTTTTTTTATGACTGAGCAGTATTATATGGTGTATGTAATGCACATCTTATTCATCTATTCATCTGTTTCTGGATTCTTAAGTTGCTTCTATCTGGGCTATTGTAAGTCATGCTGCTATGAATACTGGGGAGCATGTCTCTTTTCCCATTCATGTTTTCATTCTCGTTGAGTAGATACTGAGTAATGGAATTGATATCGTAGTTCATATCGTAGTTCTATTCCATACTGCTTTCCATAGTAGCTGCACCAATTTATATTCTCACCAACAGTGAACAAAGAATCCATTTTCTCCACATGTTATTTGTGGTCTTTTTGATGACAGCCCTTCTGAGGTGATATCTCATTGTGGTTTTGTTTTTTATTTCTCTGATGACTAATGATGTAGAGCATCTTTTAATGTGCCTGTTGGCCATCTCCTGCCCATTTTAAAATCAGGCTGGTTTTTTTTTTTTTTGATGTTGAATTGTATGTGCTGTATATATATTTAGGACATTAACCCCTTCTGATTCATATCATCTGAACTGTTTTCTCCAGTTCAGTAGACTGTCTTTTTATTTTGCCCATGGTTTCTATTGCTGTGCAGAAGATTTTAAGTTTAATTAGGTCCCATTTGTTTATTTTTTGCTTTTGTTTCCTTTTCCTTTCACATATAGCTGTCCAGTTTTCCCAGCACCACTTACTGAAGAGACTGTCTTTTCCTCATTGTATATTTTTGCTTCCTTTTTGTACATTAATTGATCATATATTCTTGGGTTTATTACTAGGCTCTCTATTCTGCTTCATTGATCTATGTGTCTATTTTTGTGTCCGTACCATGCTATTTTGATTACTGTAGCTTTGTTGTATAGTCTGAAGTAAAGGCACATAATACCTTCAGCTTTGTTCTTTTTCTCAAGTCTGTTCTGGCTAGTCAAGATCTTTTGTGATTCCACACAAATTTTAGGATTATTTATTCTGGTTCTATAAAAATGTCATGGGTATTTGGATAAGAATTGCATTAAATCTACAAATTGCTTTGGGTAGAATGGATATTTTGACAATATTAATCCTTACAATCCATAAACATGGGGTATCTTCCCATTCATTTGCATCCTTTTTAGTTTCTTACATCAATGTCTTACAGTTTTCAGAGTATAAGTCTTTCACTACCTTGGTTAAGCTTATTCCTAGATATTTTATTCTTTTTGATGTGATCCTAAGTGGGACTGTTTCCTTAATTTCCCTTTATGGTAGCTTATTGTTAGTGTATGGAAATGCAACAGATTTCTGTGTATTAATTTTGTATCCTGCAATGTTACTGAATTTATTGATGAGCTCTAGTAGTTTTTTGATGGTGTCTTTAGGATTTCCTGTGTACAGTATCATGTCCTCTACAATCAGTGGCAGTTTAACTTCTTCCTTTCCAATTTGGATTCATTTTATTTATTTTCCTAGTCAGATTGCAGTGGCTAAGACTTCCAATAGTATGTTGAATAAAGTGGTTAGAGTAGGCACAGGGAGAGTAGGCATTCCTAAGTCTTGTTCCTGATCTTAGGGAAAATGCTTTCAGTTTTTTACCACTGAGTATGTATGATATTAGCTGTGGTTTTATCATATATGGCCTTTATTATGTTGAGGTTCATTGCTTCTATACCCACTCTGTGGAGAGTATTTATTATAAATGAATGTTGAATTTTGTCAAAAGCTTTTTCTGTATCTATTGAGATGATCAAATGACCTTCAATTTGTTAATATGCTGTGTCACATCGCTTGACATGTGGGTATTGAACCATCCTTGCATCTCTGAAATAAATCTAACATGATCCTGTTGTATGATCCTTTTAATGTATTGCTGGATTCATTTCGCTAATATTTTGTTGATGATTTTTCATCTATGTTTATCAGTGATATTGGCTTGTAATTTTCATTTTTGGTGATATCTTTGTCTGTTTTTAGTAACAGGGTGATTCTGGTATTGTAGAATAAGTTTGGAAGCATTCTTTACTCTCCAATTTTTTGCTAAATTTGCTGGTTTTGTTTCTCTGTATTGGCAGGTTGGTCACGTTTCCCAGTCTTGGAGAAGTATCCTTTTGTAGATGTCTTATGCATCCCAGCAGCACAGTCCCCTCTGGTCACCAGAGCTATATGCTCTGGGGTGCTCCCTACATGGGTTGTGTGAGTCCTTTTGTTGTCGTGAGTTGACTACTGTGGGTGGTCTGGTGGCCATGGATGGCCTCTGGTCCAGTTGATTTTCAGGTGCTGCCTTATTTGGAGGCTGACAACCACTGGTAGGTGGAGCCCAGCCTGGAGGCCACTGCTGTGGGCCCCAAGTGGTCCCAGGTGCTGGCCACTCATGGAGTTCTGGAGTGAGTGGTTGCAGATTGAAGTCTTGGATCTGGTGTTGGTCTTCTGATGGGATAGGTCAGTTCATGACACAAGTAGCTGCTTTGTCTGGGGTGTCCCAAAGCTGATGTTGGCCCCTTGGTGAAGGGCTGGATCCGAGGTGGCTGGATGGTAAGTCCAAGATGTCTTGGAGCTTTTATTGACCTCCTAGAAGGTGAGGCTGGAGTTCAAGGGTTCCTGGAACTAGTGCCAGCTCACTGGTGGGTGGAGCTTTGTTCCCTGGTCCTGGTTGTAGGTCCCTTGAGGTTTAGCGCCAGTGCACTTGTGTGCAGTACTGCAGCCTGGGCCCTCTAGTGGACAGTACTGGGTCTTGGGATGGTTGTGGGCTCACAGGGTTCTTACAGCAGCCCACCTGCTTATGGGTGGGGCTGTGTCTCCGCCCATCTAGTTACTTCCCTGAGGAGTCCCAGTACTGGTATTGATAGCCTGGTGGGTGGGTCTGGGTCCTGGAACTAATAATCAAGAAGGAGGATTCCAAAACTGTGCTTGCCAGCACTACTGTCTATGTGGCAGAAGGAGCTCCCCCAAATTGCTGCCACCAGTGTCCATGTCCTCAGGGTTAGCTCCAGATTGCTTCCTGTCTCCACTGGAAGCTCTCCAAGATCAGCAGGTGAATCTGACCCACGCCCCTTTCAAATGACTGCTTCTGCCCTGAGTCCTAGAGCATGGGAAATTTTGTATACATTCTTTTAGGAGTGGAGTCTCTGTTTCCCACAACCCTTTGTGTCTCCTGAAAGTCAGCCCCACTGGCTTTTAAAGCCAAACATTCTGGGGGCTCATCTTTCCTGGGTAGGACTCCTGGGTCAAGGAGGCCAGTGTGGGTATCAGACCCCTCATTTCTTGGGGAGAATCTCTTGAATTGTAATTACTCTCTGTTTGTGGGTTGCCAACCCAAGGATATGTGTTTTGACTATACTCTGTAGCTGTCCCTCCTACCCATCTTGTTCTGGTTCCTTTTTATATCTTTTCTGCTATTCTTCTGGTTTTTCTCAATAGTTTCTCTGTAAATAGTTGTAATTTTGGTGTATCTGTGGGAGGAGGCGAGTTCAGGGTCTTCTTACTGCAACATCTTGGCCACTCCCCTTTAACTACTCTGTGCCTGTTGCCAGTGACTAGGTTCTTGTCTCACTGCAGAAAGAATCTGGAGACCAAATGCGGAGATTAAGACAATAAAGGGGGGTTTATTTAAGAGACAGTACACTCTCAAGGGGAGAGTGAGAAGGCTCAGGTGAGAAGCTGCCCGAGTTTCTTTGGCAAGTAGGTTACACAGAATGTAAAAATGAATGGGTGGAATATTCATTGGGAAGGGACTCAAGAGTTTGGGCTCATAGTCCCTGATTTTCATCCCAACTCCACCTTTCCAAAGGGAGGAAGGATTTTTGTCCTTATTTAGTCCGGATCAGAAGTGTCATGGTATCAGTGCATGATTTTATTGTAATGAGGGCTAATTTTATTGTAATGAGGGCATAATGAGCGAAAGGACACATTCAGATACCGGAGATCTTGCCTTTTCCCACCTTTCTCTGTTGGCCTCCAGGGTACTTGTCACCCCAAAATGTGTGACTGCTTGTCAGCCCAGAGGTTCCTGCTTGTCTTTCTCTGCCCAGGGCCCCTTGTTGTTTACATGATGTAGGTTTTCGTGCATTTGGCTCCATGCCTCTCTCCTTTTTTTGTCCAATTCCTGCCATTTGGCCTGTGTCCCCCTTTCTCTGCCCATATCTATCTATCTGCCTGCTCTAGTTAGTGAAAAAGCAAAATAAAATAAAACAACAAACTATAGATTAGAAAAAATAAATTTAGGTCTTAACATACTTGTATAAGCCTCTATTAACGTTCTGAGTCAGTTCATTTGCTAAAATGATCACTGGTGCCTACTTTTGTACTCGGGAATGAGAGCCATAAAGATCACATGAAGGAACTTGACAAACCTGTCTCGAGCAGGACCCCAGAGGAATGAACAACAATGAACTCTTCCAAACTAAACAACTGAAACCTTACCTCTTTGGCATTAATGCTTTTAATGTGAGTAAGACACAGCCTCACAGCAGAATGGCAAAACTTTGAAAGCATTCTCAAAGGACAAGAAGGGAGCTGAAAAAAAACAGAGAGTTTGGAAAAATGTCACAAACCATGGATAGATGAAATAGGGATAAACAATGTAAATTGCTTTTGAAAGCACTTTAAAATAGCACACGGAGGGAAAGTCTAAAAGCCTTTTCCTATGATGTCTTGTAGAGACTACGTTTAAAGGAAAGAGCCAATAGCTCAGGAAATAAGCTGTCGGGGAAGGATGGCAGAACACTTTACTTTTCTCTGGTGACCTCCAGGAAAGACCAAGTTCTCTACAGTGTCTCTCCTCTGCTCCTCCCAGTGGGGCTAAGGGTTCTTTCCATCCTTCTATCTGTGGGAACCTGATGCACCCCTGAGTGCATGGCGGGCAGGGGAGAGGTCTGAAGTCATCAAACTTCAAAATAAGGCAGGACACTTCAAAATAAATGTCCAGAGGAGTAGTAATTAAAAAAAAAAAAAAGGATTTCATGCTAACTAGAGCCCTGAAAAATCCTTCTAAATCCTACCTTCCAACTATTTAGATTGCTAACTTTTTCTCCAAAGAGAACTTCAAAAAATTGAGTAGGTAAAATCCAAACTCAAATACCATTGCAGCTCTATTTTTGGAAAAAATCAATCTTTGCTATAAACTTTCATGTTGCGTGGTATGATCCAATCAATGATTTAATAATAACAGTCATTAAAACAGAGCAATCGGCTCTCCTTGAATGTTCAGAATCCAAAGAGTAATGGCATTCTGGCTTTGATGCCTTCTATTCTTGTTTACATAGCAAATGAGACTAGTATTAACAGCCTTTGGAAAGATGCCTTTTCATATTTGACACTGAGTTCATCTAGTACAAATAGAAAACCTTGAGAAAAGTGAATCTGTCTTCCCTGGAGGCCACCATTTATTATGTAAACACTGAGAGCCCCTTGTCCTGGCTGGATCTGTACATCATAGTTACCCTGGCGCCCATCCAGCCCAGGCAGCTGCCCTCTGATCAGCCCTTCAGCTGGACCCGCAGTTCCCTCACTTAGTGATGGGCTCCCCAGGCCCCTTGGTGACCTTGATTCTGTTCTTCTCTGGGGCATGTGAATGTCCTATGGTAACTGGGACTTTCACTCTAGATGGAGCCCAGGGACACCCCTCACCTGCTCACCACTGCCCGCTTATCTGGTATCAAAAGCAACCTTGCAGACCACCACCAGCTGTAAAAACCAATCTGATGTCCTAAATGTGTATGTCCTCCAGTGCCTTTGTGAAAAAAATATATAGTCCCAGCATCTACATTAGGAAGTCTTAGTAAACTGAGACTTGCTTGAAGTTTTTGATAATCATGACTCTGAGAACACCCAAGGCAGGACCCTGCACATGGTGGTGGAAAACAGATGTGCTGGCATGGATGAAATAATGATGCTGAATGATTTTCATTATTATTGTTAGTCCTGTGGTGGGTGATGTTAGGGTACTTGCCAAATTATAGAATTATTTCCTTACCAGCTTCACCCCACTGTCATACCTGGTCACCTGGAACAGAATTCTTAAATTGTGAAAAAAAGTGTATTTGCTGGAGGAGGAGGAAGAAACAGTTCCTCTGTTTGTTCAACCAAGTGGCTAAATGCACTGTGATTAAGTGCTGGGAACCTAAAAAGAGTCGCTTCAATTTACACCAAGCAAAGTAACGTCTGACCTTATATTAAGCATGAACACGGCTGTGGCAAGGATTTACAAAAAACAAACAAACAAACAAAAAACCAAACATATAAAAAGTTGTCCGTCAGTTGTCAATGTGAAGCAGTGAAAAGACTGTATGCCCCGGGTCTTGGATCTGGTCCGTGGTGCAGATGCTCCAGGCTGGGAGATCTTGGGCAAGTCACTGAACGTCTCTAAGCCTCTGGGTTCTCATCCGTTAACCTCACGGGGCTGCTGTAAAGAGTAAATGTGACCACTAATTTGGAGACCACTTTGTCAGTGCTACTGAAACATTCTTATTTTGAAGTTTATTGCTTTTAGAGCTGTATGGATTGGGTGTTGAGGCCTTTAAAAATTCTTCACCACATATGACAGGGTTCAGAGAGCCCTGATTCACATGACACTAATTCACAAATGTTGGCCACTTCCAGCTTTGGGGCTGCGTGGGGAGGCTGTGGCAGTGACAACTGCCTTCCCCACAAACCGTGGCTGCTGCCACTTTGGCTCCCTCTCTTCCTCCTTCCTCTTGTCCTCAAAACTCCATCCCCACCCACCACCAGCAGCACAGACCATAACTCTGGGCACAAGGTAGATTACACACACTTTCATACCTGGCTTATATAGTTGAGCACCAAGCATCATTAGGTGTCCATGTGAAAAGATTGCAACTTCCAAAGGATTGACGGATACATTTTGAAGATCAGTATATTTGGAATTTAAGGAACGCCCAGGCAATATTTTTTTTCATGTGTAGACCTGGCTTAATTTTTCTATAAATTAGATAAGGGATATTTGCAGCTAAAGGCAACACTCTGGCTAATGCTCAAAGTTATGAGCAAGGAGTAAAGCCATGAACTGTGATTTCCTTTATATGTCTATTGCCAAGGTTTAACCAAATTAGCAATAGAATGGAACTTCCTTAATCTGATAAAAGTTATCTAAAAACAACTTACAGATAAATATGGTGAAATATTGAACGTGTTCCCCTAAGTTAAGAACAAGACAAGGATATCCACTTAGACCACATATATTCAATACTGTACTGGAGGTCCTAGACAGTAGAGAAAATCAAGAAAAATAAAGGGAAGTTATAAAGATTAGAAAGGAAGAATCAGAAGTGTCTGTTTGTAGACAGTGATTGTGTGCATAGAAAATTCAAGGTAAATCATATGATGAAACTTTCTAAGAAGCTGAGAAATGTTATATATTATATATAACAAAAATATTATATATTTTGATCTAGGTGGTGGTTGCACAGCCATACACACATGTAAAGCCACCCAGCTGTACACTTAAGGTTTATGAATTTTACTTTATATAAATTTTACCTCCAGCTATAAAGCTTTAAAAATAATTTGCATTTACCTATAACCATTGATGGTTTCAAAACATGTCTGCAAATTATCTGACACACCTCCCTTCAAAATGTGGCACTTAATTCCCTTCCCCTTGAATGCTGACTGGACCAATGACACCCCTCTCATCACATTGGCTCAGTGGGAGGCCAGCTGCTATGACATCTAGACATTCAGTCAGCCTTGCAGGGACGCACACGTGGCAGAGAATTGAAGCTTGATACCAACAGCTGGCCAGCTGTGTGAATTGGCCGATATGCATATAGGTCCTCCAGCTCATCCAGGCATCAGATCCTGGCAGCCTTCACCTGCATTTTGACTGTAACTTTGTGAGAGACCTGGAGCCAGAACCACGCAGTTGAGCTGTTCCTAAATCCTTGCCCCGCAAAAACTGGAAGAGATAATAAATGTCTACTGTTTTAAGTCAGGAAATTTTAGAGTAATTTCTTACACATCAGTAGATAATATCTGTCTTCAGGAACAGTGGTTATGTTTCAGTATGATGCTCCATGACAGTAAATGGTTAGAATGTCTGTGGTTCTTCATATCTTGTATTCTAATCTGAAACACCAGTGTGGAGTGCTGTGTATAAGGCATTACTTAAATTAAAACATATTCAGGCCTGAAAACAAAACAAAAAAATCCAAGTCATACTATGTTGTTAATTAACTAGAAATTCGTCCCTTCCTACTTTGGGATTGCTAGTGAATACAGTTTTCGCGTATTCTGGAGAGGTTTTCTATAGCTATGGTGGGTGATGTTGGAACAACCTGCTGAGTAAGAATGAGAGAATCATAATAAAGTTACTCTCCGGGGAATTTTTTCCATAGAAGCAGACCTAAACACAAAGACTGAGGACCCTTCTTGTCCAAGGGACAGTGCGAGAAAGAACAGGAAGGAGAAAGAACAGCTCTCAGCATCTGCCAATTTTGTTTTTCTAAACTAGATTTCAAGTCCCTATGAACCATCTTCTTGTTTATGCTTTTTTTAGTACCACGTTTTTATTGAAGTATAGTTGATGTATAATATTGTATGTTACAGGTGTACAATATGGTGATTCTTGTTTATACTTTTGAAGCACTGAGAAGTCACCCAAGGATGAATGTCTGGTGAAGACGGTGTCCCCATTACCACAGTGGCCTCCCCAGTTGGCCACCTATTCTCCCAGGGCACCTTCAGATTTCAGAATGACTGTTTTTGTTGCTACAAGACACAAATCCTCCTACGCACGCTGAGTGATCACACACAGACACCTCCAGTAACCCTCCTTTTTGCTTAATACTCAGAACACTAAGAGGAATGTAATTTACAACACACCGCCATGCTCTGCCGCTCAAGGGCTTCTCTTTCAGATCAACCCTTTCAGGGTTAACAGAAAGAAAGCTACACACGTGTGTTGACTGAAATAAAATGCCCCACCTAAAAGTTGAGAGTTATGTTTTATTTGGCGGACTTTCTGAGGACTCGGTCCCGGGACACGAGCTCTCAGATCACTCGGAGAGGCTGTTCTAAAGTGGCAAGGTAGAAGCCAGGATACATGAGTTTTTGCAACAAAGACCACATCAAAATATTACTGTCAGTTAAAGGAAACCAGACATCTCAAGTTAAGGAAATTAGCGCCTTTCTATGTATGGGAAGGTGCGCAGGTCTGGGCTTGCTGAAATCATCCCTTTGATGTGCACCTGGCTGTCTAGGGCCAGTGTCTTGTTCTTTCCCATCCCGTGTCCCCTCAGGGGGCGCCGCTGGGGGTGGCTGCAGAGGCCGGGCCGCCTGCTTGTCTGCATCCTGAGTTCCCTCTGCTCACTGTCAGGGGGGTGGCGGTAGCCCCTGATGACTTGATGGTCCCAGCATTATCTGTTTACTGATATGGCTGGCAATATATTCACTCACACGTGTTTCCAAATCAATGTCCTGTTCTTGTCCAATGCCACTTTTCTAGCCTTTCCTTTCTATACGTGATTGCAAAATACAGTCATGAATAATTGTAAGAGTAAAATAATTTAAACCATAAGTGCTGGTAAGTAAACACCTGATTATGGAAATGTAAGACTTTCCCCTTAGAAAATCAGTATTTCTCTATAACAGCTAGTGGCTTTCTCAGAGCATCAATTTTCTCTGAAGAAGTAAGGAAATGTTGAGGGACAAGAATAAATTCTTGAACACTCAGGGCCCTCCTGTGCCTCTGAGTTGTCATCCCTGACCACAGGCACATTCTCCATGCCTTTTGCACACAGTGTGTCCTTGTGTGAAGCTCGTATGTTAGAAAAACACCTGGGGGTGGGGTGGGGAATGAGCAGGTATGGATAATAAAATGCAGACATCAGTGGAAATACTTTTCAAGCTGACAAAGTTAAGATTCAACAATAAAGCTATTAATTTCAAAAAATACAGAAGCAGAACGTTCTTATGTTAAGAGAGAGAAATTTGTCAGGATCAGAGTGGAAGTCAAGGCTAAATGATAATAATAATAATGTTGATTTAAAAATCATGAAAACAATATAAAACCTTTTCCTTCTGTCCCCAGACAATCTGAAGTCCTTTCAGAAGCAGTTGGAAGACGAGACCACTGTAGAAAGAGATGAAGGAACCCTGGAAAGATTTCTTTTGAAACAAAGGAGCTTTGGAAAGATGTAAGTAGATAATAAAATTTGGGGGGATGTGTGACTACATTGCTGTGTGAATCAAGCTAAGTTACCTGCATTCTGCTCCAGCTGGAGTTTTGTTGGTTGACATGAAAAGAAATGAGCTGTGGCCAAGGGGAGAGGAGGTGAGGGTCATGGGGCACTGAGGGGAACAAGCAGCAGAGGTGATGAAAGGCAGATTCGTGGAGATGATAAAAGGAAACACGGGGAGATAGGAAATGCCAGACTAAGGGACATTTTTGGTCACTGGAACCTTTGGCTCAGTGGGGCCAAGTATGGACAGGAGTGGTGGTGGCGAGGGGACAGGTGTCAGAAGGCTTTGGTCCATGACCTCATGACAGGCGCCTCTCTCCTTTTCATCACCTCCTCAGCCAGGAGCGCACAGGGTTATCTAAGCACGCTCTGGTCCTGCATGGGAGCCTTATGCATTTTGTTCTCACTTTGATCCAAGAGATTAGTGTGTTCTTCACCGTGTTCTCTGTGAAGAGGGTGGAGACAGGCAGGATTTAGAGGAAGCCCAAGGGACCCAGCCTACCAGAGGCTGTGCTTGGAGGCAGAAGGCATCCTGGCTTTTCCCCCAAGATTAAGTGAAACTTTGCAGAATGCCAGGACAGGAACCAGCTCCAAGATGGTGTCTGCATGAGGACATACTCTACGGTGGAGCCAGAGCCTGGGGATGGCTCACGGGGCCAGTGCATTACCAAGCAGTCCTGATCATCACGTGATACCTCCAGACTTTTGATCAGCACGTGAGTGAAAACACGCTTACTGAATAAGCAGAGTGTGCAATTAAGTGGCGAGAGTTCAAGCACATTAAAGGGCCTTATCATCATGGGTCACATTTCATTCTGCTTTCCAATAGCTTTACCCATGATGCAAAGTGACCAGACGGTCTTTATTTATATCATTTCTAGGGTGCTGTTATACTAGAAGTTGCCTCTAAAAATGACATATTGATCAAAGTGGATTTAAAAAAAGCAAGGGTTTAGGCATCAAACCAGGTGCCAGATCTAGCCTGGTTCCTGGCTGAGGTGTGCTGGGCCAGCTGCCTGACCACTGAGTGTCCCCCCCACCCCCCTTTGTAAAGCTGGGATGCTCTCGTTGGTGTTGCTGCTGCTCCCCAAGAGCTCCCGGTGTTATGAATAACCCATAACGTGTGAAGGGTCATGTGGATGTCAGCTGCTCTTGCTGTAATGCAGGGTTGGTGTCCTTGGTCCTATGAAATCCCAAATCTACCCGGTCTGGACTGCGATGCCAACTGGTGCCCTCTGAGGCCCTGCAAACTCCATTCCTGGGCTCTCAGATGTCCGCCTGCAATCCTTCAAAAAGACCAAGTACAGCCTTTTCTGACGTGGGTTTGTCCTGGCAGAATTAGCAGCCCTGGGAAATGGCTAACCTCACAAAAGCTCAGGCTGACTTGTCTCAGCTCACGTTTCCTTTTCACTGGAGTCATAAATCCAGCCACCCTCCCATATACCAAAGCCCCTTGCCTCACTTACAGCCAATCAAAAATCTGTTTCCCCATCCCTTTGTGTGCACAGCCCCTTCAACGATAAAAGACCCTGCACATTCACCCTTGGAGCACTCACACGGTCACCTCCCATCTGTGTGGCCCGCTGTTGACTGTAGCAGCAGCATATCTGCTAAACATTTCCTCATTTCTTACATTTGCCTTTGTCTTTGTAAATTCTTTTACCGCTCACAACACCAGCTGGCCGTGTTCCCCAACCTGGCCCGTAGCAGAGCTTCCTGGAGTCAGGTGTGAGAAGTTCTCCATGATGGTTGTGGGTGCTGACACACCTCAGGTTCCAGGGAATGCCATCTCCAGACCCCACTGTCAGCCCCAGTGAGTGATGAGGGCTTCTCTGCAGATGCCGTGCGGCAGCAGCAGACTGGATGTCTTGCAGGTGTAGGCAATAAAAAACTCTACTTTACATTAGTTTTTGGAAATTACAAACTTCTTCAGAGATCTGAGTCTAGATTCAATAGTTTTGAAAACCTGATGAACAGAATCAAAGGAAAAGCTATGATTTAAAGACCATCAGATGTTTTCCTCTTTTAAGAGATAAAGTCTAAGTTAATAATTCTTCTACTTGAGAAAAGGAAAAAAATGCCCCTCATTATTGATTTTAGTTTTCCAAACATGAAGTCAAGATGCTGCTCTGGAATGGAGTTCAAGATGATGCAGAACCACGTGGTTTTCTAAAATAATGTCAAAGACGCTCTGTCCTGGAGGTGGACTTGCATTTCTTTGTTCATTCATTTAACTAGGATGCACTCAGCTCCCACTGTGTTCCCAGCACACCTCTCAGCCCTGAGCACTGCCCTCAGGGAGCTCACAGTCTAGTGAGAGAGAGCAGACACCAATGAAACATGCATAGGTTTGTTGCATGCTGAGTGCCGTGCAGCCAAGGGAATGCGTGACTTGTGCCAGGTCTGGTCCCGAAAAGTTACCCTGAATGAATAACTTTTAAGCTAAGATCTGCAGGATAAGTCGGACTTTATCATCAAAAGGGGAAGGGTGCTCACTTCAGCAGCACATAGATTAAAATTGGAACAATACAGAGAAGACCAGTATGCCCCTTGTGCAAGGATGACATGCAAATTTGGGAAGTGATTCCTTTTTTTTTGCACAACAATGTGAAAGTGTAATGCTACTGAACTGTATACCTAAAATGGTTAAAATGGTAAATTTTATGTTATGTGTATCTTACCACAATTAAAAAAAAAAGGAGGATGCTGTTGGGATGGTCCCATTGCAGGCAAAGGGAAGAGAAGGTACAAATGTCCTGTGGGAAGAGGGACAGTGGATGAGAGGAAAGCCAGCAGATCTGGGTTGTCAAGATTTGGGGGATGTTGTATGACCCCAGATGAAGCCAGAGTCATGGGCAGAGGCTGGACCACAGCGAACCTGGGGTCGATCTCTGTCCTGAGATATGTGGGAGATTGCTGAAGGGCTTCCATCAGGGCAGCAAGAACTGTGTTTCAAAAAATGACGACCATGGACCAGGGTGGAGAGTGGGTGGAGAGGCAGTGGATGTGGCTGACCAGTTGGGAAGGTGTCAGAGTTCTTCAGGAGAGAGAGATAGGTGCTGGGGTTGAGATGGAGAGAGATAGATAGATTTGAGAAAAGTCAGAGGGCCGATGGTTGAGTTGCGGAATGGTTGCTCTGAGGGTGATGGGAAGAGACAGTCAAGAAAGCTTTCCATGTTTCTGGATGGATGGACTGTGCCAGCGACTGGGATAGGAAGCAGAGAGAAGGCGTTCGGAGAGGTGGATCGTTATTCTTGGTTTGGATGTACTGAGGCTGTGAGCCTCAGGAATTTTGCAGCTGTCAGTTCCAGGGATCCTAGGCTTGGAGCGCTGGTGCAGGGTTCACTGAGGCCCGCACTGATTTCTGGCAGCGTTTCCAGCGATGCTGCCTGGCTCACAGCACAGTGCTTGTTCTCTGAGGCATGTTTGTCACGGGACATGTGAGGACTCAGGATCACTCCCGAGAGAAAAGAGGTGGAACACCCAGTCTACCTCATGCAGCCGGCTGGCCTGCTCCACCGGGCAGACGACAAAAACAATTTCTTCTTCTTCTGAAAGGCCGCTCTGGGACAGAATCTTGACCAAAGCATACATGGTGTGGGTGGTAGATAAGATGGGGTTGGATGCATGCAGCTGGGGTACAACCTGTGTGTCCAACTGTAGCCTTTTAGACCCAGGGGTGAGAAGTGCTCACAGTGCTTCTGAAATGGCAAGCATAAGAGGCAGATACCCTGTGCTGACTAACTGAAACCAAATGTCATGTCCAGTCGCAGGGCGTGAGCCTCTGCAATCCTTGCCTTTTCATTTAATGATATTGGAAAATCAAAAACACACACATCTGAGATCCAGTTGCACTGGTGTTTTTGAGCTTCTTCCCTCCCTGTCTTGAGCTTGTCTGTAACACCTACCACTGGTCCAGACCCATCTGAAGTAACCTCATTCTTTATTTACCCCCCACTGATGAAAGATACGCAAAGGCTTCGAATGAACGATCAAATGTCAAGAAAACAACACTTTAAAAGGCTCTAGCTTTAGGACATACCATCTAGGCAACTAAGCGTGTAATAAATGCCTGCAATTAGTCACACATGCCTCAAGAAGTAATCACTGGCTAGATTGAATGGCAGCTTTTAATCTTGCTCATGGACTGAGTTCTCACAGTGGTGTAGAAAGGTGTCCAGGCCGAATTCTGGGGTAAGTTCAGAAATTCACTGCTCTGGAATTGGCTAGTCATAATCAATTTAAAAGTGGATCTGAGTATGAGATAAACTGTCAGGTTTGATGGTAAGTATGTACTAAGGGAAACTTGTTAATCCATAAAGGTCAACCTGGATGAACTTGATGTGTCCTCAAGGAAATATGACATGATGAGAACAAGGCTGCATATAAACCAACAAATATTACACAACCTACGGAATGAGAGAAAATACGTGCCAATGATGCAACTGGCAAGGGCTTAATCACCAGAATATACAAACAGCTCATACAACTCAATAACAAAAAAACGAACAACCCAATAAAAAAAATGGGCAGAAGACCTACAGAGACATTTCTCCAAAGAAAACATATGGATGGTCAGTAGGCCCATTAAAAAATGCTCAATATCACTAATTATCAGAGGAACGCAAATCAAAACTACAATGAAGTATCACCTCACACTGGTCAGAATGGCCATCATTAAAAAGTCCACAAATGACAAATGCTGGAGAGGGTGTGGAGAAAAGGGGACCCTCCTACACTGTTGGTGGGAATGCAGTTTGGTGCAGCCATTATGGAAAACAGTATGGAGATTCCTTAAAAACCTAAAATCAGACTTACCATATGATCCAGCAATCCCACTCCTGGGCATATATCCAAAGGAAACTCTAATTCAAAAGGATGCATGCCCCCTAATGTTCATGGCAACACTATTTACAACAGCCAAGACATGGAAGCAACCTGCATGTCTATTGACAGATGGTTGAATTAAGAAGTTGTGAGATATATATATATATCATTACTCCTCAGCCACAAAAAAGAAGGAAATAATGCCATTTGCAGCAACATGAATGGACCTGGAGATTGCCATACTAAGTGAAGTCAGCCAGAAAGAGAAATAGCATATGATACCACTTATATTTGGAACGTAAAAAATGATACAAATGAACTTATTTACAAAACAGAGACAGATTGACAGACATAGGAAACAAACTTATGGTTATCAGGGAGGAAAGGGAGGGTGGAGGGATAAATTGGGAATCTGGGGTTTGCACATACTAACTGTATTAACTACTATATATAAAACAAACAACAAGGTCCTACTGTGTAGCGCAGGGAACTATACTCAATACCTGTAATAGCCTATGTGAATGAAATACACTGCCACCCGTATCAGTAACCATTATGCTGTGACCATCAAGTCATCAGGGGCTACCGCCACCCCCCTGACAGTGAGCAGAGGGAACTCAGGATGCAGACAAGCAGGCGGCCCGGCCTCTGCAGCCACCCCCAGCGGCGCCCCCTGAGGGAACACGGGATGGGAAAGAACAGGGCACTGGCCCTAGACAGCCAGGTGCACATCAAAGGGATGATTTCAGCAAGCCCAGACCTGGGCACCTTCCCATACATAGAAAGGCGCTAATTTCCTTAACTTGAGATGTCTGGTTTCCTTTAACTGACAGTAATATTTTGATGTGGTCTTTGTTGCAAAAACTCATGTATCCTGGCTTCTACCTTGCCACTTTAGAACAGCCTCTCCGAGTGATCTGAGAGCTCGTGTCCCGGGACTGAGTCCTCAGAAAGTCCGCCAAATAAAACATAACTCTCAACTTTTAGGTGGGGCATTTTATTTCAGTCAACACTTATAATGAAAAAGAATATGAAAAGGTATATATATGTGTGTATACAGTGATTCACAACTGAATCACTATGCTGTACACCAGAAATTAACACAACATTGTAAACCGACTATACTGCAATAAAAAGAAAAAAAGAAAAGGAAACAGAAGGGTGAAAGTGCACCTGGAGTGAAAGAAAAAGGGTCAAAAAATGAGAATGTATAGGGTTTTGCCACTGTTCTGCACCGTTCTCTTGTTAATTTGGCCCTGAATGTGGAAGGCACCGACAATTTGGAACAATGATTCTGAATTACCTAATCAAAATATTCTTGATTGTATATTGATGTACCGCTATTCAGATTCATATAATCTCTTTGATAAGTTTGATTGGCGCTAATCTGTTCCGTAGCCTCTAAACTGGTTTGATTCTTCTCGGGACCCCGCAATCTATGGGAGGGGGCAGGACACTTTAGGCCTGCCAGTTAACTGTATTGTGGTTTAAACGGAACATTTTGAACTTGAGCATTTGATCTATTTAAATGCTATTAAATCGCATTATTTGATCTATTAAACCGTATCAGGACTGGTTTAAATATTCTCTTACGTATGGCTCTCAGACAGAAGCTCAGTCTCTGAGATGTCACCCGTCTCTCTTCTACGACATGGTGTCCCAGAGAATGAAGCTGGTTACGCATAATAAAGAGTTTGCCTGGCCTTTGTCCCCGGTTCCTGGGACAGAGACTAAACCCTAGGAATTTCCTGAGTAATAGGTGTGACTTTGTTATTCCTGAGCCTCTGGGGTCACACCAGAGTTTGTCCTAACAAGATGACTCAGAATGGAGACTGGTCACCAGAAGGACCAGCCATGTGATTAGAAGGGTGAGGTTCTGAGTCACCCTGGCCTCGGGGAAGAAGAGGGGAGCTGGAGACGGAGTTCCATCACGTGGCCAGTGACTCTACCACTCGGTGGAGCTTCCCGGTTGGTGGACCCACTAATGTGCTGGGAGGAGAATGTGCCCCGATTCCACGGAGGGAGGGCATGGAAGCTCGGGGTTCCAGGCCTCGCCCTGTGTGATTCTTCATTTGTCTGGTCCTGATTTGGATCCTTTATAATAAAACTGTACTTATAAGGGTGGTTCTTTCTTGAGTTCAATGAGTCAGTCATTCCAGTGAATTTTTGAAACTAAGGGAAGTCATGGGGACCTCCTGGACTTGTAGTCATTTGGTCAGATGTGCAGGTGGCCTGGGCATCCCTGACCGTGTGGCTGGCATCTCAGAGGGAGAAAGTCTTGTCGGGGACTCTGCCCTTTAACCCGAGGAGTCTGACGCTCACTTCGGGGGTTTGCATCAGAACTGAATTGTGTCGCCTTACACAAAGGCTGTGCTCATGGCGGACGAGGAGAGAGATCTGCTCGGCCTGGTGTCCTTGGGAGTCCTGCTGGGCCACATCCCCCAGGTAAGATTACTTTCTCTTAACTCATTTATTTTCTTATGGCTTTTGTGTCTAGAGGCACACGCATCTTGGGAAAAAAATCATAAACATATAAGCTGGCATTTTTGGTCATTTTTATACCATTGAAACTGCTTGTAATTTTTCTTTTTCAAGTAAAAAGTCAAAATTTCTCAGGAGGTCTGAAAATCATATTTTCAACAGCTGGTGGTTAAGCATTAAGCATATGGGCTTTATCCACAAGGATGTTGACCCAAGTGATGCCAGGGCCCTGCTCTGAAAAGCGAACTCCAGGATTAAGCACTGACGGGGACAAAAGGAACTACTCATGAATATGGACGTTCTGCTGCCTTAAGAAAAACACTCACCCAGGGGAGGCAGGGTTGGGAGTCAGCCCTCCCCACCGTTATTCTTATCAGCCTGCTACACAGAGTTCCTAGAGCATGGGGTCTTCTGGTCCATCTCAGGGGCATCTTCTGTTCTCCTGGGAGCAAGAGATGCTCCTTTGGCAGCCGCTGCTACCCTCCACCTCAGCACTAGTGGAAGGGCCTCAGTCCTGGCTGTAGGTTAGAATTACCAGGGGAGGTTTGATAAAATGCCCACAGCTGCCCTTATCTTCAGACATTCTTGCTAGGTAGTTCTCCTGGGCTCTGCTGGTCATGACCTTGCAAAGCATGGCCCCTGCCTGCAGCCTTCTAGTTCGGTTAACTCCAGGGGAAAAAGGTATCTCCTTAGCTTCACTCTCGGACCGGGCACATTCTGTCTCACTCCTAGTTTTAATAACTAGAAAGAGAGTTGTCAGTTTGAAATTCTTCATCTAGTTTTGCACTTCCAATTACGCATTTCCAAAATCGTATCGACAAAACCAACAACTAACTTGCTTAATGAGAACTTACACGGTGCTAATGGTGCATGCGTTTTCTTTTTCTTAGCCTTTTGATTGTGCAGTAACACATCTACAGAAAGAGTTTACGGGACAGAAATGTACGTCTGAGAGAATTATCACAAAGCAAACTCTCATGTAGCCATCACTTAAGTTAAAAAAGAAATACGACCAAAAGGAATATGAAAACGAATATATGGATGTTCATGTATGACTGAAGCATCATGTTGCATATCAGAAATGGACACATTGTAAACTGACTATGCTTCAATAAAAATATAGATATGCAAAACAAAACAAACAAAAAAGAAATACGACAACCAGAAACCACACTGTCCTCACTCCTCACTAACCCCTCCTTCCCCATCAAAGGTAGCCTCCGTTCTCACACTGAAGGTCATCACTTCCCTGTTCTTTTTGATTGTCCATCACCAAATATGCATCTCCAAAGTTAGGTTTTACTCTATAGTTTGTGCGAGTCGCACATGGAATCTCATGGTATGCATTCTTTTGTGTCTACGCTCCGTTGCTCACCGATCACGTTTGAGATTCACCCACTTGCTGTACGTAGCTGTAATTCATTCATTTTCATTGCTGCATAACATTTCATTGCATAAAAAAAAAATCCAGTTATCCACTCTGTTGTTAGCATCTGAGACAAGTCCAGGTTATGGACCTTGTAGCAATGCTGTCATGAACATTCTTGCATGCGCTTCCCGACACACACAGGACTTGCTGGACT
Source organism: Camelus dromedarius (assembly GCF_036321535.1). Taxonomy (NCBI): domain Eukaryota; kingdom Metazoa; phylum Chordata; class Mammalia; order Artiodactyla; family Camelidae; genus Camelus; species Camelus dromedarius. The sequence goes on along the minus strand of NC_087445.1, from coordinate 1,736,428 downwards.
GTGGACCCTGCTCATCCTCCAGTCCACGAGAACCTTCTTCCCAAGTGGCTGCATCAATTCACATCCCCATGCTCTATCCTTTGCCAGCTGTCCAGGTGTTAGCTCTGCTGGCGAGTGTGTATGGCTGCCCACCGTGGTTTTGCTTTGCATTTCCCAGTACAGTGAGGCTGAACCGTCACCCTCTTACCTAGTTCATTGGTCACCTGGGTATCTTCCCCTGAAAAGTGCCTGTTTACTTCCTTTGCTGATTACTCCACCGGGTTATCTGTTCATCTCTTCCGATTCTCAGGATATTCTGAACCTAAGCCTGTTATAAGTGACAAAACACCCCCTTCACTTCAAAGCCTGACTCCCCATTTCTCCCAAATGATACACCTGGATGAATCGAGATTTCAGTTTTAAAGTAGACTTTGCACAGTTTCTTAAGCGATTCTTCCAAAATTTCTATGAAGTAGAATTGTTTCCCCCATCCTAAAGGTGAGGACACTGATGCTTATGGAGGTTCACTAACATGCCTAGTAAGTGGTAGACCTGAGATTAGCTCCTGTATCTGCCTGACCGAAAGGCCATACACATAACCCCTAGACTCTACTAATATCAACTTTGTATTTGAGTGTTGGTTGCAGCCCCAGCACGCAACACGTGGAAACCACATTTGTATGTTTCTGTGCCCTTTGTTAATCATTCCCTAATCACTGCTCTTTGCCCAGGACAGGTGCCCATTAACAGTTGACTGTGAATTATTAAATACTTACTTAAAAATACTGTGAATTTAATTCTGGGAAGAGTCTTGGAAGGCGGGCCACATTCAGTAAAAATTAACTCCAATTAGCTTCTCTTATTTTTTTTTAACCAAGTTCTAACATCCAAACTCCACCACTTGGCTTGGTCCTTCCATTCAAATTCAAGTGGCATCTTCTGGGTCCCCCACATGTCCACTCATTGTCACAAGGTCCCCTGACCTGTGCTGCATTTGGGGGCACGCAGTCTAACTGCATGTGCCTGAGTTGGCAGGTAGACAGGACCAGAGTGATGTCAGATGTGTGGTGTTTCAGCCTAGTTCAATGTGCGGTGTCGTCCCCTCTCCTTATTTGGGGTTTTTACTTCCTAGGGCATAGAAGGAAGTGAGCCAGGCCTCAGTGGGAATCTTTGTGCACACATGTGACCAGCTTCTCTCCCCAGCGCGGTCACTGATGCTGGGGCGCCTGTCTCTGGCCAGGCTCTGGGCCAGTGTCCAGCCTGGGATCAGTCACCGTGGCCAGACAGCCAGGCGGGATCACTAGGTGCCACCTAGCCAGGGCCCTGGGGCTGGCGCTTGTGTCCTGGGGGCCAGGCCCAGAGAAGGACTTTTGACTTTGTGTGTGTGTGTATTCGTTATTTCCTGATTCCTTAATTTTTTTAATTACAAGAGAGAGAAGGACAGCGACAATGATCTAATTAAAAAATCAGCTCAAAAAATCAAAGGACCCAGAGGATAAAGTTGGCTTCAGATCTGTCCAAATCCAGGGACTAAAATAAAGTCCCCTCCACCTCCCCATCTCTCAGCTCTGCCTTCTCATGCTTCGGCTCCACTGTGGACAGCGCTGTCCCCGTGGGGACTGGCCGCAGATCCGGGCTCCGGCAGCTTTGCTGCTGGCAGACCCTTCAGTTCCCGCCCAGGCCCTGGACCCACTTGGGTCCTGGGTCGTCCCTGAGCCAGTCTTCAGCTCTTCTTTGATCAGCTAGGCTTGGGTCACAGGCTGAGAGGCGGGCTTCCCTCCCTTTGCCACGTGGATGGTGAGTTAGGGGTGGGCCTCTCCCGCGTCCCCTGCCCCACTGCAGTCTTTTATAAGGGAAAGGGGGCCAGACACCGGCCAGGCAGATCCGACAGCTCCAGTATGAAGGGGTCCAGAATGAGCCAGGATCGGCTACCCCTGCGTGGCTCACTCCTTGACAAAGCAGGTCCACCTCTGAGAGTTTATCCTAAGCAGATAATGGACAGACATGTAAAAATAAAAATTAAAAATATGATGTTCGTTGAAATGTTGCTTGTAATGAAAAACTAGAAAGTCTGCCAAAAGGGAGATGTTTAATTATTCACATCCAAATAATATACAGCCAGCAAAAGGTCTTCTAGCAATTTTAAGATGACCAGACCATATCGCTGAAAGGAAACACAGTTTATAAAAATCATTCGTGGTAAGATTACACTTCTGAAAAATTAGTTATCTTTTTGAATATACATAAATAGGGAGATGCTGGAATGTTTAAAAATATTAGCAGTGTTTATTGCTGGGTGGTGGATTTGGGGTAATTTTTATAAGCATTTTACTTTCCTGAAATTTTACCACAAACGTGCCTATTTTTATAATCAGAAATTATTTATTACAAGTGTGATTATTTATCCTTTTCGAAGAGAACTACTATTTTCTAAGCTAATTAATCGGAGGTTCCTGCCATGAGGAAATCCCATGTTCCCCGCAAAAGCATCCGTATGTTCTCGCTGAGCACGCGGGCAAGCAGAGGCTGAGGGGGTGCCTGGGGCTCCTTGTTCCTCATGTTGCCAGTGACCAGGTTCTTGTCCTATCCTAGAAAGAATTCAGATCCAAGACGCAGAGGTTAAGAATGTAAAGTGAGGATTTATTAAGGGCTAGACAGCACATTCTCAAGGGCAGAGCGGGCAGGCTCAGGTGAGCGGCTGCCCTGAGTTTCTTTGGCACGTTAGCTACATAGGGTGTGAAAATGAACGGGCAAAATATTCACTGGGGAGGGAAGGGTTTGGGGTCATATTCCCTGATTTTCATCCCAACCCCACCTTCCCGAAGAGAAGGAAGGATTTTTGTCCTTATTTAGCCTGGATCAGAAGGGTCACGGCATCAGTGCGCGATGGGTGCTTCTCATCTGCAAGGCTAATTTTATTGAAATGAGGGCATAATGAGCAAAAGGTTACACTCGGACACTGGAGATTCCTGCCTTTTCCCACCTTTCTTTGTCTGCCTCCAGGCTGCTCATCACCCCCAAAATACGTGACCACTTATCAGCCCAGAGGTTCCTGCTTTTCTTTCTCTGCCCAGGGACCCCTGGTGCTTACATGATGTATGGTTTCCTGTATTTGGCCCCTGCCCCTCCTTTCTGCCCAATTCCTGCCATTTGGCCTGCGTCCCCCTTTCTCTGCTCGTATCCGGCTATCTGCCTGCTCTAACGCTAATGTACCCTCGCCTGTCCTATCGTGGCCCTCTGGGGAAGCCTGGCTTTGTGCCTTGTCATCACTTCAGCAGTGTTTTAGTGCTTGTGGTGTTTGGGGACGTGGCCCAGTGCTGTAAGTAATCCTCTGATTTACCCCAAGGTCTTTGGGCGTGGCCCCTGTCATCTGAATGCCTGGGACAGTAAATCTTTTCTAACCAGTGTCTCCCTCCTTCTCCCCGCACCCCCACCCACCATGTCTCTGGTGGCAAAGCCTCCAAGTGCCATGGTGTCTCCTGGCTGGATGCACGCGTTTCAGCTTGTCTGCACCGAAACCAGGCCTGAAGTCCTGGGCGCTGGTCTGCAAGTTGAGAGCCCTTCACAATTTTACCATTTAATTGCTTTGTGAAAAGGGATCCTTTCTGCTTTCATTCCTTCTGTCACCGATCCTAAATCATTTGTCCAAAAGACAAAAGGATCTTTTACAGCTACTCATTATCAATCATAAATAAGGCTGCGGTTTAAATTTATTAAAGCCTTTTTGAGTGGCCGAGCTCACGTCTAATTTGGTGCAATTCAAGATTTTGCCATTTTTCAGTTTATGTTCCACATGGGGTCGTTAAAGGAAACGTGCGAATTAATTTTGAAGTAAAAAGCCAGAAGTTTAAAGGTGTTTGTTCTGAGTCACAGCATAAAGCAAATTAGGCAGCTTTGACCTCTGTATTTCATCACTTTAGACCACATCGCTATTTGTATTTTCACTCACCTTGAACAGGATAGAGACCACCTAAGGGGCATATTTTTAAAGAATCAAGCTGTTTGGATAAACCGAGTTCTTACAAAGACAGTCCCTCGCCTCTGTAGAGGACATTCCCCACGCCACGGCCACAGCTGTTTGACTCAGTTACTAAGACGAGTTCTTAGCAAGTTCCTGCCCTGCTTAGAAACCTTTGATCAGTCTCCATCGCTTTCGTGATAAAGGCCCAACTCCTTAGCCAGCATTGCAAGGGGCCTCGCCGCTTAACCTCATGCCATTTCTCAAGCTGAAAACATGGCTGATTCCTCAGGGATGTTGCTCTCCCTCCTTCAAGGCCTGATCTCCCCCTCTCTGAGAGCCCTCCCTTGCCTCTCCCAGGCTGGACCCCTCCCGTAGCATCTCATGTGCCTTTCTTACGGCCTTACCATGCTCGCTCAGTTTCCTCCCCTCTTTACTGAAGTATGTAACTGACAGATTGTCTGTATCCAAGGTAAACAACGTGAGGTTTTGTTACACGTGCACTTTGTGAAATGATTACCACAGTCAAGCTTATTAACATTTCCAGATCTCACCTTTTTTTTTGTATGTGTATGTGTATGTGTACTGAGACAACTTAAAGTCTACCCTTTTGACAAAATTTTAAGTATACAATATTGCATTATTAACTATAGTGGTTGCCGGGGCTGGGGCCTGGAGAAGTGGGAAGATCTGCAACGTTTTGGTTGTGCGGGATGATTAACTTTTGGAGCTCTAGTGTACACCCTGGTGCCTGACTCAGCTTTAACTGTTTGTCTTTCTCCGTTAGATCCTGTGCCCTCTGAGGAAGCCATTCCCAAGTCTGGCTAAGCAGCAGAATCTCCCGGGTAACCTGCTAAAAATACAAAAGTCCCTGAGCCCCAGACCAGACCCAGAGAGTTGGAATCTCTGGAAGGGGAGTCCAGGGGTCCATACATTTTAGAAGGTTTTCTGGGTGATTCGGACCAGCACGGAGGCTTGGAAACCACTGCTTCAGGATGAGCTGTGCATTTTCCCTAGGCCCACCTCAGTGAGAACAAGGAATGCGACGAGGCAGAGGGGTGAGGTACACGGAGGACTCGCTCTGTACCAGCTCCTAGCCTGGGAGCTTTTACGTCAGCACATCCAATCTCAATGACCTCGAGAAACAGATGGTAGCAAACCCATTACTACAGATGAGAAAACCAGAGCTCAAGCAAGGGGTTAGGGCCCTTGTCCAAGGTCCCCACTGGTAACAGAACCAGCTTTGCTATCTTTTGAAGCTCATATTCCTTTTACTTAACCCATGTACGTTTAATGCTAGTTACAATAAATGAATATTTATATTTTTAGAATCTCTGTGTCTTGCTCCCCTACATTCAATCAGCCTGCAAAACCCATCCACTCTGTCTGCCCATTTCCATTTTCTGCCATGTAGACGTCGGAAACAGCCTTGTAATTCGTCTCCGGCCGTCTCCTGCCATTTCATCTCGAGTCCGTTTTCCCAGCTGTAGCAGAGTGATCATTTAAATCTCCACATGTGCCAAAGCCACTGCTTAAGGTAACTTTTACCACATATAAACTTTTTATGTTTAATAGATTAATATATTTTACCTTTGTGGCTTCAAAGTTTTCAGACTTGATCATGGGTGTTTAAGTGGGCCTTCCCTGCCCTCAAGACTCCTAATGCAAATGACAATTTATTACAATGAATAAAGAGTTTGTGTATAGCGACACAGGAAGGCAAACCTCAGAAAAATGAGCACTAGGTCTCAGTAAGCGATTCACAGGAGAGGAAATTAAACTAATAAACAAATGAAAAGAAACCCCCAATCACTAAAGGTCAAAGAAGCAAAGTGATGTCACTCAGCACCCCCCCAGATCAGGAAAAATTGAGAACAGCCATGACACACATTGCTGGCAGCCATGTGAGAGAAGTGTACTCTTGTAAATTGCTGGTTCACGTGGGAGTTTGCACCAGCCCTTTTGGAAAGCGTTCTAGTAACATAAAAGTAGGAAGTGCAATGCTGTTTGTTCTAATTTCCCATTCCTGGGAAGCAATTTGCTTTCCAGCTCAAAACCACTAGAATAAAGGACCTGTGAACCAGCATATTCACTGCAGCATTGTTTAACTGGCAAAGACCTCGAAATAGCATGACTGTCTATCTCTTAAAGAATTGTTGACTTTATTATGGAATATCCACATCGTGGGACAATATGATCCCACTAAAAATACGACCTCGAAGCATTTGTATCAGGAACAGCTGAGTGAGGAAGGCAAGATGCAGAAAGATGTGGTGTGTTCCTATTTGATAAACTGTTACCACATGAACACATTCATTCACACACAGTCCTTTAGATGTAGAGTGTGCATGAATGTGAGTGTGTGTTGGTGTGTGTGTGTGAGTTTGTGAGTGTATAAGTGTGCGTGAGTGTGTGTGTGTCTGTGCGTGGCTATGTGACCACAGAAAAAAGTAAAGGAGAGCTCACACCAGGTTATTAACATGAGATGGGGGTACCAGGGTGGCTGAGGGTCGGGAAGGCAGAAAAAGGGAGGGAGCAAGCCCAGACAAGGGATAAAAGGCTAATAAAAACTGTAATAAAAATCATATCAACATGTATGATATGGTCATATTTATGAGCTTATATAAAATTATATACAAAATTTGAAAAACTTAAAAATGCAAATCTAATCAGTTCATTTCTCTACCTGAAAATCTCCCAATGGCTTCCTGATCCCCTTGGATCAGGTGCAGAAGCCTTAGCCTGGGCTCCAGAGTCCCCTGCTCACCTCAACACCTTCCTGTGAAACAGCTGCCCTCCTCATTCTGTGTCACAGACGCATTTTCCGGTTCTTCGCCTCCCAGACCCCCAGGCGCCCTCCACCCTGCAGCCCTCCTGCTTCTCTTTGGTCCCTCACACATGCTGTTTCTTCCCTTCGGCATGACTCTTACTTTTATAGGTCTCACTTAAACATTGGTTTCTTAGAGGGGCTTTCCCTTAATTTCAGCCATGATTAGGTGTTCCAGTATTTATTCCCATGGTTCTCTGTCCTTCATCAAGTTCTCTTTTATTTTTAGCCTCTTTTTCCCAGATTTTGCTCAGGTCTTCCCGGCTGTAATTCACCGCTTATTTGTTGCGCCTGAATTGGATAAGTGCCTAAAGCAAAGACCTGAGCGCTGTACCCTGGACCTCACAGCTGTGGGGGTGCGGAATCCTCTCTCCAACCCTCCTGCCACCCCGTGGCCCTGTCAGCCATAAGGATCCCCTTTAGTTTTCCGGGGACAGCAGTTCATGGCACCATGTAACATCTCTGAGTGCTGTGACGCCCCCCCGCCCAGCACTGTCTGTGTCAGTCTTTGGGTCCGTCTGGCCGTGTGCGTTCCTTGGCTGCCTAGGGCCTCCCCCTCTGCTCCTGTCTCCAGTGAGGAATCCCCGGGCAGGGAGCGGAGGAGCCCTTGTGCCTGTGACTGGCAGACTCCTCCTGCCCTGAGACCACGATGCTGGTCTTGAAAGAGTCGGAAACTAACCAACAAAATGGCCTCCCTGATGCTAAAGCTGTTCGCTGATTCGTTCTGACTTAACACGCGTGCAGCTTTTCTCTGACAGATACCCATCTCTGCTTCCCTTGCTCAACCGATTTTGTGCTTAAACAGCACCCCCCCATCTTTCCATTATGCATTCTTTACCCGGAATAGCTTGTCAGCTGTGCTCCAGAAAGGTGCTCACAGGCTGACAGTCTCAGAAGAATGAACAGACTCTCTGGAGTTTCTCTGTGATGCCAGGTGGATTCATCAGGATAAAGAAGAAGACAGCACCTGGGAAAATGCCCTGATAGTTGTCACCTTTCTGTTCCGTCCAGTTTTTCTATAAAACCTCAGGACACCAACCCCAAGATGGATTCGCAGTCTGTAAGGCACAGCCTGCTATGACTCCCCTTCGCCTGGCAAAGCATTAAAGCTGCTCTTTTCTAATTCTTCCAGAACTATGTCTCCGAGTCCCAATTCAGCTATCGGGGTACAGAGGCTGGTTTCTTACAGAGACTGGGTAACACCCTGGCCCCAAGAGGAGGCCACAGTGAGAGTGACTTTAAATTCCAGAATGTGTCTAAGGGCAGCTGGAGCTGACACTTGCCGTAGCATCAGAGGACTAACCGAGGCAGGCATGAGGGAGTTAACACAGGGCACACGCCAGTGAGGACACAACAACCAAGTTTATTAAACATTACCTTGCTTTCACCACATTTTTTCTAATTAAACATGTTTATGAAAAAAAAAAACCCCAATTTATATGAAGAGAAAATAGGTTAGTTCATTTTCAAACCATATTGTTAATAAATTATTCTTTTCCTAATAACAGCTTTATTTCTGTAAGCAGTAGCATTTTTGTTTTCATGAAAAAGTGGGAACAGGAAAAAAAAAAAAAAAAAAGCAAAACACGTTGTATAACTGTTTTTCCAGAAGACCTAGGGAAGCCAGTTGCCCGACAAGGTCATTGCCCCTGGTAAGCTTGGATAAAACATTCAGGTTTCAAAATGAGAAGAAAATGTGGAAACAAATTATACTACATGGATCTTTGAAACCTCGCAAGTGCTAATTCCAAGAGATTTCAATCTTAGATAACCCGAGCTGCACCTCCCATTGGCGGCCATCCCGCCCTCTGTGCAGAGAGGATTTGGCCGGATAACGATGCCCATTAGCACTGGGGGGAGGGTTCACACGTAAATCCCCTCACAAATGGGAGAGCAAATAGTGTCCTGCTTAGTAAGTCAACGTAGCGTGGGTGTTAGTTTATTCTCCTAGAAAAGTGCCCTTGGTGGCTTGTTGTCTTTGAAGTGGACGAGGCAGGAAGCTCTCAGCCCACCGTGTCCGACTGCTTTTCCTTCCCATCAGGATTGTCCAGCATCCTCAGCCTTTTCTCCAGTCTCTGCTTCCATTCTTCTCTGAGCCTGAGGAGGGGAAACAAGATTCATGGTTACACTCCACATCCGGTGGTCCCCAGTAAAGTTTTATTTTTTTCCTTCTGAAGAATATTCTTAAGAGCAACACATAGCTTTTTACAAATTAATGAAGAAGAAGAAGAAAAAAAAAAAAAAACTCAAGAGGGAAATGAGCAGTCAATGAACATATAGTTTTCTCCAAAATGTACACCTTCCTAAATTGATATATGGATTTAGTGTAATCTCAATCAAAATCTCAGCAGAACTATGCTGGAGACACCGACAAGCTGATTTTAAATTTTATATGGAAAGACAAAAGAAGTGGATTAGCCAAAGCAAATTTGAAGTAGGAGAAAGGTGGAGGACTCACACCGTGTGATTTTTGAGATTAATATAAAGCTATCATCATCAAGACCGTGTGGCACTGGGGAAGGAAAAAATAGATCAATGGGGCAGAATAGAGTCTAGAAATAAATACACGCAAATAGAGTTGATTTTTGACAAGGGGCAGAGGCAACTCAATGAAGGAAGTTTTTTTTTTTTAGTAAATGGTCCTGGGACACTATATCTCCATATTGAAAAATGGACTTTGGTTGAGGAGGAAGGCGTAGCTCAGTGGTAGATCACGTGCTTAGCATACACGAGGTCCTGGGTTTAATCCCCGGTAACTCCATTTAATAAACAAATAAAAAACAAACAAATAAATAAATAAACCTAATTACTTTCACCCAAAGTAAAACAGACAAAAGAAAAAAAAAAAGGACTTTGATTCATATACCATATCTTTTACAAAATGAACTAAAAATGGATCATAGACCTAAAATGTAAAATGTAAGACTAACACGTCAAAAAAAAAAAAGCCACAAAATACTACTTTTGGGACCTTGGGATAAGGAAAAAAATCCTTGAGCGATACAAAAAGCGTGATTCATAAAAGGAAATTTGGGACTGTAGCAAAATTGAACATTTGCTCTGTTAAGGATATTGTAAAGAAAATAAAAGACAAGTCAGAAGCAGGGAGAAAATGTTTGCAAGGCACAGATCTGATATGGGACTTCCTTGCAGAATATATAAAGTCTCAAACATGATAAGAAAATAAACAATATAATGGGCAAAATATCTGAACAGACATTTTCCTAAAGAAGTTACATGGGTGTCAAATAAACACATAAATATGCTCTGCATAATTAGGAAAATGCAAATTAAAACCACCATGAGGTACCACTCACCTCACAGAATGACCAAAACAAACAAACAAACAAAACAAACAAAAAAACCCAACCCTCTCTCCCCTCTCCTCCTTTGTCAAAAACAAAAACCAACCCCTGTCCCCCAAAACCAAAAATACTCTCACAACAAAACCCAAGCCAAGGGTCTGCCGGGGTGCTGAGTAACTGGAACTCTCTTACGTCGCTGTGAAAATGCAAAACGGTGCCGTCAGTTTGGAAAACCATTTGCCAGTTTCTTACACACTTAACCGTGTATTTACCATACGAACCAGTAACCTCAATCCTGAGTATTTACTCAAGAGAAATAGGAATTCATGTTCATACAGAAATCTGTGTGAGTTTGGTTTTTTTTTTAAGTGGGGAGGTAATTAGGTTTATTTATTAATTTATTTAATGGAGGTACTGGGGATTGAACCCAGGCCCGTGTGCATGCTAGGCATACACTCTACCACTGAGCTATACCTTCCATGTGTATGTGAACGTTTATAGCAGTTTTACTTACAGTCATCAAAAACTTGAAATAATCTAAATGTCCTTCAGTGGGGGAGTGGATCACCAAATTGTGATATGTCCATAGCAGAGACAAGTACTCTGCGATGAGAAGGAATGGATACACACAGTTGAAACACACAACTACAAGAATGAATCCCAAGTCCATTTTTCCACATGAAAAGAGCCAGACACAAAAAACTCCATACTGTATAATTCAGTGACGACGTCCTGGAAGGCGCAAAACGATAGGGATGGGGAGCGGATGAGTGGTTGCTAGGGACTGGAAATTGGCAGAGGGGTCAATGCCTTAAAGGAGAAGCATAAGGGAACTTTTCAGAGTGATGGGACTATTCTCTACCTTGACTGTGTTGACTACATGATTCTGAGCATTTGTCAAACTCGTCGATCTTTACACACACGCAAAACAAATGCCTGGTGCTTAATATCAATTAAGAAAAAGAAATTCTGTAGTCAAACGGTCAGAAGTTATACAAAGGCATCTCCCGAAGAGGAAATCCAGCTGGTCCTCTGCATGTGAAAGGATCGCAACCAAACTTGTAATTAAATTTAAATTGTTTAAAACAGTGGCATGCCATTTTCTTCTGTCAGACTGACAATGATTAAGAGTTTGACAACACACAGCGTGAGTGACTGGGGAAACTGAAATTCCCATACTTAGAGTGGAAATTTAAATTAATGCAACCTCTTTGCAAGACAAGGAGGCAATAGCCATCAAACTTTAAAACACTCATCCTTTGACCTAACATTTTCATTTTTATAAACTGATCCTGGAATACTTGCCCACGTATGCAAAAATGCATGTACAAGTATTCTTATTACAACACTGTAAAGCCAGAAAATGAAAAACAAACCTACCCCTGTCCCTCGGTGTCACATCATTTCAGTTCAAGACATCAAAGGAAAACGGAAAGCGCTGATGGAGAAAAACTTCCAAGATAGAGTAGGTTACAAAAGGAAGATGTGGAATCGTGAGGATTGTTCAGGGCCCATTTTGCATAAAAATACAGCGCACACTTACTTGTTTACTGAGACAGGTTTGGGGGCGAGATATACAAGAAGCTAGTGATGGCAGTTGTCTCTGGAGAGCAGGTCTAGGAGCCCAGGTGAGAAGGGAACTCCCTTTTGTGATGTTTGGTTCGTTTCTTGGGCTGGGCAAGTCCTTTTATTAGTTTATTATGGGTTGGGGCCGCCAGAACAAAACGCCGCAGCCTGAAGCAGCAGACGTCTATTGCTGCTCGGTTCTGGAGGATGGAAGTTCACGGTCAGGGTGTGAGCAGCTCTGGTCTCTCCCACGGCCTCTCTCCTTTGCTGGCAGATGGCTGCCTGTTCCGCCCTCAGGCGGCCTTTCCTCTGTGTCTGTGCCTATCTGGCGTCTCTTGGTGTATCTAATCTCCTCTTCTAATACGGACATCGGTCAGTCTGGGTTAAGCCACCCTAAAGGGCTCATGTTAACTAAGTCACCTCTTTTAAAGACCCTGTCCCCAAATGCAGTCACATTCTGAGGTACTAGGGGTTAGGACTTCCACATAGGAATCTGGGGGGACATAATTCATAACAATGCTAAAGCAGTGCATGATTGTTACAGGAAAACCAGAATATACAAGCAAGAATAAAGAAAAATTGGATTCAAGCTCAATTTTTCACTCTTGTAAATAACCCTGAAATGAGTATAATAATACTTAATACTCTTTCCATATACATGTCTATTTTCCGCAAAGAGATTTCCAGAGATAAGCAATTAGAGGGTATAAATATTTTGAAAGCTCCAGGCGCCTATTACCAAGTTGACTCCAGGAAACGTCCTACTTAAAACTCTGCTCAATTATGGGCCCGAGAAAGAATGGAAAGAATCTGGAGTGCTGTCCTGCTGTTTGGTGGTGGTGGTTGCTTAAAACAGAAGCAACCAGGGGTTGAAAGTTGAAATACTGAGAGTAGAATTAGGGCCATCGGAGACTATGGTTAAGACATTGGTTTTCATTCTCATTCAACCTCAACTTTTAATAAAATGAGTGACATAAAAATAACAGTTTGCCGCTTTGAAAGGAGTGATAAAAAAACCATGTAACGGCTGCTCTGCCATCAGCGGGCAGCTGCCTCGCCCATAGGTTCACGCCCACTTAAGGAGTGATGATTTATTGAGTTTATATGACCTTCTATTGCTATACATCTATTAGTAATTTTAATAATTTATGTTTTAATAATTTTATTTTATAAGTTTAATAATTATATTTCTTAATTTTAATTTTCAATAATTATATTTCTTTATTATGGTTATTAATATTAATAACCTTGTTATTTTAATTTGTCATCAACCTTTCCAACTGGGGAATATCCAAGCTCACAAGCTCCCCTTGGTAAGCATCTCCGAAAGTCTCTGTAACTAAACCTGCCTCCAAATGTACGTGACTTTTGTCACCTGGGATATTTTAAAGCTCACTAGTAAGGGTTGCTGCCTCTGTATCTCACTGACCTTGAGGGACGTAATATAATGTGGCTTCGTCATTAACTAAAGGGGCTTCAACGTTTCCTTGGTGTGGTGGGCATGAAAATGTGCCGCTCAGGGTTCCTGCTGGCCAGTTGCCTGCCTTTTTTTTTTAAATAAAGTTGTATCAGAATATAGCCCTGCCCATCTGTTGACATATTGTCTGTGGCTGTTTTCACACAGCAGCAGACTTGAGTAGTTGCCACACAGAGCACGTGACTCACAAAGCCCAAAATATTTACTACCTTGTCCTTTATAAAAAAAAAAAAATGCTTGCTGACTCTTCATCTAGATTTAAGAAAGTGGTGGAGAAAATCTTTAATAATGCAGATTAAACTTAGAAGGATGTCCTGTCTCCTGTAGCTGTTATACTGTGAATCACACACACAAAAAAGAAGCGGAAATGCTGTTTCAGCACTAGACAGCCATCATCCTTAGCGATCTGACTTTGCTAAACTGAATAGTAATTAAGCATTTATTCATTGATTTGGTCAAATCATGGCCGAAGGGCAATCATAGGTTGGCTATAGATATAAAAGGTTGACAAAAGCAACAGAAGGATGCTGTGAGACTCAATTGGCTATATGGAGTTTGTAATAAAGAGCATTATATGTTTTCTTATTATTTGTAAAGTGTGTTACACATCTTTATACCGGTAAAATTTATAATAAACTTACATATGTATATATGGGTGTACATTTTTTCCCCACAGAAAACCAGTTAGACGTTTATGGGCACGCTGCAACTTGCTTCCCATTTTTCCCTTACAGGTGCTTCCCCCGATAAATCTCACACCTAATTTTTGTCTTGCCCTTTGCTTCTTGGAGGCCCCAAGTTAACACATTTGGAATGATGAATTTATTCTAGGAACAGAATTTAGAAACCTGGACTTTATGACGCATTGATTCACTTTTTGTAGTAACGATGTCACTATGGATTGCCAGATGGTGAAGGAGTCAGGGCTCTGCCTAAGTTCCCATTAAATCCTGTTTTATGAGTATTTAGACTGTGTGCTGCCCCTTTCTGGTCAATATCTTTCAACACTGTGTTGCTCCCCTTTGCGATCTCAGTAAGCTGGTGCATGAAAGTGTATACAGGGACCTTTTATTTTGTAGTAAGGAGCGAAAAAGCCAGCATTCAAGCTTGAAGAGAACATTTTTTTGCCTTAAGCCTAGAAACATTGACCTCACTTTTCAAATGGAGACCAAATGATGTTTACTATTTATTGTTCTAGATTCATCTGATGGGTGGAGGAGTTGTAATTAACATCTAAGAATACAGATTCTGTTTGATTATATGGGATTTGAGTAGAAAGGAGGATTCTTTTTTTTTTTTTAAGAATCATAAACCAGAATCGTAATGTCCTTACTGGGAACCAGGGAAGATCAGTCGGGCACATAATTAGTTTTTTTTTTTTTTTTCTGTCATGCGCTTGCTAGGCACTAAATGGATGTGTCAGTCTGGGTGTGCCCCAGCACCGTTCTGAGAAGGCTTGGCTGATGGGTCATCGCTGAGTTGGGAGTTGCCCACCAGAGGGGCCCTGTCACTCAGGAATTTCACAGGACCAGTTACTCCTGTCATGCTGTGTCATCGGCTAGAAGCAGTCAAGGGTAAGGGTGACCTCAGCTCAAACGCAATGGCAGATGCAGAAAGTCAGCAGCGAGAGTTCTTTCTATAATCGTAAATCTCTGTGCTTTTGTTTTAATATGAAAGGTCAGGTGATGCTTTTGCTGCCCTGATTCCCGTGTAGTAATGAACACGCCTCTTCAGTTGTTTTTCCCAGAGTGGGGAGAGACGAGCCTGATCCTGGGTCCCTTTGACCTGCCACTCAGCCCAGCTGGACCTGGTCGTGGGCCAGCCTCAGCATGCCGATCTGAACAACTCAGCTCACATAATTCACCCCCTCAGTGTGAATGAAAAAAACGAAAACTTTTCTCACTGGTTATGTTTTGTAGATTAAATCTTCTATTATAAAATAATGATTGAAATAATGATTTCATCTGAGCAGGAGCTTATACGTTGGATATTTTGTTACCTGCAGCTGAAAGCATCCTGATTGTCATAATTGGGAAGCAGAACTCTTAGTCAACTCTGCTCCCCACTGCGAGTTATCTTGAAGGCACTCTGAATCGAGCACTTCTGTGGCTACCCCAATATGTAAAGAACGTTAGTAAAACAATAATCGTTGTCATCAAGGAATTCATAGTTTACTGAGTCCTTGATCTCCCATTTCAAATTTCAGTACCATAATCATAATTCAATACTGTAATTGTTATCAAAGCACAGGGAGGTGAGTGGTCTTGGGGTGACGCTTAATAAATTCCTCTCCCCACTCAAGTCCACCAGATTTAACGTCTACTTGACACTGTGAGTTCTGCTCAATTCTGAAGAGCTATTTTGAAGATCATACTTTTTGCATTAAAACATTTGCTTTTCATATAAGCACTGGACAGTTTCTCAGTTATAGCTGGTTATTTAGACTTCAGTGTTCACATAATTAATCGCCTAAATTGAGATTCTTTAAAAAATAAAAGGGAACACAGTCCATAATTAGAACCAAGTGATACCCGTACACCTGGACTGTCCCCACCAGCCAGGAGGTTTGCGCACCGTACCTACACTACACCTGCCTTCTCTCAAATGGCCTCAATCAGTTGTTTGCAGACAGTTTTCAGCTTCTCTGTGGGACTGAGCCCTGCTGTGTTGCTTCTTTCTAGCCAGACTCAGAGAGAGGAAGAGGGTTTCCAGTCCGCGGGGCACAGGGGTTCTCCGCAGCCCGGGCTACGTCCCTCTCCGTCAGTGAGCCTGCAGGCGTGTGCTAACGAGCCTGGTCATGTTAAAACACCTGCTGCCACTCCGCTCAGCTCTGGCACAAGGCCTGCTGCTTAGCTCAGCTGAGGAACGTTAAGGCCTCATTGGCTCTCTTCTGCCATCAGCAAAGGCGTTCGTGGAAGATTTTAAGATTTTTGTCTTCTACTGTTCGTCTAGAACATCTCTTGATCGCACAGTGGCTTGAATTTACCTTTTTATAAATGGAGTGTTATGTGTGTGTCTCTGGGGATGCACTCATATAAATAAAGTTTGGAAAGGCATAGCCCAGGGGGCTGAAACACAGAGCCAGGGCTTCATGCCATTCATTGGTCTGCAAATGTATATTAGAAGATTATTATTCTATTAGGATGGCATTTCAAACTGTATGCTTAGATACTCAGCATTTAAGGAAATATTCTGACATTCTGGTAGTGGTTTGAAAACATTTGCATTCTTCCTGTGCAACTTGGTTCATGGGGATATACATGGGTGTGTGTTTTGTTTTTTTTTTTAGCAAAAGTAATAACAAAATCACTAGGTTATCATTCATTGGTTACCCAATTAAGAAAGTGAGTTTTATATTCACAGTTGATATGGGCAACAGCTCTGGTGAGTGAAGCTCAGAAACAGAGGAGAAGACCCCAGGATGCTGCCGCTACTCCCCCAGCTCCTACTGATCTACCTCTGCTCCAAGCAATGCAGAGGCACTGCCCACATCTTTCAGCATTTCCTTGGGGGAGACAATGATGAAATGTTTCATGATAACCAGATTTGGAAGATTTATTGCCCGGGCTGTAGAAAGAAGAGCCTCCCACCTTGAAGGGAATCTTGTCAGAGGCACGTGAGAGCCTGGAGAATTAATGCATTTGTTCTATGGACCATTTGCCATCAGTAGCTTTTCTTAAATAACTTTTTTTTCTCAGTTATAAAATGGCTCAGTATCATTGTAGAAACTTTGGAAAACAGAGCAGAGCACGTGCATCACAAATTTGCCATTCCATCTGTCAAAGATAACCCTCAGTTCATCAAGATATAAATTACAGAAGCTCATTTTTGTTTATACAAAAAAAAAAAAAAGAAAAATTCTTATCTGTATCTATAAGTCATTGCTTCTCAATCAGAGGCAGCTTTGCCCTTCAGGGGACATTCAGTAATGTCAGGAGATACATTTGGTGGTCACAGTGGAGGAGGGGAGTCATAGCTGCATCTAATGTTTTTGCCAAACATCTTACAAACACAGGGCAGCCACCCCTCCCCGTCAACAAAGAATTTTAAGGCCCTAAATGTTAGGAGTCCTGAGGCTGAGAAGCCCTGGTATAGATGGTGGCAAGACTAAATGGGTAGATGAATTAATCATGTCTTTAATTTTCTATATTTTATGATATTTTGACAGCTTAAAAAGTCTGCTGGCCGCAGAAAGACTGCCCTTCCCAGGGCCAGCCCTTCTCTCCTGCATGTCGACCATTCCTGAGTCTGTGGCCCCAGCCACTTCCTTATCTAAGTCTCACACATAAAGCCATGCTTCCCCCGCCCTGTAGCATCCCCGGGCCGGGCCAGGCACCAGCCAACTAGGGTTCACCCCTGAGTCCCCAAGCCCTCGGGAATTATTCGAACTCGCCAACCCTGAGCAATTTACTCTCCTGTGCTTTGCCTTTTCCTCGGAAAGTCCGACAACGGCTCTGGCTAAGCCTCTCCCCTTGCTTCTGTCTTCTGCCACCTGCCCAAAACCTAGTGCTTCCCCTGCGACCCTGCGTGGTGCGCAGTGACACTCTCTCTGACAGCTGTGAGTATAAAAAATCTCTTCTAAGCCTCAGTCTCCTTCTGTCTTGTGGCTGCACGGACTTGATGCATACCGCATCCAACATCTGCAATCTTAGAAAAGTGGGTAATGAAAATAATTGCTTCCTCGTCTTCCCACCCGGAATAATTCTGGAGACTAAAAAGACAGTGGAGACACACGCCACATACTTTCTCAGGGCACTCCTTTCCTGACGGCCTTCCTCCAGCTCCCGGTAACAGG
This sequence comes from Camelus dromedarius, assembly GCF_036321535.1. Classification (NCBI taxonomy): domain Eukaryota; kingdom Metazoa; phylum Chordata; class Mammalia; order Artiodactyla; family Camelidae; genus Camelus; species Camelus dromedarius. Next base: position 1,718,521 of record NC_087445.1, on the reverse strand, counting down.
TCTGTTTCCTGATTTCTTTCTCCCAGAAGCTTTTGAGCTCATGACACGTTTCACAGCAGAAGACTTCCCGGCGGACGTATTGGTTGTTCATTCCCTGAAAATGAAAGATAAAGCGAACCCGAGTACTTCGAATAAAGCCACTGTAATTTTGGAGCGGTGAGGGATGAGCTCGAATCCTTACACTGGCGCTCGCACTTCCTGCGCGTGTCGACAAATCACACGCTCACTGTGACTTCGTTTGTCAACCGCGGACGGGGATGATAATGGCGATCATCAGAAAGTACTGCGAAAAATGCTGAAATGAACAGAAGTGCAAAGGACGTCTAATAACCCTTCCAGATGATCTGATTCTACAAGGGCTTGCCCCTTTCGCTGTCCCCGAGCCATTTTACAACTCTGTAAATTACAGAAAAAAATGGAGAATGCAAATGATTTTTGAACAGAGATTCGAATGTATATTGTTCAGTGGAATGAACTGACATCCCTGTGAATAGCAACCAATTTTCACCTGCTTATGAATTCACTTCTGTCTCCTTAATTGCTTGTATATGTGTGGGTTGGTTTTTTTTTTTTTTTTGAATTCTCTTAGAATCTGTTGTAGTACCTTACTCATTTTCTCATTAATTATAATAAGTTAAGTAAAATATTTGACCCGTGTACATTTCATATTTGTAGGGGAGTCATGATTTTAACTTAAAACGTTATCCTTTAGCAGTTACTTCACAATCGTGTGTGTGTGTGTGCGCGCGTGCAGAATGAGATGGTGTACGCAAAGCTCCAAACACAATGCATGACAGTAAGAGGCACCCAACCAATGTTATGCTTTTTCCATCCTTCCTCGCAGAATGACAAGAACGTCTACCATTTACTGAGCAGGTGATGTGTGACAGGCATTTCTTACACACTGTCCCATTTGATCCCCACCACAGCTCTCTGAGATGGGTGATTCTTGTTTAGATAAGGAATTTGCCTATAGCCTTGTCACTACTGGACATAAGAAAGCCAGAGTTTGGACTGAGGTCTGTCCATTTTCAAAGTGAATGCCCTTTGCTCTACCAATCCTCATCACAAGAAATGGTGACTGTATTTGGAATTGGCTACATCCAGAGCAAGCTCGTGTGGCATGTGTGTGTGCAGGACCCGTGAAAGTATGCATGTTTAACACTAAAAAAATTTACTTTTTTTTACCTAAACAGTGCCCGTTTTCCAGATCTTAGTGGCTCTGGCGAGCAGGTAGATGCAATGAACTGCAAGACAAATCCTTCTCTGCCTGCTGGTGAGTTCCTGCTTAGGGGAGAGCTTTGGCCCTAGTGGGAGATTGGCGAGAACCTAGACTTTCTCTCCCTCACTACAGAGTCCCAGGGGTCCCATTCAGGCTAGACTGGCCGATCACAGCCCAGAGAACTGGGGGTGGAGTTCAGAAAAAGCTTCAGGGAATAAATAAGACATTTATTATTTTATATATATAATATAGAATAACAATTCTATATTATAGAATTATAATATTTTATAATATAAAATATATTTATAAATTTATATACAGAATAAAATAGAATATTTTATTTATATTCTATTTTTAATAATAGACTCTTACACTTGTATCGGAGAGGTGGCAAGACCTTCCCACTTGGAGAGAGATATAAATGTCCTGAAGCAGGAAGAAGCTTGGTTTTCTGGAACTGAAAGCAGCTTTGAGTACCCTATAAAGATTTTTATTTAAAAATCCATGTCTCCTATTTTTCCTCCTAGACCCATCTTCTAATCATCTGGTCATTTCTGTAGCTGCAACCGACCTGGGCAAAACTGTGCTCGGAGCACCTGGGGGAGCACTGGCCCCTGGAGTGTCTCCAGATGTTCTCTGCACCCCGCTCTGAAGGGTGGAGCGGGGCTGGTCCTGCAGCCTCGTGGGAGCACATGCTCTGTCTTATAAGGACATAATCCCACGTATTTTCTGCCCCAGGCTAAGGGATTCAGTGCACAGATTTCTAATAAATTCTTAGTGTCTTGACATTGAAAGAACTGTCAGTGAAAGTATAGATCAGACTTTTAAATTTTCATTCGTAGAACTAGAGTATGAGACAGTGCAGTTAGGTTTCCTGTGGATTTTGTCCAAGCTGCAGGGACATCGGTGGGCTCTCACTTTCCTGATGTGAGCTCTGCCTGTATAAACGCGAGGTGAGAAAGCAGCACTTGCTTTGAACTGGGAGGAAGGTGTTAATGCAGACGTGCCACTGAAATAGACAAAAAGGAATGCACGATGTAGTCACACTTTTATTAAAGATGCTCCTAAAAACTGAGAGTTTATATTTGGTATCTGGTATTCAGAGAAAGGACAGTTTGGTCAACTAGGAACTCACTAAAGTTTTTTTCTTGAAATTTAGATTTATTTTATTCTAAGGAAGTTTTTGTTTAAAAAAAAAAAAGAAAGGCTTAGGCAGGAACACGGGCTGCCCACAACATCATGTCATTTCACATTCATTCCATTTGGCACAAAGGTGTGGTGTTCACATGGAAGGAGGATTTATTCTAAAAGACACTGTAGTTGCATAATTATGAGTTAGGTTAAGAGAGATGGTGGAAAGCAGGGTGGTGTCTACACACCCAAGGGTGTGATTTAATTTAAATCAGGGTAAGCCCAGAGGAAATCAGGCAGCAGGCTCTGAGCAATCTGAGGCATATTGCCTCTGCTTCCTATTCCCTTTGGGTCAGGAAGCACGTCTGGGGCTGTGATATCTTGTAAACTTCCGGAGGGGTCAGACTCAAACACACTCAGGGGCCAGGCCAAGCTCCCTTCAGTCAGGAGGGAGTGAAGCTACTGGACCTGAGCAATGGGGAGCAGTGGGCACCGTGGTCATCAGCAGAACACGTTCTCTGCTTCAAGACATCACATTTAAGAAGGAGGCAAACAGCGTGCTCACTGCAGAGAAGAGGGGTTTTGGATGCCTGCAGCCTGAGGGCTACCTAGCCGCTCCTCTTAAGGGATGCGTTCTCTGACCTACAGTTTTGGCCTTCTGTCTTTCTTTCTTAGCTTTTCTTAAAACCTCCTCCCCAGGCTCTCCCTGCAGGGCATCCTGAATTATTTCACTTTTGTTCTGCCTCCCTTCTCTCTACAGTCTCTCTGAGCATCCACTCTCCTGCCTCCAAACCTGAGTGTGCAAATACCATCCTCACTGGCCCGACTGGCTTTTGCTGTCATCCCGGCAGCAACTGGGGTTGGAACTTTCCACCAAGCCTCACGTCACCCACTAGAGGACATGTGGACGCAGCCACCTGCCAAACACAGCTTGGGTCCCCGCCTCACTCGCCAGGCCTGGAGGCTGTGTTCTGACAGCCAGGATGGCCAGGGAGCTAGGAAGGAGGACAGGGGACGATTGTCACTATTGTCACTTTGGGCAATAAGTCCTACAAGGGCTCCGAGCCCCGGTTTCCTTATTCATGAAGTGGAGATTAAATGGCAATATAGAGGAAGGCACTTAACACACTACCATTCATTCCCCAATTGTTCATCTGCCAACACAACGCATGCTTGCCCTCCGGGAGCTCGCAGTCTATTGTCTCATCCCTGATAAGAAACTGCAAATGTTAACCGAGGCGGGAGGGTGCAGCTCAGGGGTAGAGTGTGTGCCTAGCATGCACCAGTCCTGGGTTCAGTCTCCAGCACTTCCATTGAAATACATAAATACATAAATAAATAAATGCCTAATTACCTCTCCCCAAAATAAAAAAAATTAAAATAGAAACAATTTTAAAATACTAACCGAATTTGAACCATCACCTATATAAATTCTCATTGTCTTTATACATGATATTAAATGCTTTGCCCCTTCTTGATTCAGACCATATTTAAGGTTTATTTATCTCCGTTGCTGGGTTTGTTGGAACTGGAAAGCCTTAGATCTCAGGGATAAGATGCTTCCTTTCTTGTCCAAGGTCAAGGGTTGGACTGTAAACAGAGAACCCCTTAGCAAAACAGTCTTGGTGATAAGTTCCACCCTTACATCATTTAGGATATTATATTTGGGGATCCTTGAGGTCAGACTTTATAACCACAGTCACTGAGCAATGCCCGGTATGTTTAAGAAGTAATTGTCTTACTGAAGTTGACAGTTTCCACTCTGCTAAAGATGGGACTCAGTTCTCCCATGTTACTTTGTAACATAAACCTAACTGCTTGTTTTGCTGGAAACTTGAACTTCAGCACTGAGGGTCACGGCAATCTGTAAGAGCTTCTGCAAGAGGAAATGCAGTTTGTTTTAGACAAGCTATGCCACCCTCCCGGCGCCCCGCCCCGCTTTGTACTTTCTGCATCCGGTGCCTCGCCTACTGTGCTCATGGTGGTAGCTGCTGCCCTCCCCTTCGTACCCTCAAGAAACAGAATTGACAGTAATTTTAAAATAGCATTTTTAGGAAGATATCAAAATGAGGCAGGAAACAGAAAATTGAAGGTGTCCGCTTTTCCCCAGGGGCGCTGGTGGAACCAGCACCTCCACCTGGTTCAGGCAGAGAAAATCATCAACTGTGTATGTGGTCCCGCCCCTCCAGGGGCTCCGATGAAAGTGAAAAGGCACTTCTCTCCCCAGCCGTCCTCTGGGTGGGGTCGGGAAGAAGGCAAAGCCACTCTGATCTCCTGTGGGACAACTCGGTGGTGCTTTTTATAGCCCCAGAAATAAGAAGTGCTGAGGAACGTCCGGATGCCTAAAACCCATCGGTACCAGCAACCTCCTGAGTCACTTTTAAAGATCTTTGAGATTAAGATCTGTTTTTTTTTTTACTGAGGAAACTTTAAGACTCAGCTGTCTCCATTATGTTCTTGTGAAACTGATTTTTTTTTTTAATAACCTAAGTCTAGGTCTTTATACTTATTCCTTTAAAATTTCAACCTGCTACTTTCATCCCGTGGTATAAGCAGATTAGAGGGGAGCAGACTTCTTAGATGGGTACATGCGTGTGCTTTTAATGTCTTTTTAGTCCCCCCTGATCCTGAAATTCTCTAAGAACACAGGATAATTTCTTTTTCTTGACACCTAGATAGCTGTATTTACCTCCACCCACCATGGTTCAAAACTCAGAAGCAGCAAGTTAAAATAACTAATGTGTCCCTAAGTTCACATAAATGACTCATTTTGCATTTTTCATAATAAACACTTAGGAATAGTATGTGGTTCCCAACCTTTAAAAATATATATCAGAGTGAAGTAAGCCAGAAAGAAAAATACCATATGATATCATCACTCATATGTAGAATCTAAAAAAAAAACAGAAAAAAAAAAAAGAAGACACTATTGAACTCATCTACAAAACAGAAACACACTTGCAGACATTGTAAACAATCTTATGGTTTCCAGGTGGGAAAGGGTGGGAAGGGATAAATTTGGGAGTTTGAGATTTGCAAAGGTTAACCACACTATATATAAAAATAGATTAAAAAAACCAAATTTCTTCTTTATAGCATAGGGAACTATATTCGATACCTTGTAATAACCTTTAATGAAAAAGAATATGAAAATTAATATATGTATGTATATATACATATATGCATGACTAGGACATTATGCTGTACACCAGAAATTGACACGTTGTAACTGACTATACTGCAATAAAAATTTATTTTTAAAGATGAAAAAATATATATATCGGTTTTACTGTATTTATCTTTTTGTTTCCCCAGTGTTGATAAAACCATAGATACAGAGAAATATTTCTCCTCTTGAAGGTAAGCAATAGGGTAAAATGAACTGATATTAAACCCTGGGTGACTGAAAGGAGTGGATGTGAGTTCAGGTATGAAGTGAGTTCACGCCTCCACAAAGGGGCCAGGGAAAACCTGCTATCATGCCTTTACCTACTGGCTGGTGGGCTGCTAGCCTGTGATCTCTGGCTTTTTTTTTTTTTTTAAATTGAGGTATGGTCAGTTTCAATGTCATGTCAATGTCTGGTGTACAGCACAATGTTTCAGTCATACACGAATATACATATATTCATTTTCTTATTCTTTTTCACCATAAGCTACTATAAGATATTGAGTATATATCTCTGTGCTATATCTGGCTTATTTTTATGCTCTTTATTGAGTATTTACTGAACACCTTCATTCTTCAAAATACTTTATATCTTGCATTCATTTCTCACAACCCTATTCTTACCCGCATTTGGCAGAGGAGGTGCAAGCCGCTGCCCAAGGTCATCTCATCCTTGGTGATGGAGCTGGGGTGCAAACCCACCCCGTCTCCTAAGCCTGTGCTCACACACTCGTACACTACCCGGCCAGCCCATCAGAAAGATGGCAGCTCATGGGAAGAGAACGTAAGAAGCACACACCGTGGTTAAATCCCTTCTGAGTGATAAGTAAATCGTTCATTCTTCATCAAGGCAGAAGTACATTGGCTTTTTGCCAGGATTATTTTACACTTATTGCACTAAGACAAACTTCCCTTCTCTCCAATACCTCTCTGAGAGGTGCCCACTAGTATCAGTTTTATGTGCATCGTGATAAGAACTAAAACACACATACACACAAACCAGGAGCACCTTCCCCCCATCTCACACAAATGCTAGTCCTGTCACCTGGAAATCCTGCCTCTACAGGGGTCAGGGAACACAGCCATCATTACTTCATGTCCTCTTGTGTGGTCTATCTCATCCACAGTGAACATATCTTTAGGAATAATGCTTCTAGCATCACTTGCTAAGATGACTACAACCGACAGTGGGCCTGAGACATGTTGATGGGTTTTCCTCCCACCCGGCCTTTGGCCCCCCCTAGGCAGAGAATAAAATGAGTTTCCTTCGCCTCTCCTCCTTTGCAGGTGGAAGATGGAGCATTATGTGAAAACAGTCCTCCTCAGTTTAGCACTTTTTCAGGAAACATTTTCTCCTTAACCTCTCCTCCAAAATTCAGACAGTCTATTTGAATTTAAGTCTTGAGTCGCTCTCCATAGTTCTCTCTCCAGTTAATATCCTTCAACTCTACCTCTGATTTGGCCCATAGTAGGATATTTGGGTCTTAAGAAAAGCTGCAGGTGGAATGAAAGACTGCCTAGGGCAGTACGAGTGAGTTCTGAGATAGTTGCAAATTTTAAGTGAGGACTAATAAGAAAAAAAGGCTTGTACTGAATGTGTCCATAGTAACTCCGTCCTGTTGTTTCCTCTGGGGTTTATCTGAATTAATTGGAAATGACACTAAGTCATGAAGGAGGGACACCAATAATTATTAGACAAGTAACTGACAATTGAGTAAAGAAGTGACCTTGAGTCCATGTGACCTTGGGGAACTTCTATAACCTTTCTAAAGCTTAAGTTTCTCAATAAAAAAAAAAAAAAAGATTAAGAGGGGGAGGGTATAGCTCAATGGTAGAGTGTGTGCTTAGCATGCATGAGGTCCTGGGTTCAATCCCCAGTACCTCCATTAAAAAAAATTAAACAAATAAACTTAATTATCTAGCCCCACAAAAAAAATTAAAAAAAGAATTTAAAGAAATGGCATCTTAGCAACTGGTGCTAGAAACATTATTCCTGAAAGAAAAAAATCCTCTGAGAATTAAATGAGATTAACATCTAAAATGCTTAACGTAATGTTGTGGAGAGACACTCATCATTCTCACCTATGTTCAGATTAACAGCCTGAATCAAGTACAATGCTAAATGTTATCTCATTCAGTCCTCAGTATATTGTAGGTTTTATTATTTCTGTATTTGTGAACGAGAAAGTGAGTCTGAGAGCTTAAGTGACTTACCCCCAGCCCCACAGCTAACAAGAAGGAAAGCCAGGATTTGGCCTCTTGGTTCCCAGTTTTTGAGCCCTACATGGTCTAATGGGAAAAAACTTGGAGTTCTCCGTGGGCCATGTAGCTGTGCCTTAGATTCCAGTAGAAACATACACTGGGCACATGCAGTGTTATAATAAAACACTACAAACCAAAAGCAAACAGAGTTCAGCCACCTCCATGTCCTGGGTCACCACTAACCACTGTAGGTTTATATTGGCCACATCCGGGCTATTCCATCTGACGCCCAGTCACCTAACTGGGGACCGGGAGGTCACAAAGCCCATCCTGTCATGCACAGAGAAGCCACTGGGTCTGCGTTCGCCCAACACCACTGAAGCACAGAGAGCCTCTGTGCCTGGCTGAGTTGGGACCAAGAGCCAGCTCTCCATAACCTTGTCCCATGAACTAGACTGTAATTACTGTGGACAAGGACCTTGCTTAATCAGACATCCTTCACCCAGCGCATCGTAAACTTGCTTGTCCAACGGACACAATGCTTATGATTCCCTCAGGCTGACATCACTCATCTGGTCAAAATTCTCCAAAGGATTTTGAGCTAAATATGATAACTTCTCCAGCAAATGTTATGTTCCACTCCCATTAAAAGCTTTAACGATAAACGTTAAGATGGTTAAAATACAAAATTCGGCTAAAATGTTGTTTCTCCTCTCCCCACCCCCAAATTCCAGCGCAGCGGCTATCTGACTGTCACTAATCAACATTACTTTTTGTTCTGAACAGGAAATGAGCTGTGTGTCTTTTTTTAAAAGTGGGCTCCAGCCAGGGTCCAATTTCCCAAATAGTTGAGTTTCCAGAAATATCTTTTTCTTCTTTAAGAAAACGGAATATCTGGAACAAACCTCCTTAATCACCTAGGACAGTTTTAAAATCTGTTTCCTTTTGTTGTGTTGGCCCCTATGTTTGGGGATCCATATGAAAATGACTGCATGCCATAATTTATTCAATCTTTCTCATCAGTAAATCTCCCAAATAATTTGATCGAGTTATGAACTTCTACATTATTAGCAAATACGCTCCTTTAAGACTGCATTTAAAAAAATGTAAATGGAGTACAGGTACCCAGCAGAACATTTCAAGTACTAAAGGATATAAAATTGAAAGTCTTTCTTCTCTTTCCTTGCGGCCGCCTGATACACTTCCCAAAGATGTCCATTGTTAATGACGTCTTATTTATATCTCTAATTGGGGGGGGGGTCATTAAATCTATTTATTTATTTATCTTTAGTTTTTCTTTTTCTTTCTTTCTTTTTAAATGGAGGTACTGGGGATTGAACCCAGGACCTCGTGTATGCTAAGCATGCACTCAATCACTTGAGCTATACCCTCCCCACCATATCTCCATTTTAATAAAACCACATGTGTGTATGTTTTTTGCAAGCAGAACCGTACTACATAAGACTGTTCTGCGTTTTTCTTTTTTTTTTTTTTTAACTTACCAGCCCATATTGTTTTTCATGGTTGCCATTGTTTATGGATATGCTGTAATTTATTTAAACAATCTTATGTTGATGGACATTTAAGTTAATCCCTATTTAGATCTATTCTCCCCAAAATTGCAGAGTGAATCATACATTTTTTTTCACATGTATGTCTGGAGCTGAAACGCCTAGAAATATAATTGCAGGTCAAAATGTTGAATATATAACCCCATATTGCCCTCTGCAGTTACGGGACTGTTGGAATGTTTATAGACTGAGAAAACCCTCTTCTGTAAAAACACTTCCAGTCTCCACTAGGGAAGCAAATACCAGATTATCAGTGTATTCAGCTCCTAATGAAAAGACACAGCGCGGCTTCTGGTCTTGTACTCAGGAGAACATACCTGAATGTGTCACCCCTAGACGGACCATGGAAAGTAGTCGGCACTCAAAAAAATATTTGTTGAATTAATGGATAAACAGATCACACAGTGCCGATGTAGAGTTAGTATGTATTTTAACCCAACTGTGTTCAAACATAAAAAGAACTCATCATTTAAACAAACGTAAATTTTACCAAGTTTTATTGCATTCTTGTGCTAACAGAAAACATACATAGTTTAGGGTGAGTAAAAAGAAATGTTCCAAGTGCGCACAGTAGATAGCCATCTTAAATGGCCAATTATTAATTTCTATTTCTCCTATTTTCTGTCTTCTTTGGATTATATTTGGCGTATAGTTATTTCAGCCATATTGCTATTAACATATAGTTATTTCCTAAATACAGGTTTAAATGCTTTTTATTTTATGTGTTTCTTTCCCTTTGTTTACAAAGTTTCTTTTTAGATTTTGGCAAAGGTATTTCCCTTCAGTCTGCTCGTCTGTGGAGTGAGGTGTTTGGTTTAGAGGTTCACTGAGGCTCCTTCTGGCTCTAACAGTCAGTGAAGTCCATTAGTATCAAGTTCAAGGGAATAATCTGTACCTTCGGCATCACAGGAACCTTGTATTTCAGTCCATGTCTTCCAAGTGAGGATGTCTGGTTGCCTTACACGGATGAGCAGGGCAAATGTCAATGACTGGACGAAAGGGGACTTTAGCAAAAGGGGACTGTGCTTTCACAAAGGAGCCTGTTCTATTTCTCTGCATCCCCACAGCAAAAGTATTTTTTTTTCCACTAAAGTTTATTTTTATTTATTTATTTTTATTGAAGCACCGTCAGTTACAATGTGTCAGTTTCCAGTGAACAGCACGGTGTCCCAGTCATGCATGTACATACAAATACTCGTTTTAATATTCTTTTTCATTAAAAGTTATTACAAGGTATTGAATATAGTTATCTGTGCTATACAGAAAAATTTGTTTTTTTTTTTTACCTGTTTTTATATATGATGGTTATCATTTGCAAATCTCAAACTCCCAAATTTATCCCTTCCCACCCCCTTTCTCCCGGTAACCATAAGATTGTTTACTATATCTGCATTTACTAAAGTTTGTATCTATTAACATAATTAGTTTTATTTGCAGCAACTCGTTACCAGTTTGGAAAAGTCATATTTCCAATGGCAATTAGTAAATTTACTTTACTAAATAACTTACACTGAAACGGTAGCAGAGCTCCCTTTAAATAAATATCAGTTTAGTCAGTAACATTCACTGAACCTTGATTTTGTGTGAGGCTCAAGCACTTATGTCATCTAACAAGGGGCTAGATAACGGTCAATTGTATAAACTAAAGCGAAAGAAAATTCTACAGTTTAATTTCCCAAGTCCCGGGTTATTCAGCCAAGTAAAAAACTCAAAGATTAATTCTCTTGACCTTCAGTTTTCTCAGAAGCCTCCCTGATTCTGGCATCCATAATAAATGTTTCCTTGGGATTAAGTTAGCCATTAATCAACATGAGATACGTTCTCTATTTTATTTAATTTTAAGAGTGACTTGCTCAGTGAGATCAAAAACTGATTTCTGTTTTTTCATACTCTTTAACTTGAAATTCATGCATAATTGACACGTAGAAGTCAGGGATGGAAAAGCTCCCTTGGCCTGTTAAATCTATTCCCAAACTGGTGCAGGGTAGGGTGTTCAAAGTGAGGGGAGAAAATGAGTCCAAGTGGGCAAAAAGACACGTAGACAAGGAGTGGGTCTCAACTCCCAGCCCCAGATAGGAGCTGTCCCCGCACCTGACAACACAAGCTGAACACACTGTACCTTAAAGACGGATTTGCAGGTGAACTGATCTCCTGCTGGGGTGCAAAGGCAGGCAAGGCTCACAGTCCCACTCCTGGCTCCGCAGTGCTGATTTGTGAAGACGGCGGGTGCTGTCTTGAAATCTTATTGCTAACAGCCCTTTATATACGGAGTAGAGGAGTTAACAGAAATCCCTCAGCCTTTCAAGGTCATTTGAACCAAATTAGTAGCAGAATCAGACAACATCTTTCCAGGGACATTGTAGCCTTCACTTGTGGTGAGAGATGGCTCTAAACAAATCCCATCTCTCTCTGCCCTACCCACCCCAGGGTAGGGGAGCTTCTGTTTTGGCAGATCCCACAAGTGCCATGACTTGGCCTGAACCAAAAGGGATGATTTAGAACATGTATTGGATTATCCATGTGCCTTGTTCCTCTGAGACTTGTGAAAAGCCATCCTCTGCCCCTCGGTGTGCAAACGAGACTGGAACGGGCAGGCTGGTCACTATCGGGTGTCATGTTACAGGAAGACTTAGAGAGGCATCTTGTTCTTTGCAGCCATTAATCCTTGAGTGGAATCTGGTGATGACATATCACGGTCTGCTTAGTTCTCTACCAGTTGAAGCAGGAATTGACCCCTGGTGAGTGTTTTCCAATAAAATGCATCCAAGTGAGATGACTTCTCATTTTAGAGTGGCTCTTATCCCATTTTGGAGGAGCACATTTTGTCCTTAGGAGAAACATTTAGAATACTCACTCATCTGATAACAAAAATAGCTCTACTTTTCATCAAATCCATCTACTACGTTACTAATTGCACACCCATTACTTGATTCAGTGGGTTAAATTCTTTAACTTACATGTGACAACCTTGTCTTATATTGATGTTCAAATTTTATCTTGTTGAAGTGGTAATATTTATATTGTGTCCATGAAAGTACTTTAATAAGCTCATTTACTTTAAACTGGATTTCTACTTTAATAGAGCCAAATTTTATATGAAATTTTATTTTCATTAGGAGAGAGAGGAGCGAATTCTGAAACCATTTTGTAGGGCACCACTTGTACCAAAGCAACAATTTAAAGGGAAAAAAAAACTCAATAAAAAATGTTTCTAAGGAGTACATTGAAATCACAGAAGGGATTCTCTTGTTTAAGAAAATACAGTGAAACTGAATAACTAGCAGATGACAGCTTTCTAGATGACAGCTTCTTTCTTTCTCTCCTACTCCCTCCTAGTGAAATAAAAATATTCATATTTTGTGGCAAGATGAGAAAAATTTAAGCATAAAATTTTGTGTTGCTGAGTTAGGACTCCTTCCTCCCTTTTTGTGTGTTTGTGCACGTGCATTGACCAGACCTCCTTAGGAGACAGCATTCCTTCTTAACATTGTCAGGGGCCATGATGACCCATGACCCACTACTCACTTTGTACATACAGATCTGGATGGTGTAAACCACCTATAATACGTTATTTAATGTACAGCTGTCTGTCTCAAGAACTTACATGACAGTGCTTTGACCTCGAGTGGGCAGGATAGTTCTCGGAGTTTTCTGAGACTGTTCCCAGGTTATAACCCTCAGTTTGGCTCATGAAAATTTTCTGTTTCTTTCTTAGTCAACTGATTAAATTTTTTTGATTTTTTTTTAACATTTTTTATTGATTTATAATCATTTTACAATGTTGTGTCAAATTCCAGTGTAGAGCACAATTTTTCAGTTATACATGAACATATATATATTCATTGTCACACTGTTTTTCTCTGTGAGCTACCTGATTAATTTCTTCTTCAAGATGCATGGTGTAGCTAACAGGATGTCAGAGATACCCACCAGAGGACACCTGGAGTCGACCCGGAACTGGTGTTTGGTACCAAGCATGGGCCCACTGAGGCCCGCTGGCTTCTCAGCGCGCCTCAGGTGTTCTGGTCTTTTCCTAACATCCAGATTTCATTGTTTGAGTGATGATCCTGAAGATTTTACTCAAGCTGTTCTTACTTGAGACTTGGAGTCTTAAGGGGGCACTTAAGGGGCACATTTCCTAGGCAGGGACCCAGGGGAATCTGGACAGGAGGCCCAAAGAAACAGAGGTGGCTGGGTTTTTGTTAAATTGGGCTTAAATTGAAGAATAAAACAAGTTGGTATATGATCTGAACAAAACTTCTGCTAGTTAAATGAGGGCCTGAATTACTCAGCTCCAAGGGAGACCTACGACAACCATTAAGTGAAAACTGTGTGACAGAGGCTGGTAACCAAGTGCCCCAAGCACCCGCCATGGTTTTAGACTGTTGGAGGGAGAAACCAAGACATGTAGAAGAGTCATACTGACCCAAGGATAATTCCCTGGGTATCGACACTCAGAGGTGGGTCACATTTGACTCACCGCACTGTCCTCAGAAAAACTTTGAGACTGTATCTCATAGCTGAATTAGGCTACCAAATTAATACGGGGAAATTGTGCCTCAAAGGCCAAACAGCTCCCATGCAGTCAGCCACCTATGAGAATACCAGTTGGGTTTACATATGCTTGCAAGTATTTAATTGAGAATTAAAAGAAATTCCACCCTGAAATGGCCAAGATAGGTTCCTTTTTATTTGGCATTCCAAACTCATTTTTCATGAGAAAGTTAAACCTGGCAGTCTCCTGGATTTTACCTGTAGGGTCTACTGGAAACAACACTGGTAAGGGTTTTCCTTTTCGTCTGAAATTAGATTAGCAGGAAAGAAATTTTGTAGGGCTAGATCCTTGGATCCTTTGAATTGGAAAGTCTTCTAAACTATTAAAATTTTAGAGAGCTCTCATCTTAAATTATTATACCTACTTTCATTGTATGCAGAAGACCCAAAAGGCTTCAAAATTCCAAAATAGTCTCATTGAAGGATTTGTTGTAGGATAATTAAAGATTGATGATGTAAAATGTACCTAAATCTCTAACCTTTATCTGAGCAGTGATTCTAGTAATCCCCTACCTGAATTTCCTTTCTACTCTGAAGACACTATTAATTAAATGGTTACCTTTAGAAATAGGACCGCATGAGGCCACTGGCAAGCCTCTTCAGATCAAAGGCTGAACTGAGGGTCATAGCTAAGCATTTCTTAAACCCAGGGAGGGGCCTCCAAAGTGTTTGTAAATGGATTTCCAAAATGAGAGGCCACCAGACTGACTACTGACCAGAGCTAACATTTAGAGCGTAATAGGAATTTATTATTATTATTATTTTTTTTTGAGGAGGCCCTCTTCTCTAAGCTAAATGAAGAAAAGTAAAACATGCCAACCCAGGTAAGTATGTCAGTCTTCCGATGTCACTGCGGTGGCCAGACAATTCTTTGAGAAATGGAAATCAACTGTCCTTATTTTACAAATCTAGTCTTTGTAAGGACCAGACGTTATGACTCCAGAAATAAGCCCAAACCCACCAATCCTTTTACCATTTCCCAAACTTCCTCTATTTATCTTAAGAGGCTGGTAAGTATTGGGAAAAAAATTCTAGCCATAAGGGAACAAAGTCCTTCTGGGAGGACCTGGCCTTTCTCCTCCTGTGCTTTTGAGATGACAATGTCCTGCCTAGTCTTCTCCAGCAACTCTCATCTTGGCCATCCTTTAACATACAAATTTCAGGGAGGCAAAACAACAGAATAGGTGACTTGGAACATGAATTATCAAGGACAAATAGAAATCTTAAATGTCTTCTCCATAAATATTAGTAAAAAGGATTTAGCCATCTAAATAGGTGACCTCAATTTGTTCCATCTGCCAGAAACCCAATTTGAATCCAACCTCCTTTGTAACTGATTCATGGCTGAAATTTTGGAATGGGAACTACGGAATGTCTGCTTGTGTCTTCTTGTATGTTTATGTATATATGTGAGTGTTGTAGATGTGTGGTAATCCCAAAGTTAATTTGTAAAAAGCTCTATTTAATTGGCTTAAAGGAAATTAAGCACTGATATAAATACTTACAAATATAAAAGAAATTGTCTAGAATGAATTTTGAGTTCACATGACCTGGGAAATATTCAGTATTGAATTAATATCTGGTATTAAAGAGATTATCTTGTTGGCTTAATTAATATAGACATCTTTAGAGTCATGAGAATTAAGTATAATACATTTATTGTAACTAGGTTTACCAGAAACCAAATAAGATCTTATTTTTCCTGTTACAAAGTTTGTCAGCAATAAAAATAGACTGGTATGATGAAACTTTTAAGTAAATAAAATAGAGGTCAATGAGACAAGAACTTTTAGGTAAATGCTTTAGGAATCCAACTTTGTGTAGCCATAGCATTTTGTCCCTTATTTTCTTTTCCATTCAGAAACAAACAGCTTTAGGACAAAATCTGCTTTCTTTTCCCTTAACAAAATGCAATTCCATTCCTCATACCTTCTTTTACTGAAAACACACATCTTACTTTCTGGCACCCTGCCATGTCCCCCTTATTCATTTAGTAGCTTTAATGTTACTTCCCTTCCTAGGTACAGCAGAAAAATTATACTTAATACTGAGGACTCTTTAGATGTCTGTATCAATCAAACCAACAAGCTTTAGCTAGCTTCAATACCAGATTTTGATTCAGTGCTGAATATTTTCTAGATCATATGAATCTGAAATTCACTCTGGCCAGTTACATTTGTATTTCTAAGTATTTACATAAGCACTTAATTTCCTTTAGCCAATTAAATAGTGCTCTTTTACAAATTAATTTTGGCAATGCCACATATCTACAACACACATATAGATCCACAAACACAGAGATCTCATAGTTCCCATTCCAAAATTTTAACTATGAATCAGGTACAACAATTTAAAATTCACCAGCTACAAAGGAGGTTGGGTTCAAATTGGGTTTCTGGCAGATGGAACAAATCAGTCACATGTCTAGATGACTAAGACACAAGATTTATATTTGTCCTTAACAAGTCAAGTTCAATTACTTACCCCCTTTCTCAAAATTTGTATTTTAAAAAGATGGTGAGATAGGGGTTTCTCAAAAAGATGAGGTAGAACGCATGCATCTCAAAGGCTTAAGGAGAAAAGCAGGATGACTTTGTTTCCTTGAAGCCAGAAAAAGCTTTTTCAATACACACAAGTTGCTTAAGATAAATAGGGGCGGTTTTGGGAGTGGTAAAATGATTGATGGGCTTTGGATTATTTCTGGAGCCACACCTCTGGTCCTGTAAAGGCTAGATTTGAAATACTTTTGAGGATCCTTCCTGGATTTGAGAAATTCTCTAATTATGGACCTCAGTTCAGCCTTTGATACGAGGCTTGCCTGCAGCCTCAGGTGGTTTCACTTCTGAAGGTAGCCTGATGAAGCAGCTCTGCCAGGGACCTCAGTGTCCCAGACATTGGGTTCACTTGAGAAACAATACGGGGTGGAATGGAGCCCTCCTCTGGCTTGGGCCTGAGACAGGCTCTTACGGCCAAGAGCAGCCATTTTTCTTGGTGATTACATTCCCCATTAAAGGTCTCTGAACTGGACCATTGTCAAGGATCGAGGGAGCAAGTCCCTTCCCAATGACGGGATGGGACACTCAGGCATGAGCAGAAACTGATGTGCAGAGGTAGAATTTTCTAGCAGGCAGCTAAGTGGAGGGGAGTGGTGAATTGCTTGGTTTGGGGCGTTCCATCTCCATTATACAGGATTGGGAGGACAAAGGTCCAAGGAAATCAATCAGAGTTGGCAGCCTCCATATCTAATAAGAAAACAACCTTCCCACCTGCCATGTCGAGTTACCTGAGGCTTCTCCGGAGAAATGACCAGGTGTCCTTTGGGAGCCAGGGAGAGTCCTGGGCCCGTCAGTCTTCGGTCCTCTTGGCCATCATGGTTTGGGTGTCCCAAGTCCCCTTTGGGACTGGGGGCAGTCCCCTTCCAGTGCCTTCTTGTTTGCATATTGGGCAGGGTCCTGGTGGACTTTCCCATACAGGGAGCATTTGTCCTTCCAGTGGCCCTCCTGGCTGGCTTGCCAAAGATGTTGTGGGGGGATAGGTTCTTGCTTCGTGCAGGAAAGTATTCAAGAGCAAGTCATGGTAAAGTGAAACCAAGTTTATTTAGAGAGGTACACACTCCATAGACAGAGCGCAGGCCATCTCAGAAGGCAAGAGAGAGAGGGAGTGACCACAAGGTGTTAGGTTTTTTTTTTTCATATTTCAGTTTTATTAGGTAGAACTGTTACAGTTTGACTGCACATATACAATGTATTGCATATAAATACATATACACAATATACTGCACGTATTTTTAAAATTTACATATATGTTCTGTTGTTTCTAAGAATGTTTAGAGTTTTAGCTTTTTAAACTTACATAGTTATCAATGGAATAAAGCCAATCACAAAATAAGAATTAATTAAAAAAGATACATACACCCTGTTATTAACAGCAACATTATTTGCAATTGCCAAGATATGGAAGCATAGTCAGTGCACATCAATAGATGAATGGGTAAAGAAGATGCAGCATAAGTATGTAATGGAATACAACTCACCCATAAGAAAGAAGGATATTGTGCCATTTGCAGCCCTTCATGCACTTTTTTTTCCACTTCAAAACCCATAATTTTATAACTGGCATAAGCATTTCCATTGCATCTAAAACAAGAAAATACCTAGAAATAAACTTAACCAAGGAGATTACCTATACTCTGAAAACTGTAAAATGTTGACAAAGGGAATTGAAGATGATACAAAGAAGTGGAAAGGTATCTTGTGCTCTTGGATTGGAAGAATCAACATTATCAAAATGGCCATACTACTCAAAGCAATCTACAGATCCAGTGCAACCATTGCCAAAGTACTCACAACATTTTTCACAGAACTAGAACAAACAATGCCAAAATTCATATGGAACCATAAAAGACCCCGAACTGCCAAAGCAATCTTTTTGTAGGTCTTTTTTTTTTTTCTCTCTTTCTTCTTTTTGTTCTCTTTTCTTATGGTTTGATGACTAGAGACATTCCTTTAACATTTGTTGTAAAGCTGGTTTGGTGGTGCTGAATTCTTTTAGCTTTTGTTTATCTGTGAAGCTTTTTTAAAAAATTTTATTTTATTGAGTTATAGTCAGTTCACAATGTTGTGTCAATTTCCAGTGTAGAGTATAATTTTTCAGTTTTACATGAACATATATATAGTCATTGTCACACTCTTTTTCACCATGAGTTACCACAAGATCTTGTATATATTTCCCTGTGCAATGCAGTACAATCTTATTTATCTATTCTATATATACTTGTCAGTATCTACAAATTTCAAACTACCAGTCTGTCCCTTCCCACCCCGCTCCCCCCAGCAACCACAAGTTTGTATTCTATGTCTATGAGTCTGTTACTGTTTTACACTTATGTTCATTTGTCTTTTTCTTTTCTTTTCTTTTTTTTAAGATTCTGCATATGAACAATCTCATGGTATTTTTCTTTCTCTTTCTGGCTTACTTCAGTTAGAATGACGTTCTCCAGGAACATCCATGTTGCTGCAAATGGCGTTATGTTGTCAGCTTTTATGGCTGAGTAGTATTCCATTGTATAAATATACCACATCTTCTTTATCCAGTCATCTGTTGATGGACATTTAGGCTGTTTCCATGACTTGGCTACTGTAAATAGTGCTGCTATGAACATTGGGGTGCAGGTGTCATTTTGAAGTAGGGTTCCTTCTGGCTATGTGCCCAGGAGCGGGATTCCTGGGTCATATGGTAAGTCTATTCCTAGTCTTTTGAGGGATCTCCATACTATTTTCCACAGTGGCTGCACCAAACTGCATTCCCACCAGCAGTGTATCCTTGAAGAAATGACTCATATTCCAAAATAGGAATGTATCTGTCAAGTATTTACTGAACACTTGACTGGCACTGAGCTCAGCCATGCACCTGCATTATTTCATGTCACCTTCACAACAATCCCAGGATCTGAGCACTATTACTATTTCTTTCCCTTCCTTAGATGAGAAAATTGATGCTCAAGTCACACAGCTGCTGCACCTCAGTCCTCAGTCTGACTCCATCCATGGTTGTTAACATACCACCTGACAAAAGAGGAGGTGTCTCCACATCTGATGCACATCAGAATACCTGGGAGCTCTTAAAGTTCCCATCCCTGGGTCTCATTCCTAGACAAATTGAATTAGCACCTCTACATGGATGGGCTCCAGGTAAAGTCAGGTTTGGAAAGGTCGCCTGGTGATTCTAATGGATATATAGTGATGTGACCCACTGCCTTAGAACTCTTAGGTTATAATGAAGGCCACGATTTCCGTTAAATAAACCTTCATATCCAAGCCCTGAGTGTCTGGGTATATAAAAGTCTAGACACTTGGTAAGAGTCCAGCGAGTGACGGTCATCAGCGTGTTCACCAGCACCATCCCTCAGGTGGGATCACCGTGTCAGGGGCCTAGAAGTATGACTGCTTTTGATGCGCACTCAGAACTGCTTTGTGATAGGACTGTGCTAACTTAAAACATTCACATCTAGCCTAGGTAAGCAGTAGGTTGGTTGCTCTGAGAGCATTCCCAGTTGCCCTGGAGTAGCTGTTGACAGAATTGCTGCTTCCAGGTATCTTGGGGCCCTTCAACTCCAGACCTGGATTACTGAGAGTGTGGAAGCCTTGGGGTTTGTTCCCATATTTTGTAGAACAAAACCACAGTCTCTGCTGTGCCTGAACCCTGGCTGCTCCTTGCTGCAGAGAATGGCTTCTCCACTACATGGAGCTTCATCCTGTTCTGAATTCTCTGCTATATTTAGGGGCAAACTAACAGCACCAGGAGCCAGTAAACCAGACATTCAGCTGGGTCCAACACCACAGACCAACCCAGTAGGAGAAGCTTAGTATAATGTCAGCAGGTGGGGAGGAGGCAGTGATTTGCAACTTGCAACAGCTACCCAAGCCTACCCAAGCCTGTGCAAATAAAAAGCAGGGAACGTCAGCTATCTGGTAGAAAGACCTCTCCATCTATCAGACTGCATGTTGGTTCTCAGCACTGATTGAGGCTGGCGTAGGAAGGTTCCAGGCTGTTCCTGGCGCTGTGAAATCTGTCTTCCTCTCTGGGTGATGGGGAGTGAACCTTACTTAGCTCTGTGTGGGAGTGACTGCTCAGAGGTCTGCCTCATAAATGGAAAGAATTAATTAACTTCTACAACTGTTATATGTCCTAAGGCTGATAATCATGTCTCAAATCCTTGTAAATTCTATGCCGGATTTAACATTTGGACTTTGTGCTTAATGTGTGACACATCTCCCACAGAATCATGGAAGCTGGTACCTGAATGGTCCTAGATTCACCCTGTCCTGGAGTGTCCAAGACACATCGGACCACAGGGGCAGGATGTGTAGCCTGAGCTTGTCTTAGCACAGCCCTTAGGGCAGCCACTGTCAATCAAATCAGAGGGAATCCTGTGCTCCCTCCCTGACCAGTACCATCACTGCAGTTTGCAGACAGAAAGCAGGATTAACATGATGTAGGGGGAAAAGCAGCTGTCTCTGAGGCTCTGCGCTACTCAGGAGGGGAGCTTCTGGTCCTCTGACTTAACGTGAATGATGTGAATGCCTCATTCAGATGCAGCATTAACATCAGCATTCTCAAGTTAGAAAATCTCAATAATAATAGCAATGTACCTTGAAATATTAAAATAGCGCATTCACAAGTGAAGGCTCCATATGGGTAGAGACTTTTTTTTAAATTAACTGTCTAACAAGTGCTCCATAAATATTTGTTGAATGGACAAATAAAAAAAATAATGGCCATGGCATGAACTTGTCAGATAATGATAGACAATCACAGGCAGGTCCTCTGAACGCAGGCGCTATGTATCCAGCTGGGAGATGGTGCAGGGGCCCACATGGTTCTCCAGAGTTACAGCCCCAATAGGTTTGGGCTCTGTGTACTTGGACCCCTAGCTCTTCAAGGCACAGGCTTCAGTTCACCAATGAACACAACCCTGTGCCCTACTCCAGAAAGTCTCACGATTTCCCTCTCTCTTTATTCCCATTCATCCTGGTCGTGGTCCTGGCCTGTGATGTGGGCAGGGAAGACTACACACTTCCCAGGAACAGGCCTCACCATGGTTGGCATCTTCAAGGACCCAGGTAGTGTTGCTATGCCAGACAATAGCCATGTCCAGCTCCTAGCTGCCTCTTGGTCATCACTTGCAAACTGCCACAAGATCTTACAGGCTATCATCTTATTGTACCTGGAACCCAACAGTGTTAATTGTGTTGCTCAGCTAGATTGCACTTGTTTATTCAGAGATTAAAGACAAACTACCAGGGGAAATGGTCACAAAATGTGCCTTAATAAACTCTACAGGGAAAATTCTGAAGCCCAAAGTTAGACATTTTCCTCCCTCTCTTCCTCCTTTCCCTCCTTCCCTCTCTCTCTTCTTTCTTCCCTCCAAAATGTGATTTTAACTCCAACAATAATGGTTTAATAAAATATTTAATGCAAGTGTTTTAAAGGACCAATTTGGGGAGGAGCCAAGATAATGGAGTAGAGAGACTCAAAGATCATCTTCTCCCACAAATACACCAAGAATTACATTTACAAACCCATTGAATCGCACAGAACACCTACTGAACTCTGGCAGTCTGTCTTTTGTTTTGAAATACAGGAGGATTCTCACAAAATCTGGTAAAAAAAAAAAAGGAGAAAAATTCGGAGCAAGACTGGTCCTACAGGGAGGGAGTGGCATAGAAAGAAAGGCACCCTCATGCTGGGATGCCCCCTCTCCAGCCGGAAGGTCAGCAGGGACAGAAGCGAAGCTTCCGAGGTTCAGGGGAGAAAGTGGCAATGACATGGCAGACAGAACTAAGGGAAACTGACACTGAGGGTCCCTGTAATCCACGTCCCTAGATGCGAGCTGGCAGGGATGCCAGGACAGGCTGCTGGAAATTGGTGAGTTGCACAGGCAGAGGGCAGGGGCCCACTGCACAGAGGCAGCCTCAGGGGACTGGAGGGCAGTGTGAGCTCTGGCTGGGGGTGTGTGTGGAACAGAACAGCCTGGGACCCCTATAAAAAAGCACTACTGTTGGTGGCGGGGTGGGAGAGGGATGCAGCACAGCAGCGCCATAGCTGCTTTCTCTGTTTGGTTCCAGTGTTCTCTTGAGAAGAGAGGTGGGGCTTGGTCATAGCCAACACTGCTGCACAGAGAAGGGGCTGAAAGCTGAATTCATACCCAACAGCCCTGTAACTTCACAGGCCAGACTGAGATTTGTTTACAACCCCAGGCAGAGAGGACAGATTTGCTTTCTCTGGACCCTTTGTGGACCCATGCCTCTGGAACTTACAGGCAGTGAATGGAGTTCTGACTCACGGGGGGCAGTAAGTGCGGGTATTTACAACAGGCCAGCATACGGTACCATATGGGGAGGCGGGGCTGGGGTCTGTGCTGATCCTGTGGTGGGCCACAGATTCAGGTGTGTGACTGCACGCCTGCTACTATGGCTCCAAGCACCTGACTTGGAGGATTTGGTGGATTGGTGGTTCCTGGGGCTCAGAACCTGGGGGACACCAGAGCAGGTGGCTGACATTCCCGCAGCTAAGGTGGGGACAAACGCAGCACCAACAAAGAGTACTTTGTAAGCCCACATAGTAAGTGACCGACAACGCCACAGAGGGCACTTCCGTAGACATCTCCTGCCTACTCTTCTTCCCACAAATCAAAATCATACAGTAGAGTCACAAAAACCAAAAGGAAACTAAGCTAATACAAAAGAAAATTATCAAACCACAAAAAGAAAAACAAAAAGGAAAAGAAAGGAACAAAGAAGAAATAACAAATCAACTGGAAAACGAAGTTCAAAATGGCTATAAATACACATCTATCAATAATTACTATAAATGTGAATGGACTAAAGGCTCCAATCAAAAGACATAGAGTGGCAGATTGGATAATAAAACAAAAGCCTACAATACGCTGCCTAAAGGAGATCCACTTTAAAGTGAAGGACACACAAAGATTGAAAATGAGAGGATGGAAAAAGATACTTCATGCAAATGGAAATGGCAAGAAAGTGGGAGTAACATTACTCATATCAGACAAAATAGACTTTAAAACAAAAACCGTAAAGAGAGATAAAGAAGGACACTATATAATGATCAAAGGAGCAATACAAGATGAGGATGTTACACTTGTTAACATATATGAACCCAACAGAGAAGCACCTAACTATATAAAACAAATACTGACAGACATAAAGGGAGAAACTGATGGGAACACAATAATAGTAGGAGACTTTAGCACCCCACTAACATCATTGGACAGAGCTTCCAGACAGAAAATCAATAAGGCAATGGAGATACTAGATGACACAATAGAACAGTTGGACTTGGTTGATATTTTTAGGACATTATATACCCCCAAAACAAAATATACATTCTTTTCAAGTGCTCATGGAACACTCTAGAATAGAACACATGCTCGGGCACAAAAGAAGCCTCAACAAATTTAAGAGGACAGAAATTATTCCAAACGTCTTTTCTCACCACAATGTCATGAAACTAGAAATCAACCACAGAAAAACAAATGAGAAAAAAACAACAGCATGGAGACTAAACAACATGTTTTTTAAAAAAAATAGGTCAACGATGAAATCAAAGAAGAAATTAAAAAACACCTTAAGGCAAATGACAATGAAAATACAACCACACAAAATCTATGGGATGCAGTAAAAGCAGTCCTAAGAGGGAAGTTCATAGCAATATAGGCCTTCCTCAAAAAACGAGAACAATCTCAAATAAACAACCTAACCTACCATCTAAAAGAATTAGAAAAAGAGTAACAAACAAAACCTAAAGTCAGCAGAAGGAAAGAAATAATAAAGATTAGAGAAGAAATAAATAAAATAGAAATTTTTTTTTTTAAATAGAAAAAAATCAATCAAACCAAGAGCTGGTTTTTTGAAAGGGTGAACAAAATTGACAAACCTCTGGCCAGGCTCACCAAGAAGAAAAGAGAGAGAACACAAATAAACAAAATAAGAAATGAAATGGAGAGATTACAACCAATGCCACAGAAATACAAAAAAAATCATAAGAGATTACTATGAACAAATATATGGCAGTAAATTGGACTACTAGAAGAAATGGACATATTTCTAGAAACATACAGTCCACAAAAACTGCATCAAGAAGAAAATAGATCACTTGAACAGATCAAGCACTAGAAGTGAAATAGAATAAACAATAAAAAAACTCCTTGCAAACAAAATTACAGGCCCAGATGGCTTCACTGGGGAATTCTATCAAATCTACAAAGAAGACCTCATACCGATCCTTCTCAAACTCTTCCAAAAGACTGAAAAGGAGGGAATACTCCAAAAATCATTCTATGAAGCCACCATCACCCTGATACCAAAGTCAGACAAAGACACTACCAGAATAGAAAGCTATAGGCCAATATTGCTAGCCAACATAGATGCAAAAATCCACAACAAAATATTAGCAAACAGAATGCAACAACACATAAAAAAGATCATACACCATGGTCAAGTTGGGTTCGTCCCAGGGGCACAAGGGTGGTTCAACATATGCAAATTGATCAACGTGACACACCACATCAACAAGAGAAAGAACAAAAATCACATGATCATCTCAATAGATGCAGAAAAAGTATTTGATAAAATTCAACACCCACTTATGACAAAAACTTTTACCAAAGTGGGTACAGAGGGAAAATATCTCAAGATAATAAAAGCTATTTATGACAAACCTACAGCCAGCATAGGTATTCAGTGGTGAAAAACAGAAAGGCTTCCCACTAAAACCTGGAACAAGACAAGGATGCCCACTGTCACCACTTCTATTCAACATAGTCTTGGAAGTCCTACCTACCGCAATCAGGCAAGAAAAAGAAATAAAAGGGATCCAAATTGGAAGAAAAGAGGTAAAACTGCCACTATATGTGGATGACATATTATATATAGAAAACTTTAAAGCTCCACAAAAACAAAAAAACAAAACAAAACAAAAATGACTAGAACTGATAAAAGAATTCAGCAAGGTAGCAAGATACAAGATTAATGTACAAAAATCAGTTGCATGTCTTTACACTAACAATGAATTAGCAGGAAAAGAAAGTAAAGAAAAAATCCCTTTTGAAATTGCACCCAAAACAATAAAATACTTAAGAATAAATCTGACCAAGGAGGTGAAAGACTTATACGTGGAGAACTACAAAACATTGATTGAGGAAATTAAAGATGACTTAAAGAAATGGAAAGATATCTCATGCTCTTGGATCGGAAGAATCAATAATGTTAAAATGGCCATACTGCCCAAGGCAATCTACAGATTTAATGTGATCTCTATCAAATTACCCAGGACATTTTTTTTTACAGAACTAGAACAAACAATCCTAAAATTTACATGGAGTCACAGAAGACCTAGAATTGCCAAAGCAATATTGAAGGAAAAGAACAAAGCTGGAGAAATAACTCTCCTATGACTTCAGACAATGCTACAGAGCTACAGTAATCAAAACAGCATGGTATTGGCATAAAAACAGACATAGGATTAATGGAACAGAATAGAGAGTCCAGAAATAAATCCACAGACCTATGGTCGATTAATCTTCAACAAAGGAAGAAAGAATATACAATGGAGAAGAGACAGTCTCTTCAGCAAGTGGTGTTGGAAGAACTGGATAGCAGCATGTAAATCAATGAAGTTAGAACACTCCCTCACTCCATACACAAAAATAAACTAAAAATGGCTTAAAGACTGAACTATAAGACAAGACATGATAAATCTCCTAGAAGAAAATATAGGCAAAACATTCTCTGACATAAATCTTAGCAATATTCTCCCAGAGCAGTCTACCCAGGTGATAGAAATAAGAGCAAAAATTAAAAAATGGGACCTAATTAAACTTATAAGCTTTTGCATAGCAAAAGAAACCATAAGCAAAACAAAACAACAACCTATGGAATGGGAGAAAATATTTGCAAATGATGTAACTGACAAAGGCTTAATTCCTGGAATATATATAAACAGCTCACAGAACTTAATAACAAAAAAACAAACAACCCGATCCAAAAATGGGTAGAGGACCTAAACAAGCAATTTTCCAATGAACACATACAAATGGCCAACAGGCACATGAAAAAGTCCTCATTATCACTAATTATCAGAGAAATGCAAATCAAAAGTACAATGAGATATCACCTCATACCGGTCAGAATGGCCATCATTCAAAAGTCCAGGAACAATAAATGCTGGAGACGGTGTGAAGAAAAGGGAACCCTTCTACACTGTTGGTGGGAATGTAGTTTGGTGCAGCCATTATGGAAAACAGTATGGAGATTCCTCAAAAAACTAAAAATAGACCTACCATATGATCAAGCAATCCCACTTCTCGGTGTATATCCAGAGGGAACTCTAATTTGGAAAGATATATGTGCCCCAATGTTCATACCAGCACTATATACAACAGCCAAGACATGGAAGCAATCTAAATGTCCCTCAACAGATGACTGGTTAAAGAAGTTGTGGTATATTTATACAATGGAATACTACTCAGCCATAAAAAAGAATAAAACAGTGCCATTTGCAGCAACATGGATGGACCTGGAGAATGTCATTCTAAGTGAAGTAAGTCAGAAAGAGAAAGAAAAATGCCATATGACATCACTCACATGTGGAATGTTAAAAGAAAAAAAAAAAGGACACTAGGAACTCAACTACAAAATAGAAACAGACTCGCAGACATAGTAAACAATCTTACGGTTACCGGGAAAGGAGGTGGGAAGGGGTAAATTTGGGAGTTTGAGATTTACAAATGTTAGCCACTATATAAAAAACACATTTTAAAAAGCACAGAGAAGTATGTTCAATATCTTGCAATAACCTTTAGTAAAAAATATGAAAATGAATATACATATGTATATAAGTGACTGGGACATTGTGCTGTATACCAGAAATGGACACATTATAATTGACTGTACTTCAATTAAAATAAAAGAGACAAGAAACTAAAGGAAATCAGAATAATGATGTCTCTACAAATAGAGATGATCAATGAAGAGTTAGAAATGATTAAAAAGAACCAAAAAGAACTGAAAAGCACAATAATTCAAATAAAAATATTTACTAGAGGATTTCAATAGCAGATTTGCTCACGCAGAAGAATCAGCAAAGTTGAAGTTATCTCAACTGTAATTATCTAGTCTAAGGAAAAGAAAGAAAAAAGAATAAGGAAATATGAACAGACACTAAGAATCCTGTGGAGCACCAGCTAGAGTACCACCGTTCAATTAATGTGAGCTTCAGAAGGAGAGGAGATAGGTAAAGAGATAGAATATCTGAACAATAATGGCTAAAATTTTCCCAAATTTGCTTAAAGACATGAACCTACACACCCAAGAAACTTAACAAACTCCATGAAGGATAAATACAAAGACATCCGCATTGAGACAAATTAAAATAAAATGATTGAAAGACAAAGACAAAGAGAAAATCTGAAAAGCATTAAGAGTGTGGCAACTCATCATGTACCTTTATAAGACTTATTTTATTTTATTTTATTTTATTTTTTGAAGAGTGATTTTATTTAGGTTTTTTTGGGGGGTGGGTGGGTAAGTAGGTTTATTTATTTATTTAATTTTGAATGAGGCACTGGGGATTGAACCCAGGACCTCGTGTATGCTAAGCATGTGCTCTACCACATGAGCTATAACCTCCCCCTACCTCTATAAAATTAACAGCCAATTTCTCATCAGAAACAATGAAGGTCAGAGGGCAGTTAAATGATATACTTGAAGTATTAAAGGAAAAACATAACATTAACCAAGAATCTACATCTGGCAATTCAAAAAGGAAAAAGAAATTAAGACATTCCCAAGATAATCAATGATAAAGGAGTTTGTTGCTAGGAGACCTGCCTTACAATAAATAATAATTACAATGGAGGTTAGAAAATACTTTGAGAAGAATGAAAATAAAAACAAAATACCAAAACTTATGGAATTCAGTGAAAGCAGTGCTCAGAGGAAGTTCATAGCTGTCAATGTCTACGTTAAAAAAAGAAGGAAGGTCTTAAATCAACTAAATTTATACCTTAAGGGACAAAAAAAAAAAAAAAAAAAAGGAAAGGAAACTAATCTCAAAGCTACCAAAGGGAAATAAATAATAAAGATTAGAGCAGAGAGAAACTAGAAATCAGAAAAGCAATGAAGAAAACCAATGAAACCAAAAGTTGGTTCTTTGATAAGATCAACAAATTGACAAACATGTAACTAAACTCTCCCACCCCTGCTGCCAAAAAAAAAAAAAAAAAGAGAGAGAGAGAGAGAGATAAGATTCAAATTATTAAAATCATAAATGAAGGTAAGGGCATTATTACCAACCTCACAGAAATAAGAAGGATTATAAGAAAATATATGAATAATTGTAGGCCAGCCAATTAGATAACCTGGATGAAATGGACAAATTCCTTGTCAGTTCTTATCAAAACTGACTCAGAAACATCTAAAAAGATTTATAACAAGTAAAGACATTGAAATGGTATTCAGAAACCTCCCAACATAGAAAAGTCTAGGACAAGATGGCTTCACCGGTGAATTCTCCCAAACATTTAAAGAATTAACACTAGTCTTTCTCAAACTCTTCCAAAAAATTGAACAGGAGGGAACACTTCATAACTCATTCTATGAGGCAAGCATTACGCTGATATGAAATAAGGACATTAAGAAAGAAAACTATGGACCAACATCTCTAATGAATATGGGTACAAAAATCCTCACAAAATACTGGCAAATGGAATCTTAACAACATATTACAAGGATTATATGGCATGGCCAAGTGGGATTTATCCCAGGACTGCAATGGTGGTTATACAAAATCAATCAATGTAACACACCACATTAACAGAATGAAGGAAAACCAGTATTTGATAAAATTCAACACACTTTCATGGTAAAAACACTCAACAAATTAGGAATAGTAAGAAACTACTTCAGGGGGAGGGTATAGCTCACGTGGTAGAGTGCATGCTTAGCATGCATGAGGTCCTGGGTTCAATCCCCAGTACTTCCTCTAGGAAATAAAGAAAGAAACCTAATTCCCCCACCCCACCCCAAAGAGAAACGAACAAAAAGGAAAACATTTTTAAATTAAAAAATGAAATTACCTTAACATAATTAAGTCATATATGAAGAACCAGCTAACATCACACTCTATCATGAAAGACTGAAAACTTCTCCAAGGTCATGAAGAAGACAAGGATGCCCACTTTTACCACTTCTATTTAACATAATACTGGAAGTTCTAGCCAGAGCACTTAGGCAAAAACAGAAATAAGAGTCATCCAAATTGGAAAAGATGAAGTAAAATTATCTCTGTTTGCAGATAACATGATCTTATATGTAGAAAACCCTCA
This sequence comes from Camelus dromedarius, assembly GCF_036321535.1. Lineage (NCBI taxonomy): Eukaryota > Metazoa > Chordata > Mammalia > Artiodactyla > Camelidae > Camelus > Camelus dromedarius. Next base: position 1,688,768 of record NC_087445.1, on the reverse strand, counting down.
AGATGCCACAAAAAATGGTTAGAAATAATAAACTGAGCAAAGTTGCAGGACATAAAATAAACACAAAAATCAGTTGCATTTTTATACACTAATAATAAAAAAATTGATCAGAAAATTTAAAAATCAATTCCATTTACAATTAGCATCCCAAAACATAAAACAGCCATTATTTGTGGCTCTGCAAACTAATATGCTTTCAGCTATTTTTTGTTTAGTCTAAAATTTTGATTAAAAAGAATTAACTTCATAAACCATATCTGTTCACAAGCTGGATTTTTAGGGTATGTATTTGAAATACATATTCTATTTTTTGAATTAAGATAGCCTTTTCTTTCTTTTTTCTTAACTATTTGAGCTACACGCACAAAGCAGACAAGGTGGAGCTACAAAAAAGGCAGCTTTGGGATATACCCTCATAACAATCTGTGACCTGATCATCATATTTTGTGAGTAATTGACAAGATATCAAAATAATGTCTTATAAGAGGAGAAAATCGTTCTTGCATCACAGTTGAGTTGACAGCTCTCCTCACTCACAGTGGGGGACAAGGGGAAACCTCCCTCTAACCAGAGCCAGCCAAGTGGAGCTGCTCCCTGCCAGGTAGCAAGCTCCGCAGTGAGCAGGTGGCCTGAAGCCTTCTAAATCCCTCAGCAATACTACAGCTTGGGGGTCTAGAGCTGGTGGGGGGATGACTAGTGAATACAGTCCCAGGTCTCTGCCAAGAAGTCTAATCCCAAAGTCATGATGGAGAGTTATTTGAAAAAACTCTCATCCTTTACTTTTGAATAAATTAATTTTTCCCCACATATCAACAGAATGTTCATGGGGGGGAATTCATTTTTGTTAAGTCAAGTTCATATAAGTGATTTTTTCATTTAGGAAGAATTATGTTATTTTAATGTATCACTAAGGGTGATTTGTAAATTATTAAAACTATTTAGCTGGAAATGATAATTTTACAGTTAATGGGGTTTACAGTAGGATTAACTAACAGACTCTGTGGAACAGAAGATCAATTTTGAAAGGTCTACCACGAATAGATAACAGCTTTTTTGTTTTTAATCTGTAACATTTATTTATTTATTTATTGAAAGTAAATACCAATACAATGAACTAAGGCAAAACATATATAGAAAAATTGTTTTTCCAGATACGGCTAAGTGATTCTTTTCAGTCCAAACCGTTATAGACATATGGCACAACTGGCAACATAATTATAGTACTTAATTTTTTAATTAAAATTTTTTTCTTCTCTTATCTTCTCCAATAAATTCTTGCTCTACGCCATGATAACTGGGCGCTTCTCCTATCTCATTGGGTCTGTGTCATTATGCATATACCTTTTTTGGTGTTTGTGGTACCAGCTTTTCTAGAAGGAGAGATTACTTTTTTATTTTCTTTGCCAGAAGAAGTGGAATTGGGTGGCTGATAGTGCAAAAGAATAGCAACCTACCGAGTTCCCCTGCCACAGAAAATATTATCCAACTGACAAGGCTGCTGCAAAAGCTGGCTTGGTAACTGACCACATGTATCTTTGGCTGATTATCTCTAAATGATCAAGTTTCCTTTAGGATATCTTAATGATATTGTACATTTTAAATAAATTTATACTCAGTGAAATTAAACTGCATCAACATTATTGTCTATGCACTGAGTAGCTTCGCACCATATTAAGTTAAAATTCATAAGGTATATATCTTCTAATGAAATACTATCATTTGAAAAAAAGTTGTTTATACAACCAAATCTCCGTAAATATGTCTATTTAATTACCTGTGGAAAGATAACAGAAACACAAAAGAGAAAACAGAATGCTTTTTTTCTAGTTGTCTGCGTTAAAAAACAAAGCAAAGCAAAGCAAAACAAAACAAAACATTGCAAATAGGTACACCAAAATAAAGCATCAATAAATAAAGCCCTTTGCCTGCCTGTGGTGCTGCAGGACTCCATCTGGCGGTCACTGAAACTCCCCAGCGCCCTCTGCTGTACTGAGATGGGATCTACCGCCCTGTTGCCATAGAAATAAGCCTCAGGCAGCTCTGAAATCCCTACCAAGGGACTTCCAGGAGCCCAAGGGGCTAGTAAGAGAGCCTGAATATAGACACAGAAATACAGGAGAAAAATCAACAATTATGGCAAAAATATTTCACAGTATTTAGTACAGGAAAAACTGCCCTTCCCCTTATTTAAGACACCAGAGGAACTGAGTTCGACACGGTATGAGACAGCTACACCATTCACTGGTGAGGGGACAAGTTAGAATTGTTCTAACGTAAGATATTACCTGGAGTTGGGAGTTAAAACATAGGGGAAAAATTAAGTGTCGAAAAGTCCTACAATGGGAATTAGCGCACGTCCAATTGAAGAGAAGTTCGACTTTTTAAAAATCTCATCTAAGAGGTAATAATGCATTTTGGCATTATGTAGTGTAAGTGAAAGTAATTAAAATGAGTTGAAATAAAAACAAATGAAATAATGGGCTGCATTTTATTTTGAATATGCTGGATAAAAGTAACGAAAATATTCAGTTACCTCTATTTTTCTAAAAGCTACGTCAAACATCTTATTCTGTAGGTGTTTTGTGTATGGTGGTATGTGTGTTATTTAGGAATATTTAAAAGCCATTTTTTAAATATTGACTTGCCAGAAATGCTTTAGATTTGCCGTTCTAGTAATCATTTTTTTGTACTAGGTGCTTTAGACAAATATATAATCGAGAGCTATATTCTAATGTTAACTCAACACAGAAGGTAACAGGACATGACATATTATGGTGCAGAATGATTTTTAAAATAGTGCTATAGAATGTTCCAGAAATAAAAAATAAAATAAACATTTTATTATTTCCAATATTTGAAGTTTAATATTAAAAGGCTCATCACAATCATCGACTAATTTCACCTAAATTACAAGTGGAAATGTCTATGACATAGTTTCTCTTTACAACCTCTGTCTTTATCTAAGTTAGAGGTCTGCAAATGTTTTCTATAAAGGGCCAGATAGTAAGCAATTTAGGTTTTGTGGGTCACACATGGCCTCTGTCATGCATTCTTTTATTTTTACAAATTAAAAAAATATATAAAACAATTTTTAGCTTGGGCCTGTACAAAAACAAGGAAACATCTGTGTCACAGGTAGTTGCTTAATTAAATAACTTCTCAGTAAAACATTTACCTATTGTATTTGGGGGTTTTTTTTGTATATTAACTATATCCAAAATGACCAAATATGACCTAAAAATAAAAAAAGAAAAAAGGAAAAAATATTTCGATGATGAACATGAAAAAACAAAGATGTGCTTTTATTTGTCAAAAGGTAATTTTAAAGAGGGCAAGATCCAGACTTTATATAATTATAAAAAGAACATGGCAAAGACTCCATTTAACTGACTAATTAATGAGGGAACCAGTAAGACAGTACAACTCATTCTGGTTTGAAGAAGAATTTAAAAACCACAGATATATAAGCAGAAAGCGGCAACTAATAATTTACTTACAACGTAAAATTATGTGTAGCAAATGGTCAAGTCCTCACTTGAGGTCAAGCTGACCTTTATCTTGAGAACAGATGTGTAATGAGTTGTATCTGCCTGATTATATAAACGACTGAGATTTCTTTCTGTCTTTACACTCTTTAGCGATTGCCTAATTTATACCTTGCAGTCTGGTTTAATGTTTATTCAGTAATAAAACTGTTTCGTTCTTTTCTACTTTGTGAACAGAATTGACTAGGTTGGCAGGTGATTTTATCTTTAATTATTTCCCCTGCACTGGTTCCCTCATTAATTAATGACTTAGATAAAATCTTTGACACGTTTGCATTTTGTATATGTGTGTATGTCATGATTTGACCCTTTCTTGCAAACAAACAAACAAACAAACAAAACCTATTCATGAGGAAATGGAAAGTAGGCTTACATTTTTTTAAGATAAATAATATCCACACCTCCTGCCCTGCTCTGAATACTTTTGTTTTGTCTTGCACAGTTTATCTTGGATCAGAAGTGGATATAGATTCTAACACGCAGGGGCTTGCATAATCGTTCCAGCGAAACAACGTTTTATTCAAACTTTGATACAAGCAGAGATCTGCTCTGTACACCTGTACGAAGCAAGCACTACTTCGTACACTTGTAAATCTAGCCTTTGGTACTTCTACGTAAGCAGTGGTCTAAACCTCACAAGAAAAAGGGCAAATTTCAGGAAAGCTGGGGAACCCCTTGTGACATAATGAGGAAATATTCCCGCAAGAGTACATGGGAAACTGAATGAGGAAGAAGTCAGGAATCAAGAAGGAATTGGTCTCAAAAATGATGTAAGAAAGGATCTGGCGTTGGATGGATTTTTCTCATGGGAGTGAAAAACAGATTTGTCTTTCAAGAGTTTGGACTATGCTCCCCAAAGCATTAAGCTTAGTCTCATGAGAAAAGGGGCAAATTAAGAGATTTGCAGAACCCCATATGAGAGAAACAGGTGATATTTTCCTGAGAGTTGTAGGTTTATGCTTGCCTGAGAAGGGAATCCATAATTGCAGAGAAGTTAGTCTCAGGAGTGGAACAGGAAAGAATCTGGTGACGGATGGAGTTATTCACAAGAGTTAAGAATAGGTTCAGTCTGCAAGTGATGGCCCTACTCTCACCAGAAAGCTTATTTTCACAATAAAAAGAACAAGTCTCATGAGACTTGGGGAGATTCTTGCAAGAGAATGCAGGTAGGAGAGAATCTGCAAAATGATGGAGTTCTTCACAGCGAAAGGAAGAGATTTCACCTGAGAGAGGTGGTACCATGCTTGCCAGAGCAGTTGGATAAGTCTCACAAGAAAAAAATGACAAATCTTGGGAGACTGGGAGACCCCTTGGAAGGAATATGGGGATATTCCCACGGGAGTGGAGACTTGTGGCAGAAAGGGGTTCATCTCGAAGAAGAAAAACATGTTAGGTTTGAGAATGTTGTTTGGAAGGATCTGGGGAAGGATGGAGTCCTTCACACAAGAAAGAACAGATTCCTCTAGGGAGCAATGGGACTATGCTGGCCAGAGCAGTTGGCTAAATTTCGGGAGAAAAGAGGCAAATCTTGAGAAAGTTGGGGAACCCCTTGTGAGACAGTAAGGGAATATTCTCCAGAGAGTGGCAGGTTTACATTTGCCTGAGAAGGAAATCCATAATTTCAGAGAAACGCAGTTAGTCTCACGCTTGGAAGAGAAAAAGAATCACGAAGGATGGAGTTATCCCCAGGAGCTGAGAATAGATTTGACTTGCAAGGGATGGGACTACTCTTGCTAGAGCAGAAAGCTTATTCTTCTGATAAAAAGGGCAAATCTCCCGAGACTTTAAGAGATTGCTGCAAGAGAATGTGGGTAGGGGAGAATCTGCAGAAGGATGGAGTCTTCACCGGAAAAGGAATAGATTTCTTTTGAAAGAAATGAGACTATGCTCGCCAGAGCAGTTGGATAAGTCACAGGAGTTAAAAAGCAAATCTCGGGAGAATTGCAGGACCCTCTGGAAGGACTGCGGGGATATCCCTGAGAGAGTGGAGAAATGAAGGCTTGTGACAAAAATGGGTCTATCTTGAAAAAGAAAAAAAATTGGACTGTAGAATGCGTACAGGAGAGTTTACAGAAGGATGGAGTCCACGTAAGAAAGAATAAATTCCTCTTGAGAGAGGTAAGACTAGGGCCACCAGAGCAGTTGGCTAAGTCTTTCGAGAAAAGGGGCAAATCTTGCTAGAGTTGGAAAACCCCTTGTTAGAGAATAAGGGCATATTCTTGGGAGAGTAAATGGGTCACTGAACAGGATAGAAAAGAAGTCCATCTTGGGAGACAAAAATGAATGAGTCTCGTGAATGAAGAAGGAGAGAATCTGGTAACAGAGTTCTTCACGGGAGTGAAGACTAGATTTCGTCCTGTGAGGGGTGGGACTATGCTCCCCAGAGCAGTGGGCAGTCTCATGAGAAAAAGAGAATGATTTGTGGACCCACTTGTGAGAGAACAAGGAAATATTCTTCCGAGATTGGCACGTTTAGGAACACCTGAGAAAGGAATCCATAGTTGCAGAGAAAAGAAGTTAGTCTCAGGAGTGGACTAGGAAGGAATCTGGTGATGGATGAATTTATTCCAGTGATTTAAGAACAGATGCGAGTGCAAAGAATGGGACTACTCTTGCCAGAGCAGAGAGCTTATTCTCGATAAAAAGGGCAAATCTTGTGAGTCTTGGGGAGATTCTTGCAAGAACTGCTTATAGGGGAAAATCTATGGAAGTACAGGGGGATATTCTCCCAAGAGTGGCTGGGTTACCTCTCAAATGGAAAGCGGGTCCACCGTATGTAGGAGATACCCTGTGGGGCCCAGCAGACCACTCTCCTCTCTGGTCACCAGAGTTTTATGCTCTAGGGAGGCCCTCCATGTGGGCTCTATGGATCCTCCTCTTGTGGTGGGCTGACTATTGTGGATGTGCTGGCAGGTGTGGCTGGCCCCCCCATCTCATTGGTTACCAGGCCCTGGCTTGTGCAGAGGCTGCCGGCCACTGGTGGGTGGGGCAGATCATGAAGTGGCTGGCCACAGGGCTGAGGCCCTGGGGCTAGTGTTGGACTTCTGGTAGGTGGAGCTGTGGCCCAGGGGTTTGGCGGCTAGTGTCAGCCTGCTGGTGGGTGAGGCCAGTTACTGACATAGCTGGCTACAGGATATGGGGAGTCCTGGAGTTGGTGCTGGCTTGCGATGAGTGATGCCAGATCTCGGGCAGCTGGCTGAGTGTCCCAAGGTGTCCAGGGGTGATGCCAGCCTGCCGGCAGGTGGGCTGAATCACATCATGGTTGGATGCAGAGCCACAGTGGTCCCAGGGCTGGTTTCCACCCACTGATGGGGGAGGCCACGTCCTGGCACTAGTGCTGGCCTTCTGATAGGTAGAACTAGGTCCTGGAGTCTCAGGCTGTGGGGCCTGTGGGGCCTGCGGGGCCTTGAGCTGGTGTCAACTCCTGGTGGCCAGGCCAGATCTGATGACCAGCTGTGCACCCCAGGAGTCCAGGGCTAGTGCTGACCCGCTGTGGGTGGGGCTGGGTCCTGCAGCAGCCAGGGGGAGGTTCTGGGGGCTTTAAAGTAGCTAGTCTGCTGGTGAGTGGGTCTGTGTTCCCACCCAATTAGCTGCTTGACTTGGAGTGTCCCCAGATTGGAGCCCACTGGCTGATAGGTGGGGTCAGGTCCTGACACTCGTAAGTTAGAGGGAGGATTCCAAAATGGAGCTTGCCAGCACCAGTGTACTCTTAGGATGAGTAGGATGAGCTCCCCAAATGGCTGCTACCAGCATCTATGTCGCCTAGGTGAAGCCCAGTTCCCTCCTGCCTCTCCAGGAGGCTCTGCAAAATCAGCAGATGGGTCTGACCTAAGCTCCATTCAAGCTCCTTACGGCTTCTGCCCTGGATCACAGAGCATGTGAGATTTTGTGTGTGCCCTTTAGGAGGGGAGTCTCCAGTCTCCATTTTCCTCAGCCCTCTGGTCCCTCAAAAGTAAGCCCTGCTGGCCTTTAAAGCCCAAACATCCTGAGAGCTCATCTTCCCAGTGCATGACCCCTAGCCTGGGGAGCCCCTCCTACCCATCTCACTCTGGTTTCTTTTTTATATCTTTAGTGGTAGAAGACTTTTTCTGCCAGTCTTCAGGTCATATTATTGATAGTCACTCTATAAATAGTTCTAATTTTGGTGTGCCTGTGAGAGGCGGTGAGCTCAGGGTCTTCCTACTCTGCCACCTTGGCCATTCCTCAACTTTAAATTTTACATCAAATTTTAACATACACTTTATCAAATTTTAGATGTAAATTTTAAATGCATTTTTTATTGTATGTCAATTATTCTTCAATAAAGCTGCTTTTTAAAAAATGGAACAGAGACTCTTAAGTATGTGAGACAATATCAAATAGTTTAACATGTATTACTGGAGTATAAGAAGCAGCAATAATGAGAGCAATGATATATTTGAAGATATGATGGCCAAAATTAGTAAAATACATCTAACCACAATTCCAAGATGCTCTCTGTACCCCAATCAGGATAAATTTTTAAAAATCCACAGGTAGTACATTCTAGTCAAACTGCTGAAAACCAAAAATAATAAAATCCTTAAAGCACTGAGAAAAAAAGATGATGCATGTAGGAATGAAAAACACCTGACATGTAATCAGAAGAAATGGCATCCACGAGACAATGGAACTATATCTTTAAAGTGATGAAAGACAAAAATTGTCACCTTACAATTCTGTATCCAGTGAAAATAGTCTTCAAAAATGAAGTCAAAATAAAGAAGAGAAATGATAACAGGAAGAACCTCAATTCTACAGGAAGAAATTTTAAAAACACTGGATGGAGTAAAATCTTTTCGAAAGACTGTTATGTCAGTTGGGTCTTCCAGGAAGCAAATGATAAGACAGAGTTAGGAGTACAAGGGGTCTATTGAGGGCATTTTCTGTGAAAGATAAAAAGGAGGGTCGGAATTTGGCAGGGGAAGCATTCAGAGTACAATGTAAATCGAACACCTGAGAAAGGAGTGGGAGAGCATGATTTGGCAGGGAGATCTGTGAAATTTCAGAAAATCTAACAGGGAGCTCCACAGCCTAGAAAGCCCATCAGAAGAGCATCACACTGGTTGAAATGGTCACTCTTTAGCAAGCCTGCCATTCGTATTCACTGGCTGGGGACCGCCTGAGAACTCACTCACGGCTTCAGTTCTAATCCTGAAGGCATTGTTACTGGAGGCTCTCAGGTAATTGCACTTCTCATAGCTGAACAGTGAGGTTTTTTTTAAAGGAAGCTCTAAGCAGCATACTTCAATGGGTGCCTCAACCGTTTAAAGTAAAAATGACTATAATGTGGGGGTTTTAGCACTTAGAAAAGAAAGATACATTTCAACAGGAGCACAGAGCATGCACAGCTATTGGAAGGACATTGCTGCAAAGTTCTTACACTGCCCACAAAGCAGTATAATATATTTTAAAGGTAGACAATAAGTTATCAACGAAATTGTATCTCCAGCAGTGGTTCCTGAATGTTTTGATTTCAGAACACTTAAAAATATTGAAGACACCAACAAAATTCTGTTAAGTGGGTTAACTGTATCAACACTTACCATATTAAAAATTAAAACTGAGGGAAAATTAAGTACTTTTTTTATTTTAAAATAATAGTAATCTTATGTTAAGATAAATAACATTCTATAAAAATAACTATTTTCAAAACAAAAAAAGGGGGGAAAGATTGGCATTGTTTACATTTTTTTGCAAATCTCTTTAATGTCTGACTTAATAGCAGACAAGTAGATTCTCATACCTGCATTTTCATTCAGTCTTCTTTCGTTTAAGTATATGAAGAAAATCCAGCTTCACGTAAATACATAGTTGGAATAGGGGTCATGTGTTTTAAGAGTCCTTTTAGACAGTTAGGGATATTCTGCTCTGATACTATACCAAAAGTCAACAACTGGTTGTTTCTTAAAGGCTAGTCAAAATGTGGAATCTAAATACCTATTGGTAAATTCTCGTATCGTTACATTACAACCCCTCAGCCTACTTTTCTGCACGTCGAGCGGAACGTTTTACCCAGATGATGCGCGTTACACCACGCGTCAGTCACTTGGGAAAAGCTGGTTCACTGAGATGTGCAGGTCTTTCAAATGTTGACATATTCTACACATAATATCAGAAATATCATCAGTATCACCTCTGATCTCATCAGAAGCATTTTTAAATATTGGGAAACTGACAAACTCTCAATGGTATTTACAATTACAAATTACAACCTTCACTGGAAAGCTTGAATTTTATCACTGACAATAAATACTGTCATAAGCGGCTGGCTCTTATTCATTTCTGAGGAAATGTCTACCAAATACTCAGATGTGAATATTCATATTTTAACTGTCAGTAGTTCTTTCAAGGAAAAATGGTTTCCCCTGAAAAAAAAGCAGCTACTTCAGCTCACAAATTTAAACAACTGTTCAAATGCTTTTGTATACTTCCTGTTTTGTCACAGAGAATATTACAGTCATGTACCAAAGGGTTAAGATTTGCATCAAATTAATAAATTTTACTTCATCAAGGACAATCTTAAGCGAAACTGACTTTTTTAAAAAAACCTTTCATTGTGTGGCAGTGCAGAAAAGAATGAACACTAGTACAGCTTGGTGCCACTGCCTTGATTCATGATAAATGGGCAAATAGTTTCACTTTTTGCACCATCTTTTGCAAAGATTAACACATTAAAAAAGGAAAATATCATCTGAAATACTATTATAAAATAATTTTGCTATTTTGTACCTGTTGAAAGGATCTAAGGGCCCCAAGGAGGTCCCAGGACCACAGTTTGAGAACTGCCAAGTGATCAGGCAGTGAGCCAGCTCTTCATTTATGGTTCTCCTGGGATCAAGGTCAGAGGTGACACTCTACTCAACTTTTGACACCCTGTTGGCCACATTTAGAGCCACTGGATGACCATTATGTGCATGTGGTCTGTATCCACACATAACCTTCCCCTGCCTTTCATGACTTCAGGTCTCAGGTGGATGCTGTGACACACCACCTAGATCCATCTTCAGGAATGAAGAATCATTATCGCAGCTGCTGGCAGTGCTGCTGGCAGGCAGCATTCAGCTTTCAAACCCTTTTGGGATTGCCTCAGCTGCACAGAGCCAGATCACACAAGGTACACTGCCTTCACAGAGTGGCAACCGTCCAGTAATTCATCAGTGTGGGAGTCGAACGCTCACCCCACCTCAAGAAAACTCTGAAGGGCCATGTGAGATCCTTAGATCCTTAAAGGGCTGGCTGTTGTCATTGTTGAGCATCACAATTCAATTTTTCCCTCTGCCCTATCCTTTTTCTTCCCCTCTCCCAAAAACGTTGACCTCGAGAGTCTACCATAATAAATGTCCTGCAAACTTTCTTTATCTCAGAGTCTTGCTATCTGGGGAATCCACCAAATCTGTGGCAAGGTCTAAATATTGCCTTGATTTTATTGGCAGGACGTCTTCCATATCATTACTTCCTCCTTGGGTACCATTTTGCAAATGTGCACACAGATGCAAAAAAATTAGAGTTCCAGTCCTCGAGGGGGTTATATAGCACATCCCAGGATTATGGGATAAAAAGAGCAAGTAGCTTATTCATGCCTCACTTTACCTCTTGCCTAAAATAGATTACCTGCCCAACCCAAAATAATTGTATGAAAAGCACTGGAGTCCTATCTCTGCCTCTAGTTAGTTACATGGCCCAAGTAGGTCATCTCCACCCCTCTGCGGTGATTCCTCGTCTGTAGTGACACCTATCATGTACTGAACAAAATGCTAAGGATGTTACTTGCATTATTTCCCATCATCTATACGACCATGCTTTCAGGTATGTACTGTCATCATGACATTGGAGCTTAGGAAGCCAAAGCAGCTTGCCTGAAATCACAAAGGTCTTCACTGCTCATTCTGAATTCAAACTAAATTCTAAACTGTTCCAAAGTCTAAGCTCTTAATGATTTCTCTGCAATCTAAATAGAGGCACAATGTTAGTACTACGCTTTCTAGTGTTAGGTGTTAAGTGTAAAATGAGGAAAACGAGGGAAGGATTGTGGAATGACTTTGTGAGTAATAACATGCCAGACAGGTGATACTAGAGCCACTCTACAAATGCAACGGTTTTGGGGGGAGGAGCAAGGAGGATTTATTTACTACGTTATGATAGAAAGGGCTGGCTTATTCCAGCAGGTCCAGCTAAGACAAGGAAACTGGCATCTGCAACACAGAACTGCTCAGTCAAGCAGGAAAGCCATCTATAGCCGACGCAGCACCACCTCTGAGCAAATTTCCAGAACTGATTGCTGGGATGATAATTTGAATTAAAACACTGTTCACCCAAATGAACATCCTTCACATGGCTAAGACCTAAGATTCTTAGGAAGACGGGACTTCCAACATGGAGGAGAGTGAGAAAGAAGCTCAGCAAATCATCTCATTGAAAAACAGTAGCACTAGACAAAATTGTCAAAAAACAACCATTTTGGGACTCTGGAAATTATCAAATTGCAAACAAACTGAGAAATGTTCATCCATGAAAAACTACTGAACAGTGGAAGTCTGTGGCATTATGACCTGCATTATTACCTAGACTGCTCCCGTTCACCCACACCAGCTGGGTCAGTTCTACCAAACTGGAACAAGTCCTGAAAACCAAAGATTCACTGCTGCCAGAGGAAATCTACTTTATTTGGAGCAGCATAAAAACAAAAACAAAACCCAACACCAACACCACCAACAAAAACACACAAAAAACAACTCTTCACTCAACAACGTTATCAGGAAGAGTAGCGACCTAGGAAGCGAGTGGAGAACACCTCTGACTCAGCTGCCATGGATCGGCAGTCCTGACTGGGAAAACAAGCGGCCAGCACATTAGCCAGAAATGTAACAAGGAGATCCTGAAGATGACAGACACAGAAAACCTTACAAGCTCTCCACACATCCCAGGCTTACCAGAAGACCGCATGCACGTGTAGGGGAGACCAGAGAGAACTCAGGCTATCCATACCTTTCTGGACGTCCATAGAACTGTCTTCACGTGAAAGAGCCCAACAGAAATAAAAGCTAAAGGAGACTTGTAAACTTGCTGAACTTTGAATATATTCTCCAAACCACACGTAGATCTATCAGCAAAGAGTGGGGATCTTAGTGGCTCAAGGTGTTTGAACAGAACCAGTTACCAGTGTTTGGCCGACAACTAAGATATGCTGAAGCAAAAGGCACTTCTGGAAAGCCAGGGTTTTTAAAAACTGTGAGCACACACATCTGCAGCCTCGCACTGAAGGCAAGACAAATGCTGCAAAATTAGCCCCGTCAAGTTTACTAAACAAACAGCAACAACAACAACAAGCCTCAGGGGTAGAAATCAAACTCCAGAGTTCCTATAATTGTGGTCCAGAATCCCAACTTTTAAACAACGACAAAATAATTACAAGATATGTAAAGAAACAGTGTGACTCATACTTAGGAAGTAAAGCAGTCAGCAGAAGCTTTCTTTGCGTAATCTCAGACAATGGATTTAGCAAAGATGTAGTGGTTACTCTACATAAAAAGATACCAATTCCATCTAAATAAATCTATACAACTCCTATCAAAATCCCAGCTACGTGTTGCATAGATATAGATACACTTACTATAAAATATATGTAGAAAGACAAAGGAACAAGAAGAGCTAAAATAATTTTGAAACAATAACAATAAAGAATACAGAATCACTCTACTCAATGTTAAGACTTACTATATAGTTACAGTAATTAAGACAGTGTGGTACTGGCAGAGAGATACATACATAGACCATGAGACACAACAGTAAATCCCAAAGTACTCATACATATAAACCCAGTTGACGTCTGACAAAGGTACAAAAGCAATTCAATGCAGAAAGGATGGTCTTTTCCACAAATGGTACTAGAGCAATTTAAACAAATTAATCTCAACCTGAACCTCACACCTTTTACAAAAATCAATTCAAAATGGACTGTGGATTTACATATAAAATGCAAAACTATAAAACATTAGAAAAATATGGGAAAAAAAGCTTTGGGAGATACAGCCGGGCAAAGAGTTATTAGCAAAGTCACTAAAAATAATAAATAAAAGAAAAATGACAAACTGGAGTTTATTAAAATAAAAAAGTTTGCTTTTGTGAAAGACTCTTTTCAAGGAAGAAAAGACAAGCTATCAACTGAGAGAATTTATTTGCAAAACCTATACTCAACAAAGGATTCCTGTCTACAGTATATTTCAAAATTCTGAAAACTCAACATTAGAAAATCAAGAAAGTGGGCAAAAGGTATCGAATAGGAAATAATGATGGCACTTAAGCACATGAAAAGGTGTTCAAGCATCATTAACCAGCATAGAAATTCAAATTAAAACCATGGGAAAATATAACTATACACCTATTGAATCACTAAAACAAAAAGAATTAGCAAGATGTAGGAAGCTCCAGGCCCTCATTCCCCCAAGGAAACATTAAAAATACAATTAGACACTGACTAAAGTAACATTATAGGGGCTCCGGAAAGCAGTAAAAGATCTATAGTGACCAAGCAAATATCCAATCAAGAAAAAGCCACATTCAAATGGTAGGAAATCTGTGACCTTTTCACCCACCCTCACCCCACCTCCTTCCAGGTGCGGCATGGTTGAGAGAAGGCGATCCGACTCCCTGTTCTCTCACTTGAGCCAGAAGGACCCGTCTGTGGGACACCTGTCTTACCTGACTCAGCCCACACAGTGAACAAACAACAGCATAGCCCAGATCTCGGACTGGCAGAAGTCACTGAAGGAAATGGGAAACACGGCAGCACGTGAAACTGCAGGGGGACCACAGACCCACGGATGCCTGCCTGGGTCATGAATTCTAAGCAAAGGAACACAACAAAACGTGTAAGGCCCTGAGAAGCTGCGCTAAGACTCTTTGAGAAGTTACCACATTTAACAGCAGCCACGTGTTCTGGGGAAATTGGAGGGGAAATAAATGCACACGTGTGGTCCAAGCAAGACGCAAGCTCAGAGAAAACCTGAGATGTCAGTTTCATCCCAGGTGGATCCCAAGGCTGAGGACACGCCCTGCCAATGACTAAAGGTACTGCATGCCTGTCTGCAAAGACAAGGAGAGGTGGCTCTTCCTCACATGCCCAGTTTTCAACAGAAGATCACAAGGCATACACAGAGACAAGAAAAAGGGCCTATTCAAAGGAACAAGATGCATCTCCAGAAACCAGCCTTGAATAAACACAGGCATCAGACTTACCAGACAACATCTCTAAAACAACTTACTCAGACGTGCAAAGAATTGAGGGAAACCTGGACAAAGAACTAAAGGAAATCAGGAAAATGATATACGAACAAAATGAGAGTATCAACAAAGAGAGAAAGTGTACAGAGGAGCCAGAAATAAATTCTGGAGCTGACAATACAATAACTGAATTGAAAAATTCTCTGGAGAGGTTCAACAGCAGACTCAAGTAAGGAGAAGAAAGAATCAGTAAACTTGACGATGAGTCATTTGGAATTGTGTCTGAGGATCAAGAAGAAAAAAAAAGAATGAAGAAAAGTGAATAGAACCTAAGGGATTTACAGGACACCATCAAAAGGACCCATATATACATTATAGGAGTCCCAGAAGATGAGAGAGAGAGTGGGACAGAGAGACTATTTAAAGAAATAATGGCTGAATGCTTCTGAAATTTGAGGAAAGACAAAGCAGTTTAGAAAAATACCAAGTAGGATAAATCTAGAGACTCACCAAGACAAAAAGTGAAAAAAACAAACACAAGAAGAATCTTGACAGCCGTGAGAGAAAAGCTACTCATCACATGCAAGGGATCCCAAATAAGATTAGTGGGTTTCTTGACAGAAACCTTGAAGGCCAGAAGGCTGTGGGATGATATATTTAAAGCGCTAAAGGGGAAGAAAAAAAAAAAACCAAAAAACCTGTTAACTGAGAATTTTATATCCAACAAAAACTGTCCTTCAAAAATAAGAGAGGATTAATGAATTCCCAGACAAAAAGCTGAGGGAATTCATTACCACAGGATCTACCCTGCACGAAATGTTCAAAGAAGCCCTTCAAGTTGAAATGGAAAAACAGTAGGCTTGAAACTATAAAACAACTAGAAGAAAACAGGAGAAAAAAAAATCTTTGACATCAGTCTTGGCAAGGAATTTTTGGGTATGACACCAAAAGTACAAACAAGAAAAGCAAAAATCAACAAGTTGGACTACATACATCAAACCAAAAAGCTTCTGCAAAAGAAACAGTCAACAAAATGAAAAAGCAGCCTACAGGATGGGAGAAAATATCTGCAAACCATCTATCTGATAAGGGGTTAACATTCAAAATATATACAGAATTCCTTCAACTCAGTAGCTAAAAGCAAATAATTGGATTTAAACAACGGACAGAAGACTTCTACAGACATTTTTCCAAAGAAGACATACAAATGGCCAACAAGTACACAGAAGGGTGCTCAACATCATTAATCATCTGGGAAATGCAAATTAAAACCACAATGAGAAATCACGTCACACCTGGCTAGTATCAAAAAAACAAAACAAGGGATAACAGATGCTGATGAAAATGTGGAGAAAAGGGAACCCTTGTGCACTGTGGGTGGAAATGTAAATTGGCATAGCCACCATGGAAACAGTACAGATGTTACTCAAAATTTTTAAAAAGAACTACCATCTAATCCAGCACTCCCATTTCTGGGTATACATCCAAGAGAGATGAAGTCAGTATCTCAAAGAGATATTTGTATTCATGTTCAATGCAGCATTATTCACAACAGTCAAGATATGGAAGCAACCTAAGTGTCTACTGACAGATGAGTGAATAAAAATAAACATCGCCACACACATGAATATAACTCAGTCATTAAAAGTGAAGGAAATCCTGACATTTGCCACAACACGGATGGACCGTGAGGGCATCATGCTCAGTGAGGTAAGTCAAAGACACTGCGTGATCTCACTTATATGTAGAATCTAAAAAAGGTTAACTCATAGAAGCAGAGAATAGAATGATGTTACCAAAGGTTGCAGGGGAGAAATAAGGACATGTTAGACGAAGGTACAAACTTTCAGTAATAAGAAGTATAAGTTCCAGGGATCTAATGTACAGCAAGGTGACTACAGTTGGTAATACTGGACTGTACGCTTCAAAGTGGTGTAGTAGATTTTAATGTTTTCACAATAACAGCATAATGGTACTTATGTGAGGTGAAGGATGCTAACTTTATTGTGGTAAACATTTTGAGACAGATTATATATATATATATATATACATACATACATACATACACATACACATACACACATACATACGTACACCAAATTACCATATTGTACGCCTAAAGCTTTTAATGTTACATGTCAATTACACCTCAATAAAATTGAGGGGGAGCTACAATGAGATATCACCTCATTCCTATTAGGATGCTGATACAACCCAGAAGTTTAGAGGAATTAGCTCCCATAAGAATTTATGACCAGTGGGTCCTAGACTAAGTGAGAAGCAAGTCATGGAAGAGAGCTGGGCATATTTTAAGAAGCAAAGGGGGAGTACATACACAGGCAGTTCTTGCTTTGCATGGTACCATGTTAATGCAAATGCATTCATACTAGAAACTTGTTCCTTACTTTCATGGTTCTCTATCAGAAAAAGCAAAGGAAAAACACAATTCTCACGAGTGTGGATTTTTGTTAACAAGGGACCATGCAAAGCAAGGACTACACACACACACACTCAACACACTGCATTTACTGAGAGCCTCTCATGTGAAATGTGCTCACACAAAGTACTCTGGATAATATACCTCTGGGTATAAAATGGGGTGTTAGAAACTTGTTCTACATTACCTGTGAGAAGTAGATAAGCTATACAGTTTGCTTTTAAAAATCTGTTTCTACATCAGTATTTCATTGCAAAGACATGAAATCAAAGAGGCTCTCTCCTTATGAATAGTAAGTTCTGCATTAGGGTAACTGTAGAATTCAAAATTTGCAGTTACCATTCAAAAGCACAAAAATGTAACTTAATCATTTTTTGGAAGACTTAAAATGCTCCATTTCTGCTAATGACAGAAAACTGAAATTTTGATGTAAAGCAGTTTGGGGGGAGGGTATAGCTCAGTGGTAGAGTGCATGTGTAGCATGCATGAGGTCCTAGGGTCAATCCCCAGTACCTCCATCAAAAAATAAATGAGAAAGCCTAACTACCTCCCCCAGGCCAAAAACAAACAGAAAACCATAAAAAATCATTCAAAAATTAAAGCAGTTTATTTTAATAGTCTATCAAACTCGGTTCTCCCCTGTCCCATTTTCCTCCTTAAGGGTGATCTAAGATTTCAAGGGGATCTCAGCATCAGGAAGGGATGTGGTCCACATGTTGTCTGAACTTGGTCCTTGCTGACCGCCAGTTCTAAGACCTAGGTTTCTGAACTGTGGTTTTTGGCACCAGCCTTTCCCCACAGCATACTGTGGTCCTGTTCAGGGTCCCACCATGGCGTCCAGGTGCCAGAGATCTCGTCTCTATCACCTTTATCCTTGCCACAAGGCTCCTTCCCAGTTGATGGTTTCTTCACACCTTCACTCCTCTCTCATACTTAAGCACACTCAGGGGCTTTCCTTAGACTTCCCTGAGTATGAGGGATCCTAAAAGGGAGCTTTCCTCTGTAAAAGCAAGCATACACACTCAGTGTGGGGCAGTTTATTTTTCTCACATAACTAGAAGGATGGAGGTGGGCAGATGCTGGCATCAGCTCAACAGCTCAATGATGTCAGAACTCTAGGTTGGCACTGATCTCCCTCCCTCCCTGTGGCCTCAAAGTGGCTGCAGTAGCTCTGGTCATCACACAACCACATTCAAAGGTAAGCAGGGTGCAGCACAAGGCACTTTCTCTTCCACAAAATTCCTCTTATGAAATCCTCTCCCCTTCCACCACTCCTTACATCTCACTGGTCAGATCCCGTCCTGAGACAATGAAACTTGAGGTTCTCCTGACGGAATCATTTGGATAATAGGCCTTCTACAGCACCTCCATGGAAAGCCACAGTCCTCCAGCCCCCACTGCCGAGGTGCCATGCTGCACTCAGGCTTCCCTACAGGTCTCCCAGTATTTGTTCTGGGGGAAGAAGGCAAATCCGCCACCCCCTGATCCTAAACTCTCCCCAGTCAATGTATGCAGTTCCGCCATGACCACCCCAGAGCACTGAAGACAGGAATTTCTTCTCCAGCACTCACTGAAGTCTGACTGCAGTCTCACTCCGTCCTTACTTGCTGGTAAAACTCTTCTGGGGTGGAATGTTCATTACACATTTTCTTCTACTCTGTTGCCATAATGCAACTCATTGTCCTCTGTCCTCCAAGTTTATGCAAAATTCAAAACAAATCACTTTAAGTACCTGCTTCTGGTATTAATTTTCAGAGCCAATTTTGGCACTCAAAGCCAAGTATTTGTCCCTTGGTCATTGTGTGCCCTTCCTTCCATGGGGCAATAAGCTAAGCCTCTTAGCCGAATTCTAATGGTGGAAGAACTTTAAAGGCTTTTTTAAAAAATGTTTTAGTAAAATGCACCACTGTGGTCAGAATAGTGGTCGACAGTGAGGAAGTTTGGGCTTGGGTTGGGGTGGGAGGTGGTAAAGCGTATGTGAATCCTCTGTACATCCTGCTCAATTTTGCTGTGAGCCTAAAGCTGCTGTAAATTTAAGATCGGGGCGGGGGATGGGGGGGACTTCACTGGTTCCAGTTCCATACCAGGCCCTATGCTGGAGGTGATACACACTGAAGGAAGGGTCCATGCAGGCCCCCTCAAGAGCTCAACCGAAATGGTTAAGTCCCTCACAGCCCTTCTGTCTTAACCTCTCCATCTCAACTGGTATTCCTCAAGTTCAGGGCTTGGAAGGGCCCTGCCAAAGGCCACCCAAGTATGGCAAGGGTGGAAGAGCCCACAGATCTTTATGCCAAGTTTTCCCCTAATGCCCTCCGCTGCAGAGTTACGGGTGCACTTCCTTCTCTCATCTCCTTACTAGTGGAAACAGTTCTGTTCAGCCTGGAAACTGGCCTGCTAAGGCACTTCCCAGCCTTCCTTGCAGCCACAGTAGTGTGCTGTGGCACCAACTGATGACTCACTAGAGTCACCATGTGGCCCTGCTGGGAAAACTTCAGGTTTGACAGCCGAAATCTTTCCGCCTGGAAAAGGAGTGATGGCCAGTTAACAGTCATATTGTGACAGAGGTGATCTTAAGAATGGAAACCATGTGCTAGATTCGGCAGGAAAGCTAGAAAGTCTGGGACAGCAGCCACGAAGCTTCCATACTAGCACTGGATAACGCTGGCATTTCTTTTTTTTTAGTGAGGGGAGGTATTTAGGGTTACTCATTGATTTATCCTTAGAGGAGGTACTGGGGACTGAACCCAGGACCTCATGCATGGTGAGCATGTGCTCTACCACTTGAGCGATATCCTCCCCATAACCTTGGCATTTCTTTGAAATGCAAACGTATCTAACTCCTTACGTCCAATCTCCAGAGCTCCTAAGCTCCCCTCCCACCAAGATCCCAACCAGGGGAGGCAAAATAGGAAACACTAAATAGAACAATCTGAAAATTAGTTCAGTGGAATGGAGGGGAAAATGAGGGCTGGCTGATGTGGCACAAATACTTTAATAAAATGGCTAAAGATCTTAGAAGACTTTTATAAGCAAAACTAGAGAAAATTTGGAATATTAAAAAATCACCCCTCTGTTACAGCCACTATCATTTGCACTCAGTATATATGAAGTTGGTGCAGTTCTGCTACTCAGCAACTGAAAATTTTAAAATCTGATTTTAGAGGGCTGCATAATGTAAACAATGCCACACACAACTAAAATTTAGAGAAAATTTAAAGCCCCAATTGGTCAGAGGTGTGGAACATGCCTAGAACCCACCTCCTGACCTTTCTTCCACTGTAAACATTTTCTAAGAGAACAGGATGGGAAACTTCACTGACCTTGTAGACTTTTAAATGTATTAACTGTTCAAAATCATTTGAAAGAAGTTAAAGCTACTCCTGTGATGCTAACTGTACACACACCCCAGGCTCAGCACCACTCCTAGTGTGGTAAATGTTTGAACAAGACCGGGGAACTGAGAAGGGCTAATGAGCAAAGCAGTGTCTGCTTTAGTAAACTCAAAGACTGAGATTTCAAGAAAGTAGGATGTCCTGAGCAGATGTAACTATATGTACAAAGACACAAAGGCATTTATAAAAATGGAAGAGTAGGAGACCACTCAGGTTAGCTTAATATACATCTGAGAATGGTACAATCAGCAACTTACTGCAAATAAAAAGTGAAGTACTTTAACAGACCTTAGAATTAAGTCCAAATACTTGCAAAAAAAAAAAAAAAAAGCATCCAACTCTGCAAGCATGATGAAGGTTAAGAAATGATTTTAGAAGCACAATTTTAAGTAAAAGTAATATTTTATTAGAAAGATGTTTAACAAATTATAACACTACTATCTTATAACCATGTTCATTTCTGTTGACTTTCCAGTCCTTGTACACATCAAACAGATTCAATCACAGGATTACATACCATAATGGGTGCTCAATGCAATGATGGGTTTTCACAACATGCAATAATGCCACCCCTAAGAACTGCTCCAAATTTTAAGTCCAGAAGACAAATAAACCCAGAAATTTAAGATAAATATTTACAAACACAGTGTAGGGAAAAGTAAAAGATTTCAATAGTCTTGTAAAATGCGTTCTTTCAGGTTTAACAGAGTCGTCTCTGGATCAGGAAAGGGAACTTGACCAAAACCGAAAAACTGTGCTTTCCAAAACCTGCCAGCAACCCCAAAGTGAGATTACATAAGCAACTAGCTAGACTTCTGACGTCTTAAACTCTCAGGAGTTGACGTTTAGTAATTGATGTTGGTACCATGCTGCTGCTTGTAAATCATTAATGCAAGCACCGCTTCCTTTGGTACTCCTACAATGTTTTCAGGAATTCAGTGTTCTGCAGAAAGAACTCTGCTTCATCAAAGCAAGGCAGCAAGGAAACAGGTTACCGTGGAGTAATAAGGCCCTAAGAAAGGCAGCAGGTCGTATAGTTACCTCCTTGTGGGCAAAATCCCTGCCCTAGAACTATGCAACCTACTACCTCTTCCTAGGAGCCCATTTTTTTCTTGCCGGTCTTCCACTTAGCAGGTGGACTTTCAAATTAACCTGTTAAATTAGGCCGTATTTCTTTGGTTTTATTTAAAATTCAAACCAATTAGAATTCTTTCACTGGTGCTTTTAAAAAGTTACTGGCCACATGACCTTGGTAAAAACCACAACTGTTTGCTTAGAATCAAACCTCTTGCTAAAAAGGAATAAAAAGTAATTCAGTTACATCGGAGGATGCAAACCAGAAGCCTAACACCCAGCCCACCATGTATCACTGGAGACACAGACTTTTAAAAACATTTAATATAGTACCAAAACTTAAACATCATTTCATAAGATCTCTGCCTCCCCTGATAAACTAGAAAATTAGGTGATACCATGTATAAATCCTTCTTGCCACCGTCAACTGAAACAAACTAATTTACCGACTTTAGATGCCATGTTTTCTAGTTACAGCCAGCTACTTTCGGACCCAGGTTATCTGGGTTTTGACCCTTAGAGTAAGCAGAAGCAGCAAATGCTGATCATGGTTTTTGTCACTATCAAAAAGCTTTCAGACTTGTCACACTGCACCATAAAGGTACTTTTAAACGTTTTTTACAAAATGGAGTCCACAAGTTGATTTAATTACTGAACCTGGCCAATAAGGGTAAGAAATGAATCCTTGTGTAATTAATAAAAGCTATAAATACATTTTTTTTTAACATCACCAGAACTTAGGTATTCTGGAAGTTTCCAACCGCACAAGGGAGGTGATACCCACACGGGAGGCACACATACTGGAAACCCACAAAACTCCATGACTGTACTTGCCTAGCGATTTCTTGAATGTTTCTACTTTTCTTTGGCACACAAAGAGGCAACGACTACAAAAGGTTTCCGCAGACGTATACATACGTACAGTTCGTAACAAAGCCCAATTCTGGACCAGGCAGGTTTCCATCTATATGCCAGGGATGAAATAAAAAGCATAAATCTGGCCCAGGATAAATCACTTGGGTTGGGCCCACCCGAGAGAGAATTTGATGTTTGCTCTCATATAAATTCCTGCTGCCAATGGCACCACACAGTGATTATCTTAGATATTAAGATTTAGGATAGATGGAACTATTTGGGAAGAGGTGAGCTCTCCTTCACCTCCACTTTGCATCTTTTTCTTCTCCCAAAATAAAAAAAATACCAAGCACTTACAACAGGGAGCTTTTAGCCTTGCTTGATTATAAGGGCCCGAGAGAGCATACGGTTCGGCCGCTGGAAGAAAGCTGAAATAAGGGCTTTCATAGGTGTGAAAACTCAAGTAGCTCTTTCTAGCATTATCCTCAAACTTTCCCTAAAACAACGAACTATGGATTTCCCCATCTGACAGCGTCAGGGGACCTCCCTTTGTGAACGAAGTCCCACTTCAAGTTTCGTGGGCAGTGCAAAGCTAAGGTCATGAGGACTTATCCAGGGAGCAAGGGTTGAACCCAGAGCCCATCTCTTCTTCTCCAGGTTGGAGAGTGAAGTTGTCCTAAGAAACAGTGGTTACAACACTGTCCAAGGCCGCTCAAAAAAGCAAACTGAGGAATGAATCATAATCCACATGATTCCATTTCAGCTTGGACAGTGCGTTTCCAGTTTGTATTGACTTTACCACCAAGGATCACACCCTGGACATCTATACCAGGGGGCAGTGAGCCTATTCCAAAGGGACCTTGGTCTCCTATTAAGATTTCCTGAAGGTTATTTCTTTCTCCACTCTTTTGAGATTCCTGCTTAATTTCAAATTTCTTAAATATATCAGATACCAAAATTTTAAATGTTAGACCACTGTCTATGCTTGAACAGAGAATATGATTATCAAATGACATAAATAAACTGTAAGTACAAAACAATGTCAAAATTAATTTTTCTGAGTTTTACTATCATCTAGATAAAAACAAAATGTAGCAAGTCTACTCCTCAGGGAAGGCAATAGATTGTATAGTTATCTCCTGAACAGGGTAAAATCACTACCCCACAACTATACAATCTACTACCTCACTCTGATAGAGCAATCTTTTCTTGTGGAATGAAGAGCGCAATCTCTTTATGTTGCATTATCAGCATCTAACAAAATAAAATATACACTTATTCTGACATAGAGAAATGAGAAGCAGAAAGTATCCCCACTCCCAACCAGTCTACTTGGTAACACTTTTAGTCTCTAGAAGAAGAAGCAACCATAAAGAAATGATGCACTGCAGCATTTTTACACAAGTTAATCTTAAATGTCAGGCAATTAGTTATCAACTTTGCATGAGGTTTCCTGGATGCAGATTTTTCTATCACGTTAGGAAAGACAGTAGATTGTATAGTTATCTCCCAGTGGTGGGTGTGACCCTAAAACTATACAACCTACTACCTCATCCCACAGTGAAGAGAACGTCCAGGGTGAATGCTGAATAGGGACCACAGCTGAGCACCACAGGAAGGCTTTCTCCTAGGGAATTCTGGTTCTCCTGTGTGATTAAAGGAGAAAAAAAAGTATTAGACCACCTTCATTCACTTAACTGGAACCAAGTTTAACTGTACAAACCTTCCAAAAATCAGCAATTTAAATTGTAGCTACATGCATGATCTATACAGGGCTCTTATTTCCTGTATTTGGGTATTATTTTAAATGCTTGGTTATCTGAATCCATATATTTACAAGATTCAGAAATCACTGTTTTACCGTATCTCTTGACTATTACCAACTTTTAACCTTCTTACAGTTACCAGAAATCAATCACTTATCCTTTCTTGAGAATCCCTCCTCCAAAATCCATTACAAAGGATAAAAGAGCCTCTAACAAAGTTTAATAACTCCAAAACCCGGAAGTCCTATGCACATGCATAATCCATGATTAAATGCACTAACGTACCAAAGGGATATCAAAAAACATGCATAAAGGGTACCTAATTTTTAAACTAACCTACTCATGTACTCCATGTCAGCAAACACTAAGTGCTCTTATTAACAGAAAATCAAAGATAATCTCTTGGATCTGAGTCAGGATCAGGATCCTTCCTTTAGCTAGAAAGGTACTGTGAAGATCAAAGACAAGAACCAAGATATTTGACACTTTGGCACAATACTCTCTGAACTAAGCACTATGATTAGTTTAGTTTCATAATAAAAATCTTAATTAATCTAAGCCATATTAAACATCAGTCTTCAATTTACATACTTCATGCTTAACAGGTAGCTACTACAGAGGTTAATTTTTCAAGAACATACTAAATTTAATGCCAAAGGAAGTTACTAAGCAGTGGCTTAGCACCAACCAAAATCTGTAACCAAAAACACTCTTATGACATATAGCTCACCATAGTAGAACTGACTGAAAGTCTCGAAGTAAATGCCATATATTGGGTCAACTGATTTTCAACAAGAGTGCCAAAACAATTTAATGCAGAAAGAATAGTTTTTTTTTCCCCAACAAATAGTGCAGGGACAACTAGATACCCACATGCAAAAGAATGAATCTGGACCCCTACTTCACACTATGTATAAAAGCAACTGACAGCAAATAACCTATTTTAAAGAACGGTGAAGACTTTGAACAGACATTTCTCCAGATACAGCTAATAAGCACAGATGGCCTATAATAAAAAAATCAGTGGGACAGCACTCTCAGATCCACAAGGATGGCCATAATTAAAAATAAAGAAAGCATTGTCCAGATGTGGAGAAACTAGATCACACCCCTGCTGCTGGCAGGAATGTAGTAACATAGTGCAGGTGCTTTGGAAAAGTTAGCAGTTCATCAAAGTTAGTTACCAAATGATCCAGTAGTTCCACTCATAGGTAAATTCCTAACAGAATTAAATATAAAACTCATACACGAATGCTCACAGCAGCATTACTCATTTGGAGTCAACAAAAACCCAGGTTCAAATCTTGGCCCTACTCACCCACTGGCACTGAGACTTTATGCAAGTAACAGCTTTTCTAGCCCCTCTGTAACATCAATACACTGGAATAAATGATGTGAAATAATAAGGGAAAAGATTTACCACCCCCCAACAAACAAAAGGTCCACATCAAGCCCTTCATGTGTGCCACCTCAAATAGTCTCATCTCTATTTTACATGGGCAAAAACTGGTGCCAAGAACTCTAATACAAAAAAAAAAAAAAAAAAAAAAAAAAGTTTAGCAACTTGCTCCAAATTACAGGAGAAAGCATCCGATCTCCAAAGTCACCGTTTATCTAAGCCCATCTCAGTTCTGCAAGGCCAGGTGATTCGAGGTATGAACATGCAGACTGTCCCTAGAAAGTCAAGCCCAGTATCCTTCACCATAACCAGCACAGTCCTTACTTAAAAAAAAAAAAATGACAGCAACAGTTAAAACTAACTGGAACGTCTACCCTAACCCTCAGGCCCAGCACAATTTTCTCATTTAAAGCACGTTTGAATCTTCATCAAACACAGGAATCTAAAATGAAATAAACGTAGAATCTAAAATGTATTCATTTTTCAATCTTGTTAAGTCTGGCTTGTTTACTCTGCACTATTTTTCTTGATCCAGCAATGTAAATAGGTACCCGTATTGGTAGAAAGCAGTCCGGCAATTTACATACCAAGGGCTATTAAAATGCTCCTCAGTTGGGGTGGCATATATATAAAATACAAAAGCTGCGTGTTTATGTTCCCTAGAGCAGTGATTCCCACCTTTCCACAATCCACACAAGAAAAATACTTTGTATTTCTAAATAGTACTCATATATATCTCTATAGATACATAATACTAAATACTAACACAATAAAATACTAATATTCAGTATTGTTCACAGCTCAACACTAACCCTTATTTTATACTTTATTATACACATTAAATTGATTTTATGACCCACTGATGGCCTTTAACCTGCAATTTTTCAGGTAACATTGATTAGAAGAAATTTTGGAAATTAAAATCCAACAGGAGAGAGGAGGCAATGTTTAGTTAAGCAGCTTTCAGAACACATAACACAATCCATATACTAGAATTTATGGATTATAAAGACCCATGGAAACGTTCATTAAGAAATAACATGTACACTGATCACAACTATGTTGGCTACTGGGAAAGAGAAAGGATTTGGGGAACTTTCAGTTCAGTGTATTTTCAGTTCTTGAGAATTTCTCCTCTACGTTCAAGTACACTTCAGAATCAGAGACCTGGTTTGAATCCTGAATCCCCATTTACCACGTCTTTAGACACATCATGTAATCTCTGGGCCTTTTATGAGTTAAAATAACTCATAAAAATGAGACAAATCTTACAGGGCTGCTAAGAGAAATTGGAAATAAAATGCAAAAGGCATCCAGTACAATGCTAAGTGCACAGTGGATGCTCAATAACTGGAAGCTGCAATCATCAGTGTAACTAAAACATTCTTAAACAAGATTAATAACTAACACTATCTGAATCTATTATTTCAGATAATCCCTTTTCTGAAAGTAACATAACTTTATATCCATTTTCTACTCTAATTCACATACTACCTCAACTTGAAGCTTGAACTCCTCCCCTCCCCATTAAAAATCTGATTAAAAGTCACAACTCAACTTGGACAAAATGCTTCTGCACAACACAGCAGTATAGAAAGAGTGCAGAGCAATGGCTTTGGGGTCAAGCAGCTACTTAGTGGCTGTGTTCTCGGGGCAAGTTAAACCACCTCCCTCAGGTTTACTTCTCATCTCCAGTTGCGGAACTAACATCCACACCTCACAGGGTTGTTCTGAGAACTATGCACACATGCAAAGCACCTTAATAACCTTGAAATAAGTAGTCAAAAAATAGTAACCACTTTTCTTAATAAATTAAATCAATTTGAGAAACTAAGTAATCTTATTTTCCTGGATATACTTGTAACAGTCGAAAATACTTATCTTCAATTAAACCATGCTGTGTCAATTTAAAATGTGCTGTGAAGAGGCAAATCTACTTATTATGAATAAACTTGTTTCTATCTGCATTTATATCACGTAAAGTTCCATAACTAACACTCACATTTTAAAATCCACTTATATTTTAGTAAATGACAGTGTATGTCATCATGTAATGTGAACATACTTGTACAGTTAACACCTTAAACTCAGGGTTTCTTAACCTGCATCTGTAACAGGCTTCAGTAACTACCAGAAATTTATATATAATTTTTTCTGCAAGAGCCCATAGCTTTAACGTTTGCAAAGTCTATAACCAAAAGATTAAGTGTCATGGTCCTAAAAACATACTTGAATATACATTTTGAAGACTATATATTGAGTAAAATACCTTTGCACTTGTCAATTTTACTAAGAGTATTTTAAACAAACAAGCTTCTAAATTCTTAAAATACACTAAACTTAGTCCTCTTATGGTTGCATAAACTTCCTTTTTGACCAAACTTCCATACAGATACAATGAAGCATTTCCTTCAGTCTCATCATTCAGTTTCATGATAACTACTGGCTACTTAATACAGATTTCCTTCAAGTACTAATGTTGAGTATCGATGAAAGCATTTATCTGATGCTGGCTGAATATTAAAACACTATGCAAAAGATAAAATGTTTCTTAAATATAAAACATGCAAACTCTCCAACAGTATTTTGATTCCTTTGACAGAATATGCCATTGTTTTTAGCAATGGATCACTTCATCAATGTATAAGTTAACATGTGAAACTGACAAGATGAATTAAGCTTTTAGATGTAACTAAGTTTTGCACCTTAACCTACTTCTAAGATTTCAATTTCCTTTTTGGGGGGGGAGGGGGTTAACTGAGGTATAACTGACTTACAACATTATATTAGTTTCACGTATACAGCATAATTCACTATTTGCAGACACTGCAGATCACCACAGTAAGTCTAGTTTCATCCAGCTCAATTTCTTATCCTACCAAATACTGCACCTAAGCTTGTCACTCATGTTAAATTTTAAATAGCCAAGTACTAGGTAATGTAGGTAATGGTTTCCAAAAAGACCATTTCCTTTACTTCACTCTTAGACACACAGTAAGTATATAAGACACTCTTTTTGAGGGGGACGGGGATTATGTTTATCAATCTATTTTAATGTAGATACTGGAGATTGAACCCCGGACTTTGTGCATGCTAAGGACACACTCTACCACTGAGCTACATACCTGCACCCAAGATACTCTTGATTAGATGAAATTATCTAAATTCTGAAATTTTCTTAAAAGGTAACTAATGTCAGGTCAACTCTGAGTATTCCTTTGTAGATTCAACGCAAATTGTTAATCCGGGGCCAGTTTCCCTGCTATAAGTACATTCTGTGCTACCCATCACCGTATACCTAAGAAAAGTAAATTCTGCTACAAACCCTATATTGCACACAAGTAAGTAGGGTGAGGCAGAGTATTCCACCTGGGTGACCTGTTCTGCATAACGGTCCCTATATATACACCATTATTTCTCAATCCTTCATCACCTTGTCTTCCTATCCTTAGTATGGTCCCAGGTAGAAAAGTCACTGTATAATCCATACATCCCCAAAAGCCAAGAAAAAGTGGGTTATTAAACCCAGATTCCCCAGTTTACTATAATTAACAACTGAGTCTATACTGTACAAGAATGTTTCCTCCTATGCATTAGGCAATCATAACTGACTGAATAAAAATTGGGGGAAAGAGAGACAGCCAAGTGAACAGTTCATAGTATAACTTCAGGATAATGAGTACTGACACAAAGCAGCAAATGACTACTTATCAGAAGAACAAAACGCTCCCAAATTATATTCATCACTAATATGTCATTTTAAAACAGATCATCCAAAATCTTTTAAAATATTCCTAGAGAAGCAAAGTTAACACTTAATAAAAGTGTAGTTGTCAGCTGCCTCAGAATACTTAAATCTTAGACCTAGAAAGAGCCTAAGAAATCACCTGATGCAATTTGCTCACATCTGAGATGAGGTTGTGGAGAAAGGGAACATTTCTGGCTGACAATCTGAAACAGCAAATACTTAACCAGAGAAAGCTAATTTCTGAAAAGCAGCTAGGCAATCCCCTGTAACGGCACTATCCATTTGGTCACTATTACCCACATGTCACTATTGAGTACTAGAAATGTCACTAGCCCAAAATGAGATGGGCTGTAACTATAAAATGCATTCTAGATTTCAAAGACTTAGTATCTAGATTTCAAAGACTTAGTATACGTTCTAGATTTCAAAGAAAAAGAAAAAAAAAGTAGCAGCTCTCATTTTATCTGGTTATTTAATGAATTCCACTCTTTAAGTGGATTGTGCAATGCTTAAAACACCCATACAGTTAAAGAGCACACAGTGACCAGGCCTCCTTTCCTCTAGTCCAGAGGTCACATGAGGGCAATGTTGACAACTCATTACTGAGTATCCGGGTTCTTCTATTCTCATCTAGACATGGAAAAATCATTGGCAGTTAATATTCTGGGATGGAGAAAATCCTTTACTGTCTAAATAAAAGCTTCTCAGACTATCAAAAATATTAAGTGATTAAGATGCATGCTGGCCCTTGATGGCAAATTTATTCCCCCAATTCCTGAAAATTAAAGGGAGGGGGACAAGTTCTACCAAATACAGAAGAAACAGGGTTGCTTTTAACACTCCTTGGAGAACACAGGTGCTATGAACGAGAAAAACATCCATTAGAAGAATTGATTTTCAAACTTTTTTGACACTTACCCTCCGAAAAGGTATTTTTGCAGGAATAAACACATATATAGCTGAATCAACAGTTTGATGTAAAAAACTAAAATTTTCTGTTTTTAAAAAAATTATCACCACCCACTAAAGTGATTTCACGATCCAGTAAGTCAGGATCTACAGCTTGAAACACTGGTTTAGAACTCTTAATACTGAGCAATTCCCACTATTAATAAAGCTATCACTGTATTAGCTACTGAAAGAGAAGATACACAAATATCTAGTGTGCCGTACACTAAACCAAGAAATTCTAGTTAACGCTAAGTACTCTACTCTCAGAGTTCACAGGTTTCAAAATACTTTAACTGTGTATAGTAAATCACCCTCACAAAGCCCAAAGTAGCTCACAAATTTCACTGCCTTAATTACATACTGCCCCTGAATATACTGTAAAGGAACCTGACTGCCATACAGCAGAAAAACCTGGATTAAAAAAAACGATTTTATTTTCTAAATACATACAAGTTCAGAATTTAACACTAAATTTTCTCAAACTACTCTATAATTTTCAGGCCAACAGAAATAAACGGGGACTGCTAGATGAAGTTCTAACTCTAGCAACTGAGTGCCAAGAAAGCAATAATCATCAGTAAAGTTAGAAAAAGGAAAACTCATCCAGTCTCCTGATTCACTTCAAGAATTTAACACTCACTATCCCTAATGCCTTTTTACCGGTTGCCAACCCTCTCATAAATGATCAGGCTATTAAAAAAAAAATCGAAGAGTTAAAAATGTGCAAAACATACACCCTCACCTCTGACACAGAAGGAAGGGGGCCAGGCCCTACTGTAAAAGTTGGAGGAACCGAAGGCCACTGCTAGCCAAGGACAGAAAGGTTACGCATTCCTCACACCGGAGTCCTCCGGGGACATGTATCAGCCAGCCTGCTTCCAGGCTGTGCAGCCCGATTCAGGGCTGGGGCCGCTGGCGGTGGCCCAGGTCGCCATGCACGAGCCCGTCCCCCGGGATCCTACTTCCTCCTGCCCCCTCCCCCGCCAAGGACGGCTGCCGAGGTGGACCCAGCCTCCCAGTTGCTCCAGGACAGGAGGCTGTGCGCGGCAAGATGGACTAGGGGCAAGGAGCCAACCCAGGGCCCGCCCGCCAGCTCCCGCACGCCCTGGCCCTCCCCCGCACTTCCTACCTTCCTTCTCACATCCCAGCCCCCAAGGCCAAGGTCTCCCCGGCCCACAAACCTGATAGCGGAACTGACGTCAGGGGGACCTGTCGGCACCCACAGCCAGTCACGCCACAGTGGGAGGCGACGCCGACCAATGGGCACGGCCCGGAGGTGGGACTTCCCCCGTCCAAGTTTGATTGAAGTAGGGGGAGGGGCAGGGTGAAGAATGTGAAGAATGACCCCTCCCCCCCGTCCGTGAGGCGCTGGGCGGGAAGCGGAGGGGGTTGGGGCTGGCCGCGCCACGCGGCGCCCATCCCCCGCCAGCGCCGCCGCCTCCTGAGGCCTCCGCTCTCAACCCGTCCGCCCAGCTCGCTCCGGCCCGCAGGCCTCCACCAACCGACCCGCAGTGCTCCCCTTTTCCCACCGCCGACTGGGGTCCGAGTGAAGGAAAATGGCGACAGGCCTGCGCTCGCCGTCCCGCCTCTGTACCCACCTCAGGCTCTCGGAGGAGGCCGCTGCCTTCCGTCATCTTCCGCAGGGCAGCCCGGACCTCAAGCCGGCCGTCCGCCACCACCCGAGAGCCGCACGCGAGGACCCGGATGGAGGCGCGGGCGGGAGGGCCGCCGCGGCCTGAGGGAAGGCAGCGCGGGCGCCGGGAGGCCGAGGCGAGGGCGGGCTCGAGGGCAGCGCGCGAACTCATTGGCGGGGCCGTTCGATTGACGTGCGTATCGCCCTTTTGCCTCGGCCGAGCCGGGTTTGCCGGGACCCCACTGGAGGGCGGCGGCTGGGCCCGCCCCGCGCTAGGCGGCCTCCTCATGAGGGGCGGGCCAGTCCCGCCCACCTTGCCCGCTCCCCATTTCTTATTGGACAACCAGGAGAATGGCGGCGCGGTGTCCTGCCTTCCGCTCGTGATGGACCGGCGCCGTCACGTGGCCGCCGAGACCGCGCCAGGCGGCCGTGCCGCTAGCCCTGGGGTTGGGGGCGTGTTCGGTGCGCACCACAAAGGACCGTCCCGCCAGCCACCCCTTGGGGCCTTAGGCAGGTCGGCCCGTTTTGTCTCAGTTTACCCATCTGTAGATGAGACTGTCGTGTGGGCCGCCCCAAGTTTTGAAGGTCCTTGTCTTTTCAAAGCAGTTCTTACTTTTCTTGCCGAAAATTAGCCTAAAACAGTTCCTCCGTGCCGGCT
This sequence comes from Camelus dromedarius, assembly GCF_036321535.1. Taxonomy (NCBI): domain Eukaryota; kingdom Metazoa; phylum Chordata; class Mammalia; order Artiodactyla; family Camelidae; genus Camelus; species Camelus dromedarius. The sequence goes on along the minus strand of NC_087445.1, from coordinate 1,656,069 downwards.
TTGACTTTCCCAAACTAGGATCCGGGAACACACTGGTTAGGTTCCCCTTCAGGTCTCCCTGTGGCTGGGAGCCCCACTACGCGGGCCTCGCTGTTTCTCCCAACTCACTGTAACTTTGTGCGCAAGATTTTAAAAACAAAAGCAAAAACCAAAAAGATTAAAAAAAAAAAAAAAAAAGCATTCTCACAGGTAATAGAACTGTTTTTCACAACACTTAGTTTACCTGGTGCGTTTATGTTCCTGCTCTGAGGTGGCACTGGTCTACTACACGCGATAAATGCCCAAGGGATTCTTTGGAGAGTTCATTTTGTGGGCTGAAGTGAGCAAGAAACTAGAGGAGGGAAAACTTGAGCTTGGGCCTGAAAGATGAGCAGGATTTAGAGAGCACTTCCTGGAAGGAAGATGTGTTCAAAAAGAAGAGACCTGGCCCACTGGACTGGCTAGAGTTGTGCCGTGGAGAGATGGAATCCTCGTCGGTGTCTGTCCCCAGTACCTAGCACAGGAGGAGGTAGTCTGGGAATGTAAAAAAAAAAAAACCTCTGTTAAATGGAACCTGGTACTGTTGACGTAGGCGAGGTGGGAGGAGAGTGCAACAAGGAGACTGGTTAGCGTGTGGTTCGGTGTTTGAGTTGAGAGGTGCTGTGGGCGTCAACAACACAACAGAGCCCCCTTGGCTCTGTGAACTTTTCTGACATTTTCTTCACCTACTCACCTGAAAGTTTTTAGCAAGTCTGAAACAGTAATGTGAAATATATTACTCCGTGCTTTCCAACCCGTGTTTCGTTCTCTACCCTTGAAAGCCAACCAAACAACCCTGAATTCTGTAATGAAAAAGATGAATAGTTTTGACCATGTAAGTGAAAACCCAACTTTAAAAAAACTTTAAAGTTAAAAAACAAATGAAAATTTGGAAAAAAAAACCATTTTGTAAAATATATAACAAAACATTAATTAGAATGTCTAGTGGTCAAGAGCAAGGAAGGACCTGAAACCAGGCTGCTGAATCTTAACCCCAGTTCACCCTCTTCCCACCTACACAGTGAGGCATCAGGCAGATTGCTTATCCTCCTTGTGCCTCAGTTTCCCATCTGTAAAATGGGGCGATAACAGCACTTACCTTATAGAACTGTTGTAAAGATTAAACAGATAAACATTGCAAGTACTTAGAACAGTGCTTGGTAACAAAAGCACTGTGTAAGTGCTGATATGGTATCCTTAATGTAAGTGAATTTTTCCCCAAAATCAATAGTTAAAAAGTGAATGGTCCATTAAAATATAGACAAAAGACATACTGTCAGTTCACAAAAGAAATAAAAATGGCCAATGGGTGTGAAGAGGTGTTCATCCTTGTTGGCAATCAAATAAATATGAATCATAGCCATTTCCCAAAGTCATCACAGGTCATCACTTAAACATGCCATGAAAAAGTACGATGCTGATGTAGACCTAAATTTATCAATATGGGGAGATTATCAGGGTTATATTGTTAAGAGAGAAATAAGGTTACAAAACAATGTGTATAATGACCCCATAAATCTTAAACAATGGTTAGCTCTGGAATCACTGGTGACTTTTACTGTCTTTACACATTTCGTAGCAGTAAGTATGAATTGCTTTCATAATCAGGAAAAAACACCAAAGTTATCCAGAGATGGTTAGTTGTTCCCCAGTATCCATTGACTCCTTCTGTAATAAACAAAAACCAGGTTTTGGGGTGACGGCAGAGCTAGAGTGCCCTAGGGTGTAGCCATAAGTTCTGGGTGTGGAGATGTGAGCAGGATGGGTGGAGTTTCTGGGTTCTGCCCTCCAAGAGAGAGGCTTGCTCTTTCTTCCCCACCTTTCTCATTTCCAGCTGCCTGGGTGGAGGGAAGTGTAGTGGCAAACTACATGCAGAGAGCCCCAGTCCCCTGCTGGCATCCTAGAGTGTTCTCCCCTGAAGCTTGAACTTGAAGTGAAAGAGACATGACTTATCTCATCTAAGCCCCTTAAATTTAGGGAAACTTTCTTAGGAAGCTAGCCTAATCAAGTGGGCATGCTCACACGGTGTGCTCTCATTCTGCCTGTGGATTCTTCGGAGATGAAGAGGGTATCGCGGAAAGAACACGCAGCTTTTGGAATAGAGCGAACGTGGGTGAAAACCCCAGCTTATGTGTCCCGGGGTGCACTCTTGGACAGAGACAATGTGTTCAATTAAATCATAGTAGGGTGTGATGTGGAACTGCTGAGTGACACATGGAACCTGGTTGTCGTTACAATCATTATTTGCAGAGGTGGCAAGGGCTAGGAAGAACTGCATTTGAATCCTCGCTCAGGACCAAGTCAACTGCTAGCAATGCAGACCAGCCCACAGTAATTAACTCTTAGGTTCCAGTTCAAGCTTGTCCCCACACTTCACCCCACTGCCAGCCTGGCCTCAACCTCCCTCTCCACTCTTCACACTTGTTGGGGTGTAACTCCTACCACTGCTCAGGCCACCTAGAATGTTCATCCCCATCTTCACCTGGCCCGGACCTGGTCTGACTGACGGCACTAAAACCTGGCCTGCTCAGAGAGAGCTTTCCTGACCGCCCAGTCTAACCCCCAACCATCACTGTATCACCACTCTATTTTTATAACACCTTCAGCATTTTGGCACTCTCTGAACCCACCTTGCTTGTTTCCTGTTCTCCCCGCCCCCAATGGAACAAGAACCTTGTCTGCATATCCACAGCTGGGTCCCCATCTTCTAGTACAGGGCCCTGTGCACACAGTAGGTGCTCAAGGATCTTTTAAAGTGTGGAATGAAAACAGAGACTAGGGCAGTTTGCCGTGGAGGCTGAGCTCAAAGGACGTGAACTCCAAGAGCGGGAGTCTAGGTAGAGAGGGACTAGCAGACAGTGTGAAGAGGAGGAAGCAACAGCCGGAGGGGCCGGGGGAGGAGGAGTCTGGAGTCCGGAGAAGACCCACAAGCTTCCTTGGCTAAGGTTCCCAGAGCAGCCAAGCCCCAAGAGACCAGAGGCCCAGTGGTCCTGAGGCCTTGCTTTCTCAGATCCCACTTCTTGTCCACACCTCTCTGCAGGCAGCTTCAGGACAGAACCTTCCCTCCACCTTTGTTTACCTGCAACCAAAACTACCCGAGTAAAGCAAACACAGTCCTGGGAACTCCCTCTGCCCCTGCCCCACCCCCCCATCATCGCCCCTCCCCAGGTGAGACTGGAGCTCTGTTTGGCTGCTCCATGTCTGGCCCTCCACTCAGCATGCTGGGTCCAGATAATCAGTTTGCCTCTTGGTCTCCCCGCTTTTCATAGAAGATACCCTCGTCCTTAATCCTGCCCCTAATCCTGGATCCCCGCCTCAGTGGGCCCAGGTCTTAGTACGGAGCAGGGAGGATGTGTCATCTGGAGGTTGATATCTGGCCACGCCCCCGGATATCTCACTCACTCTGACTGCCCCTGATTCCAGGGGCCTCTTGCGTTCCTGTGTCCTTGCCAGGAAGTGCTCCTGCCTAAGGAGTCACAGCGGAAGGAGGGAGGCCCCAGGCTTGGCAAACACTCCCAGCATCCCTGGGGCGGAGCGGGCTGTTATTATTCAGTTATTATACTGTCTACCTCGACCAGAGGCTGCAAACTGGTGATGGCCTGGAGGTCACATCTGGTTCACAGAAGTGCTTTGTTATGCCCATGCAGTGTTTTACATCTATTTTTAATTAGCTGACAGCTTTCAAAAGGATCAAGACATTTAACGTTGAAAAGTCTGGATTTCTTGCTTTTCTCAAAAAAAAAAAAAAAACCAAAAAACTGAAATCTCTGGCTACACTCAGCTTAAATTCCAAGAGGACAATATTTGCTTTATGTGCAGTGTGGGTTCTGCTATTTGTCACAGCCCCCATCCTGCCCCCACCCCCAGCCTGCTTCATTTTTATTACAAGCCTGGTTCCCGTGCTCATCTGAGCTTGTGTCCTCACTGCCTCCTCTTTGGGGCACTGTTCCTGCCCGACTTGGGCCACAGGGGTTTGGTCTAGGCCAAGCAGGGTCCTTTCCTGAAGATATCTTTAAACAGGCACTGGGAGAATAGAATCCCTTGGCCCCAGACCCCAAGCTGTGATGACAGGGGAGAAGAGGCCATTCTGCACGGAAGAAACAAAACAAGCATTGAGAAGCAGAGACAAAAGAAAGAGGAGGGCCGCTGACTGCAACTGAGTCTAGGTCTTATCATTCCAGAGGCTTCCCCGTCCTTTCCCCAGTGCACAGTTGCAACTAACAGTGAGGCAGCGGAAAGGAGGCTGGGCTTGAGAAATGACATCAGGAGTCCACATTTCTGCACATGCTGAGATTTTGGACCAATTGCTGATCTCTGTCTCAGTTTCTTCATCTGTACAATGGGGACTCTACAGCTTACCTCCTAAGGTGGAGTGGAGTTCCAGTAACGTCATTTCTGTGAAACATTAAATGCAACGTTTATGCATAACAGGTGCTACTTAGGATTCCATAAGCACTTAGTGAATTTTATGCTAGACGTTAACTAAAAATTGGTGGGCTAGAATTAAGTGAGCTCCCTCTTGAAGAATGATAGCACTGTTCTTTAAGGAGCTGTTTCCAGATCAGTAACTGGGGTAAGCTAGGAGAAGCCAGGCTTCCACCAGAAGGACCTGGATTTGCATTGCAGTCCCCTCTTTCAAAGATTGTAACATCTTGGGCTCTTAAATTCTATGACCCTGATGCTCCTCCTGTAAAGTGGCGATAATAATTCTCATCTCTTTCACTTATTTTGGAATAGAGTGAACTCATTAACATAAGAGTGCCTAGTAGCGTTTGTATCCTCGGCATTCCACAAATTGTGATTATTGCGATGGAAAAAGAACAAAAGACACAGGGGAGAGCTAGTCAAAGGTTTCATTTCTGGGGAATCATTGCTATTGTGATTTCTACTATCTGAGGCTCGATTGAGCTAAAAGTGCACAGTAAGTCATCAGAGCACAAAGCTGTTCTGTTCTGTTGTGCCAAGAAATTACGTCCCGCACCACCCACTCAGATGGTCAAGCCAGCAGTCCCCATGATTCAAAGCCTTCTATGTGAGCTTCAAGCAACTAGCTTTCAAAGCAGATTCCCATTAAAAAAGAAGAAAGAAAAGAAAAAACATTGGATGATCAATTAACAACATAAGACCCCAAATCAAGAGAGAAATCTCAATGTAAAATAGTGTAGATCTTTTTTTTTTTTCAAGAAGTTAAGTCTAGCAACTTTCAAGTTGCAGCCAATAAAGGATGCTGATGTTTTGAGACCAAAATACCGTGTTATACGGTTGATTCCCTAGACCCAACCTCACTTCTCTGTGCTGAGGACGTGCTAGCGGAGGAAGAAGAGGAGGAATGAGATGGGTTTCCGGGAAGCTTTGCCTCTTCATTTGGTTTGGATGCTGAGCCCATCAATGCCTTGTACAAAGTATCCTCAAGCACCTGTTGGGACAGACGGCCCTGCATGGCACAGCCTGCCTGCCAAGCCTCTAGGAGCCCAGGCGTGCTGACCAGCACTTGATCAGTCTCAGGGAAGACGAAGGCAGTGATGTCTATGCCTCTGATGAGCTCCTGAAAATAGCGCCTGATGGCAATAGCGTCCTTGGTGGGGACGTGGGGGGACACGCTGCCCTCCACGAGTCTCTCCATCTCTGCCTTCAGCCTTTTGTGCTCATGGAGAAACTGCACAGCGTTAGTGTGATGCTGCAGAAGCATCTTCATCTGCTGGTAAAGCTGTCGGGGGGCTTCAAGCTCCCGGGCCACCAGCTGTAACTTCTCTAACTTGGAGGAGTGCTCGCTCTCCAGCTGCCTTTTCAAGGTGGCAACCCGGCGTTTGATGCCACCGAGCAGGCTGTCACCGATGGCGTCGATCATGGCCAGTGTGTCAGCAGCGCTGGTGGCGAGTTCCCTGATGAGTTTCTCTGTGGCCTGTGGAGGCAGCGTGAACATTTCTTAGGAAAGCCCTCCAGGGGGCAGGCCTGAGCACCCGGTTCCTGGCACTGCCTCCTGTCCTGCACTGAACCAGGAACTCTTCAGGGGTGTTGGTCACTGCTGGCTGCCCGCCCAGTACCCAGTTTTCAACTCTTTCCTTCCAAAGAACTCTGATTCTCCCAGCCAGCAGTGTGTGGGCAGCTAAAAATACTTACATTCATTTCCTGTTTCCCTTGCAGTTAGGGGTGACCAGCCGAGCAACAGAAGCAGAAGTCTGAGTTGTTGGGTGCGGCTTCTGGGAAAGCTGCCTAAACGTGGGCAGATGCCTTTGGGACAAGCCTTGATCCTCCCCCCGCCCTGCAGGGACCCGGGGTCGATGCCCACATGGAGCAGCATCCTCGTGACCTGGTGCTGACCAGAGCACACACAGCACAGCTGAGACAAGAGGGCGGAGCACCACGGGGCCACCAGGCCGGCATCCTTGACTCCCTACCTGTGGGCATTTCACTAAGGTAAAAAACCAAAATCCCTAACTTAAAAAAAATAAAAAGCCACTGCTCATGAGCTTCTATCACAATGAAACAAGGGGTCATGGGCAGAGGGCTGAGAAGGGAGGCAGCTCTGGATTTGGAGTGGTCTGGGAAGACACCCTGGAGCAACTGACCTCTGAGGAGAGGACTGAACGGTGGTCACGCAGTGGTCATATCTGAGGGGTATTCCTCCAGGCAGGATGGCGAGGAGGACAAAGCTTGAGATGGAACAAGGAGTCTGAAGAGCCCTCCAGAGGCTGGTGAGCCTGAGACGGAGCCTGGCTCAGAATGGGAGCAAGGAGGGCAGAGAAGTGGGCGGGGGACTGCTGATGGATTTATTCACAGTGGGAGCCATTAGAGTGTCTAGGCCAATGGTGATGAGAGTGGGCAGGAGAGGTGGGAGGGGTGGGGAAATCAGGGAAGTGTCATGGCAGTTGTGGGTGCGGGACTGGGGCTCAGGATGGACATCTGGGTTGGAGATAAAACTTTGGCATCATCAGCGATAGGGGATTTTTAAAGCTAAGAGACTAGTGACCAGAGAGATTATTTATGGAGAGAGTGTAGCTAGAAGGCTGAGCTGAAATATGGGGCAACCCCAAGTTTATAGATCTGACAGAGGTGGAGGAACACTGAGCAGAAGTGGCCGGGTAAGCGGCTGAAGGTGGGACAGCCAGGAAAGGTTGGGGTCTTGGAGGTCAAGTGGCCATTTTCACTCACTCCAATCCAGAAACTGTTACTGGCTGTGGAAATGAGTGTTTTCTGAGATGCTGGCTCAGGCAAGAGAGAAAGAAGTGAATAAAGAGCAGGCCAATGATCTCATTTGTATCCTCCATCCACTTGGGTCTTTTAAAAATTTGACTATTTCTTTGTTATTTCTTTTGAGCTTCTAGTATTAATTTGGTTGTTCTTTAGCGTCCAAGGAAATTTACAGTTCTGTACTAGACAGGAAATTTTAAAATGCTACAAATTGTGGGATTGTTTTATATTTGTAAGATGGTATATTTTCTGATAGAGAAATGTAAAATGATGTATTTTCTGGTATTGTAGGCTTTGTTTAGAAAACAGAGCCACAAATAACCAAATGAATGAATGAATGAATGAAAAGATAAATAAATAAACAAACAAACAAACAAACGGATGGATGGATAGATAGATAAATAGATAGATAGATAAATAAATAAATAAATAAATAAATAAATAAATAAATAAATAAATAAATAAATAAATAAATAGATTTCAACACCGTATTTTTCTAGGGACAGCAAATCCCACAAAGTCACAGAAGAACAAGCTTGATTATTTCCCCCAATCCTGAATCTCACTTAAAATACACTTGAATTCTCCAAGCCAGGGAGGAATGGTTTTCTCGAGCGAACGTGGGAGTGAGATCAGGAGGGTGCCCTATGGCAGAGTCTCCCCACTCAGCGTCTACTGTGGGGACATCTCTCAAAACTATTTGTGTTTGTTCTTCACCACCAGTGAACTTCAGCGTCACATGATCCTATTCCTTTAGCAGAGCCTAGGTACTAATGATTGACAAATCTGCTGGTCAAACCAAAGCATTGTGAGCAGCTGGGGCATAAATTCTTTGCTTAGAGCCTCTGTCCTGCTCACAGTGTCTAGCACCCAAAAGTCACCCAACAGATACAAAAGCCAGAATGAACGAATGAGAAAATCATTTCTCTAGTGATAACATCATATGCTTACTAGCGTTCAATAAACCCAATTTTTCAAAATATCCTTTAAGTTCTTAAAACAGCTTTTTTGAGCATAACTGACATGGGAAAAATACACAATTTGATAACTTTTGAAACGTATTGGATGTTTTGAAGCCATCACCACAATTAAGACAGTGAAATTATTCATCACCCTCAAAAATTTCCTTGTGTCTCTTTGTAACTTCCTCCCTCCATCCTTGACCTCCCCTACCCAAGCAATCACTGACCTTTTTTCTATAAATATATGTTAGCTTGCATTTTCTAAAATTTTATATAAATGGAATCATTCTCTTTTTTTGATCTGGCTTCTTTCACACAGCAATTTTCAGATTCACTCATGGGTTATTGTATGTATCAATTTGTTCATCCATTCATCTGGACATTTGGCTTGCTCCCAGTTTTTGTCTCTTACAAATGTAGCTGTATGAACATTTGTGTACAAGTCTTTGTATGCATATATATTTTCTTTTCTCTTGGGTCTTGAAATCTAGGAGTGGAATGACTGAACTATTTATTTAACTTATAAAAAAAAATTACCAAACTGTTTCCAAACTGTATCATTCTACATTCTCAACAACAGTGTATGAGAGTTCCAGTTCCTCCACATCCTCACCAATACTCAGTATGATCTAGCATTTCTAATAGCTGTGTATCTCATTGTGGTTTTCATTTGCATTTCCCTGATGACTAGTGATGCTGAGAATCTTTTCATGTGCTATTTGCCATCTGTACAGCTCATATGGTGGAGAGTCTGTGCAAATATTTGCCTATTTTTATTGAGTTGTTTGATTTCCTATTGTTGAGTTTTGGGAGTTCTTTTTATAGTCTTTATTTTTTATCAGATATGTCTTTACAAAGTTTTTTTTTTCTCCTACATATTCTTACTAATTGCATGGTTTTAGGTGTTTTATGTAGGTCTTCAACCTATGAGGGGTTAATTTTTGCACATAGTGTGAAGGACAGATGTGGTTTTGTCTTCTTTTCTTTTCTTCCTTTTCTTTTCTTTTCTTTACTTTTCTTTTCTTTTCTTTTCTTTTCTTTTCTTTTCTTTTCTTTTCTTCCTTTCTTCCTTCCTTCCTTCCTTCTTTTCTTTTCTTTTCTTTTCTTTTCTTTTCTTTTCTTTTCTTTTCTTTTCTTTTCTTTTCTTTTCTTCCTTCCTTCCTTCCTTCCTTCCTTCCTTCCTTCCTTCCTTCCTTCCTTCCTTCTTTCCTTCCTTCCTTTCTTTCCTTCCTTCCTTTCTTCCTCCCTCCCTCCCTCCTTTCCTGTCTTTCTTTCTTTCTTCCCTTTGTTGTTGTTGCGTATGGATTTTCAATTGTTCCATCACCATTTGTTGAAGAGGCTATTCTTTCTCCAGTGCATTGCCTTTGCAGCTTTGTCAAAATTCAGGTGTCTATGTGTGTACAGATCTGTTTCTGGACTCTTTATTTCGTTCCATTGTTTTATTTGTCTGTCTTTACACCAATACCATGCTCTTTTGATTACCAAAGCTTTAGAATAATTCTTGAATTAAGGTAGTGTTAACTCTGCACCTTTGTTTTCAAACTGTTTTGGTTATTCTGTAGCCCTTGCCTTTCCACATGCGCTTTAGAATCACCTAGTCAATTAAAAAAAAAAGTCTGCTGGAATGTTAATTGTAATTGCATTAAATCTATAGAAATATTGAGGGAGAACTGATATCTCAGAAACGTTGAGCCTGTGCATGAGCAGTATATATTTCTCCATTTATTTAGATTCTCAGTTTCTCTCAACAATATAATAGATTTCAAGGTACAGATTTTACACACCTTTTGTAAGGTTTATATATCCATAAAACATTTTTTATCTTTGATGCTATTGTAAGTGATATTTAAATGTTCTTATTTTAATTGGTTTGTTGCTAATATTTAGAAATACAATCGATTTTTTTGTATATTGATCTTATATCCTTCAACGTTGCTAAACTCACTTATTCTGGTAGCTTATAAAATCCATCAGAATTTTTGTAGAGACAGTGATATCATATATGAATAAAGACAGTTTTGCTTCTTGCTGTCCTATCTGAATGCTTTTTAAATTTTTTTCTTGCCTAATTGCACTGGTTAGAACCTCTAGTACAGTGTTAAATAGCAGTGATGAGAATGACATTTCTGTCTTATTCTTGATTTTGGATGGAAAACATTCAGTGTTTCAAGATTAACCATGATGTTAATTGTAGGTTTTCATAGATGCCTTTTATTATTTTCTGTTTGTTGATATAACGGAAAATATATGGTCTTTGTCCCCGGTTCCTGTTACAGAGCTCCTAAAATTCTCCGAATTTCCTGAATGATAGAAAGAGCTTTTGTTATTCATAATAAGCTCTTTTAAAACGTATCTGAGATTATGCTAATTAGGTGACTGTTGGTGGGTTCCCCAGATAGCTTCAGGATGGGGCTTGATTGCCAGAAAGAGCAAACCACAATTGAAGAGTTGGAACTTTTATCACCACCCTCAACCTTGGCAAAGAGGAGAGGGTCTGGAGACTGAGTTCAATCACCAATGGCCAATGATTGGATCAGTCGTGCCCTACACAATGGAACGTCCATAAAACCCCTTTAAAAAGGGTGCAAGGAGCTTCCAGGTTGGTGAACACACTGATGGCCTGGGGGGATAGGGCACCCAGAGAGGTCATGGATGCTATCCCTCTCGCCAACCCCCAGCCCTTACCTTGGCATATGCACCTTTTCCATTTGGCTGTTCCTGAGTTGTATCCTTATAATAAAGAGGTGGACACGGTAAAGTGTTTTCCTGAAGTATGTGAATCATTCTCATGAATTCTCAAACCTGAGGAGAGGGTTGCAAGAACTCCCAAGTTTATAGCCAGTCAGTCAGAAGTGCAGGTGGGAACCTCACACTTGTGACTGGTTTTTTGAAGTCGGGCAGTCTTATGGAACAGCCCTTAGTCTGTGGGCTCTGCACTAATTAGAGTGTTAGTGTCAGAACTGAATTAAGTTTTTAGGCACCCACTTTGTGTCTTAATCTGAGATATTACTAGATTGCTGAGTTTTATCAAATTGATGTTAAATTTTTTCAAAAATTATTTCTATGTCTATTGAGATCATATGATTTTTCATTTTTCTTTTGTTGTTATAGCGAATTACATTAATTGCATTTTGATTGTTAAACCAATTCTATATTCCAGGGAGATCCCTTTTGGTTATGATGTATTAGTCTTCTTGTATATTGTTGGATTTGATTTGCAAAATTTTTAAACGAATTCTTTCATCAGTGTTCATAAGGGATATTGGTTGTAATTTTCTTTACCTGGTTTTGCCTTCAGGGTAATCCTGGTCCTATAGAAAGACTTGGGATATATCCCCATGTCTTTAATTTTCTAGAAGTTTGTGTATATTTGGTATCACTTCTTCCTGAAATGTTTGGTGGAATTAATCAATGAACCTATAAGGAGTTTTTACTGTGAGAAAGTTCTAAACTATACATTTAACTTTTTAAATAGATAAATGATTATTCTTGTAACGTTTCTTCTGGGAGAATTTGATGGTTTGTATCCTCCACAGAATTTAATCTAGGTTGTCAAATTTACTGGCATACAGTTATTCACAACAGTCCCTTATTAACCTGTTGGAGCCAATCCTCAGAAATAGAATGACTGATGATGACACCACAAAAACCAAGAGGGGATGAAAAGGGCTATTACTCACATAATGAGGCTTTCTAGAGGAGAGCAGGGCAGCTTCCAACCAAGTCTAAACTCCTGCAGGTGCCAAAGAAGGGAGCACCTAGACTTGCTTACCAGTTTTTCCAGATGTGGAACAGAAGGGGAAGAGGGAAAAGTGAGGCTTGAAAGCTGTGAGCAGTGTCAAACATCAAATAAGGAGTCAGACTATTATACTATCTTTTAAATATCTGCAGAATTTGTAGTGATGTCACCTCTCTCATTCCTGGTTTTGATAAATTGAATTCTCTTTTCTCTCTCTCCTCTCTGTCTCTCTGTCTCTGTCTCTGTCTCTGTCTGTCTGTCTGTCTTTCTCTCTCCTTGAGCAGTCTGGCTAGAGGTTTACTTCTATTGATCTTCTCGGAGAACTAGTTTTTGGTTTCTTTGATTTCCTCTATTCTTTTTGGTTTTCTATCTCATTATTTTCTGCTTTTGTTTTTATTATTTCCTTTATCCTGCTTACTTGAATTACTTTGCTCTTCTTTTCTGCACTTTCTTAAGGTGGAAGCTGACGTCGGTAACACCAAATCTTTATTCTTTTCTAATTTAAATCTCCCACTAAGCACCTTAGTGGCACTACGTAATTCTGATATGTTGTGTTTTCATTTTCATCCAGTGCAAAGTACCTTCTAATTTCCCTTTTGGCTTCTTCTTTGATCTATGAGTTATTTAGAATCTGTTATTCAATTTCCAAATAATTGGAGATTTCCCAAAAATCTTTGTGCTAGTGAGTTCTAATTTAATTCCACTGTGGGTCAGAGAACATGCTTTGTATGATTTGAATCCTTTTAAATGTATTGAGACTTGTTTTATGGTCTATCTTGATGAGCTGTGTGCACTTGAGAATGCGTTCTGCTGTTGTTGGGTGGAATACTCTATAAATGTCAGTCAGGTCTGGGTAATAAGGTTGTTCAAGTCTGCTGCATATTTGCTGACTTCCTGCTTACTTGTTCCATCAATTATTGAGAGAATGGTATTGAGAATTATGGATTTGTCAGTTTCTCCTGGTAGTTTTATCAGTTTTTGCTTTATATATTTTGAAGCGTCCTTATTAGGTGCATAAGCATTTCCGACTGTTATTATTCTCTTGATTAATTGATCCCTTTATCAAAATGAAATGACCTTCTTTACCCTTGGTAATATTATTCAGCCTGAAACCTACATTGCCTGATGTTAACAGAGTGACTCTAGCTCCTTTTGATTCATGCCAGCATCACATATCTCTTTCCTTTCTTTTACTTTTAGCCTGTTTGTGTCTTTATACTTAAAGTGCATTTATCACAAGCAGCATATAGCTGGGTCTTGATTTTTTTTCATTCTGACAAAATCCTTTTTAATTGGAGTATTTAGACTATTTTCATTAATGTGATTATTGATAAGGCTAGATTTAAGTTTCATCTGTTGCTATTTGTTTCAATCTCTCCGTTTTTTTGTTTCCTTCCTCCTTTTTTTCTTCTTTCATTAAGATTGTATATCTTTTATAATTCCATTTTATCTCTGTTGCTGGTTTATTAGCTATAACTCTTTATTATTTTACTGTTTACTTGAGGGCTTATCGTACATGCCTTTAACTTATCACAGTCTACCTTCAAGTGATGTTACACCATTTCACATATAGTACAAAACCCCCATACTAGTGCACTTCCATTTTGCATTTCCCAGGCATTGTGCTATTATTGTTAGGTATTTTGCTTTTATATATTGTAAACCTCACAATTTATTGTTATTTTTTTAAACAGTGAGTTATCTTTTGAAAGATTTAAGTAATATGAAAACAATCCTATATAGTTACATTTCTCAGTGTTACTCTCTTGTGCAGATTCGGATCTTCCTTCTGCCTGAAGAACTTCCTTGAACATTACTTACTGTATGGTTCTGCTGGTGACGAGTTCTTTCAGCTTTCGTATGTCTGAAAAAGTTCTGATTTTGCCTTCATTTAAATTCTAGGTTGACTTTTTTAAAATTCACATTTAAAAATTTTCTCCACTGTCTTCCTGCTTGGATTGTTTCCAACAAGAAATCAGGTGTCATCCTTATTTTTGTTCTTCTGTACATGATACGTCTTTTTCTCCCCCTCTGTCTGCTTTTAATATTTTCTCTTTATCATTGATTTCAGCAATTTGACTATGGTGTGCTTTGGTATAGTTTTAGCCATATTTATTGTGTTTGATGTTTGGCAAATTTCTTGGATGTGGACTTATAATTTTCATCAAGTTTGGAAAATTTTTAGGCCATCATTTAAAAAAATAATTTTCCTACCCCTCGCTTACCCTGTCACTTTCTTCAGGGACGCCAATCACCCATATATTGGGACACTTGAAGCTGTTCCACAGCTAATGCTGTTTAAAAAAAAATTCTTGTTCCTCTCTGGGCTCTACTTTGAGTAGTTTTTATCGTTACGTCTTCAAGTTCACAAAGATTTTCTTCTCAGTGTCTAACCTGCTGTTAATTCTGCCCCAATGTATTTTTCATGACATTGTACTTTTTAGCTCTAGAAATTCGATCTGAATCTTTTTTTAAGTAGCTTCCATGTCCCTGACTTTTTGAAACAGGGAAAACAATTGTAATAATTTTAAATATCTTTGCTAATTCTAGCATCTGCCTCAGTTCTGGTTTGATTTTGATTCATTTATGGTTGTTTTCGTAATGGGCCATGTTTTCCTGCTTCTTTGCCTGCCTGGTAATCTTCAAATGCCAGACATTGTGGGTTTCACCTTGTTCGATGTTGGGTATTTTTGTATTCCTATAAATCTTCAATTTGGGGGTACAGTTAAGTTGTCTGGAAAGAGTGACCCTTTAGTGCTTGCTTTCATTGTTAGGTGGGTCTGGAGCAGTGCGCAGTCTGAGGCTAACACTTCCTGAGAACTCATCCCAATGTCCCATGATTTACGAGTTTTTTCCTGTCTCATCAGTGGGCACGAGCATTGCTCTAATCCTGTTTGAGCTCCAGGCACTGTTCCCTCAGTCCTTTCCCACCGTTCTCTTCCTGGCCTTAGGTAGTTTCTTCACAGACACGTGCTGACCAGTTCTCTGTTGAATACTCACAGGACACCCTCTGCAGATCTCTGGGTGCTCTCACTGTGCAGTGCCCTGTTCTCTGGACTCTGTCTTGTGCACTTGAAATGGCTTGATCTCCCCAGACTCTCAGCTCCATCTCCTGCACTGGGGGTACCTGCCAGACTTTGCTTGGGTTCCCTCCTTCTGCTCCAGGCAGTAAGCTGGCTCAATTGCCGGCCTCACCTTGTTTATATCCCTTCTCTCAGGGGTTAGTGTCTCTTATTGTCTGATGTCTTCCAGTGTCTTGAAAGCTGGTTTTCATGAATTTTAGTTTATTTTGGTTTTATTTTTTCCAAAAAGGAGGATAAATTCAGGCATGGTTACTCTGTCTTAGCCAGGTGAGGAAATAATACATCCAATATTAACAAATATTATTTGGTATTGAGAAGAAGATCTATAAAAGTCAGCTGTGGTAGATAGAGATTTTCTGCCCAGATCCCCCTTTTCAGAGAGAACTTGCTGGCTGCCATGGTATGACCAGCCTCCAGCGGTCAGATCCTTTGGGGTTGCAGTGCCCCTCCCAGAGCAGCCCACTTTTGGTGGCTCAGCAAGAGGACCTATGATAGCCTGGCCATTTCATCTCAGCTTGGGGTACTCTGATGGCAAGGCTGGCTCCAGATTCCTCACTGTATCAGGTGCTGCTCGTCAGGCCTGCCGTGTAGCTTGCCTTCCCTTCTGTTTCATCTACTTCTTCCTCCTTCCTTTTACAGATGTCAGACTTGGATATCTTGTACCACGAACTCTGTCTCAGCTTCCAGAGGACCTAGCCTAAGATACCAACTCTTACGTGGCTACTGTGGCCCAGAGATCAGTCCCCAGAAGCCTCTGCCCTGGCCGTTCATAGATGTCCCTTCTCTACAAGAGTAGAATGCTCACTGCTAGAATTTATTTCTAAAAGACCATCTAGTCTTCAGCATGTGTATGTGTGTGTTTGACTTAGAAAATTTTATTCTCTTGACAGATGTATCCAGAGGTAAATTCCTAAAACCTATATTTGCAGATAGGGGGATATTTGCAAGGGGAAAAAGTCATGAGATAAGGAAAATAGGCCATAGAAGCTAGGATACTTCTCGCTTAATCATCTCATAAGAGGGTAAAATGGCCATTAAGTTACCATTTTGGAACCCCTTAAAGCGATGGCGAAATCACCATCTCTCAAGCTGCACATTTCAAAACTCAACACATTTCAGGACACACTTAAGGAGAGTTAGTCTCTAGAGAATTCCTTCTTCATGTTTAAACACTGCCTCTGTCAGTCTAGTGCCCTCAAGAGAAAGCCAACTGTCTGGACTGAAACCACACATTTCCCTGTTTCCCTGGAGAAAGGACACCAGTCGTGGGAGCCATACCTGCATGGCCTGTTCTGTGCTCTCCCATTTCTGCAGCACCAGCTGGATGTCCTCAGCAAAGCTCACTTTCTTCTCTGCGTAGGCATCAGAAATCTTGGCTACCGGGTGAGACTCGTGGTCCCCAAAGAGCTTGCATATTCCACATATTGGTTCTTCATCACTTAGGCACATCTGATTGACAAAAGAAAAGTCAATAACACTTATTTCCCTTCCTGTTCCAGTCCTTGACACTCAGGACTGGTCATATCTCAGGCTGGTAACATTCTAAGTGTACTTTTTTTTATTGAGGTATAGTCAGTTTACAATATTGTGTCAATTTCTAGTGTACACCACAGTGTCATACATGGAGAGATATATATATATTCATTTTCATATTCTTTCTCACTGTAAACTACTATAAGATATTGAATATAGTTTCCTGTGCTATACAGTATGAACTTGTTTATCTATTTTATATATGCCAGTCAGTATCTGCAAATCTTGAACTCCCAGTTTATCCCTTCCCACCCCTCTCCCCACTGGCAAACACAAGTCTTTATTCTATGTCTGTGAGTCTGTTTCTGTTTTATATATAAGATCATTTGTCTTTTATTTTATAGAGTCCACATATGAGTGATATCATATGGTATTTTTCTTTCTCTCTCTGGCTTACTTCACTTAGAATGACATTCTCCAGCACCATCCATGTTGCTGCAAATGGCGTTATTTTATAATTTTTTATGGCTGAGTAATATTCCATCATATAAATATACCACAACTTCTTTATCCAGACATCTGTTGATGGACATTTACATTGTTTCCATGTCTTGGCTATTGTAAATAGTGCTGCTATAAACACTGGGGTGCAGGTGTCTTTTTGAACTAAGGTTTCCACTGGATATATTCCCAGGAGTAGGATTGCCGAATCATGTGGTAAGCCTATTTTCAGTCTTTTGAGGAATCCCCATGCTGTTTTCCACAATGGCTGTACCAAGCTGCATTCCCAGCAACCATCTAAATGTATTCTTAAGCAAGTATCAAAAGTCAATTGCAGAGGAGGCCCTGGTGTGTGGAGGACAGAAACGATGGTCGTACCAGGATGCTTGAACAGTAATTTAGCAAGCACATACTATGCTTGGTATTTCATGGAGTCCTCACCTCAACCCTTTGATTTGGATAGTATTGTGCCCATTTTACAGGTGAGAAAACTGAGAGGTCTCCAAGCTGTGACTTGCCAAACAACACACTGCCTGGAAGGGGTAGCACTGAGATTAGAAGACAAGGGGTTTTCTGACTCCAAGAGCAAAGCCTTTACCACTTGGCCAAGCCAGTGCTTCACAGGGTGCTTGTGAGGATTAAATACCGTGATGTATGTAACATGCTTGGTGTGGTATCTGGCACTCAGCAGACATCACACACATGGTAGCCATCGATAATATCATAAGGAGCTTGACAAAGCTGACCCCACCCACTACCGGCTCAAGTTCAGTTGGGCCTATTTTAGTTGCAAGGGATCGAGGACCCTCACTGCCCTGCTGGCCCCTCCTCTCCTCAGCTTGGCTAAGGGGAGCCTTGGAATGAAAACTCATTCTTGGAATCTTGGAAGGGGAGGTAACTGCTGAGGATGAGAAAGAACTATGGAGAACTAGTGATAAACGCAACCGATTTTTAAACGCAGAGTCCAGCAGGAATGCCAAGTCACATCCTATTGTCCTGAGTCCTCTTAGTGGCCTGAGCTAGCCTGCCCCAAGCATGCCACTTATGTCCTTACAGGAGGCGGGGTGGCTGGAAGGAACAGAGCAGAGGCATGTGGAGCTCAGAGCAGCCCAGGAGATTGGCTGAGGGTGGAGAATCGCAGAGAAACCCTGCCCTATGGGGACAGACCCTTGATACTCTGCACTGAAAAGCCGAGACCCCTGGAGAGAGGAGACCCTCTGTTGGAGCCACGTCCGTGTTTTAGGAGTTGGCTGCAGGGCTTCAAGCCAGAGCCAACTTATGAAGACTTAGGAATACTTTTGATCTTCTCCAAGAAAACCACCAACTCAGTTCATCCCTGACAGCTGACAAAGCCACCTACACCTGGCGGTTGGTGCCGCCTAATCTGTGAAACATGGAAACTTCTGCTTCATCCTGCCGCCTCCAGGGTTGTTGGGGGAATCAGATGGACTCAAGGGCGTGAAAGGGCTTTGTCAGCAGAGAAGAATGAAAGATGAAATGGTGTTACATCTGATTCATTTCTGACTTACATCTGATGTGGAGATCTTCCTAAAGTCAATGCCAAAGGGGAAGATTATGTGCATCAAATTACCCTTGAAGATCCCTTGGCTGGGAAATATGAAATTAGAGTAGAACACACGTGGTTTCATATAGATCACACTGTAGACATGTGTGTATAAATGTACAATGTATCCAGCATTGAACAGAGTACAATAAAGAGTTCATATGATGTATGAAAACTCATTAAAAAAGATTAAACAGCATTAGTCATACTCAGCTCTTCAAACAGGCACGCTTAACCAACAGGAGGAATGGCAGGCTCACTGGTCCTGTCTTAGCCCACCCTCTCTCTCTGGGATGATCAAGGCTCACTAAATTCTCATAAATCTGAATCTAATGCAACTTCACTGTACCTACTTGAGCCCCTCTCTCTGTGGTCTTTTAGGTTCTTCCGTGGGCTGCGTGGCTGAATACCACACACACTCCCCTCCCTGGACTCCATCACTAAATGAGGAATGAAGTCAACCTTGGTGTGTGCGTTTATTTGGAAAGTAATCCTCTACTATGGACCTGAGCAGATACCCGGTTTCAGCCTTAAAGTTGCTGAGTAATTTGGCACATTGGGTAGCTAAGTGAGAGTAAGGTCGAACTCAAAGCGTAATTGAATACCAGATTCACATTTTCTCCATGCTTTTCACACGTCTGACCAAGCTGGTTCTAAAGTTCTTCCTTAAACTTCTCCAGTATGTTTTCAGCCAGGATGTTCCTCTGCAATCCACGTGTTCCCCTTCCCTTCAAATAAATGACCTAAAACACAGAGCTGGCATGAGCTTGTGGCAGATTCCTGTGGTCAGCTGTGACATCGTCGCGGGGAAGGATGAGACACCCCTCTTCCTGCACATAAACACCGCTGAGCGGGAGGAGAGAGCAGGTGACTCAGTGCTGACCAGACTTTCAGAAGGAAATGACTGTGAAGTCTCTCATCCCTGCAAAATAACCCCCGCTCCCAAGCCCTCTCGCCTGGGCTAGTGTGTGCATGTAATTTCCGTCCGCAAAGACAGTTGCCAAATGCTCCATCAGATGAAATGGGAGCCTGCCTTCTTTTGCCCCATGAGTCTTGGTAAGCACCTGCTCTGTCTCCTGGGGAAGCCCAACCCAGTGGGAAGACAAGCTCACAGGGGACCGTGTGGATGGATGCTCAGGGGAGCACAGAGAAGGAAGGACTGTTTCCTTGGGGTGATGGAGGAGATCAGGACTGGAGTCTCAAGAAGAAGCCTGAAGTAAGCTTTGAAGACCAAAATGTATTAACCAGACATCTTTTATTTGCTGTGTTCCAGTGTCCTGGTGGGTGGGGCCTGGAGAAATGGCCCCTCCCAGGGCGAGTCAACTCCTAGAGACAGAAAGATTCTCCTGGGATCATGCCTTTCACATACAAACCAGCAAACTCAGGGTCCTTTATATTTCCTATTCCCTATGCCCCTGCCCTAATCACCCAGGGCTGGGCACTAGAAATCTAGGGACCGCCATTGTGTCCCAGAAACTGCAGAAGGTATTCAAACTGGCCAGTCCTGAGATTCTCCCCCTACCTCACCTGTTTCTTCCTGAAGAAGCATAGCAAAGGTTCTTGTCTACATTTTCCCCATCTCCCTCTGTTTCCTGACGGGCTCTGATTCTTCCCCATGGGGCCCCGCCTCTTGGACTCTGTGAGTTACAAACTGTCTTTCAATGGCAATCATCTCCCGATCTGTTGGCCTTGTGTATATACCTGAATAATAATCAAACCTACACTTTGAAACACAAAGCCAGTTGCCACGTCCCAGTCCACCCATCTGGCAACAACCTTAAACCGCATTTGTTTAACAAACTTTTATTAAGCACCTATCATGCTGGGAGTGCGAGAGTGAACAGGACAGACCCACCTGGCCCTGCCCTCCAGGGGTTATCTGCTAGGAAGGGAAATAGATGCCAAAAAGCCAACGTGCTAGCTCCGTCCTCTGATCTCCAGCCAGACAAGTTATCAGACCCTTCTCAGACCCAGCTGCCTTTTCTGCAAAACTAACCCGTGGTGAAAGAAGTCAGAACAGTGTCCTGTGTGTGTGTTGGGGCAGGGGTGGGGGTGTCACTGGGAAGCACATGGGGCGAAGGAAGTGTTCTAGATCTTGCTTTGGGTGGGGCTTAGATGGAAATACACATATATAATTTATTGGGATAAATTATGTGCCCTTCACACATCTTACTGTGTGCATTTTATGCCTTGAGGGGAAAACTAGCTCTGTGAACTTAAACATTGTAACTTGAATTTCAAACCTTGGTTTCCTTGTCTGCAAAATGGAAATACCAACCCCTTCTCTCTGTGGCCACTGAGACCGCTGCTGGGGAATGCTCCTTAAAGGAGCCACTGTCGCTAAGCTTAAAGTGAATTTTGTTACTTCTTTGAAAAAAAGTGCCTTCTTAAGCTTTCAGAGAGGTTCCATAAAGGATCAGCAGGCTTAGATTTAGAGATTATCTTGCCCGTAATCTGGATGTAGAAAATGTTAGCGTATTTTTTTCGATTGCCCCTCTCTCTGGACAGAGGAGTGGGGCTGCTCAGCTCTCCCCGGCCAGCACGCCATTTCCACAGGGGTTACACCCTACTCAGAATTTCTCTGGTCCCTCTGGGATGAGAAAAAGATTCGGTTTAAGAGGGGCTGGGGCTAGGTTTGGACCTCAGCCTAGCCCTCACTGCAAAATGCCAGTGGTGTGTTCCATTCCCCAGGAATTCAGGGGCTTGCATGGTCCATGGGAAATGAATTATCCAGATCCCCAGTACCAGAATCTGGATCTTCAACAAAATTGTGGGCAGCAAAATCGAAGAGCACTGAGATGTCCCAGACGGGCCAGTCCTCTTCTAGCCCCCTCTCTCCTCTCCCTGCCTCTGCCCCCAGTTCATCAGTCACAAGCTTTTTTCCGCCTCCCTGTTCACAGGCGCGGCTGGGGAAGCGCCCCGTCCCTGCGGGCTGTGTCCCATCAGGGTCAGGCGCACTCAGCTACCCCGGCTCAGCGCCACGCCCTCCTCTAGGACCGATCGCACCTGCACAGCGCTCCCCACCCCGACGTCCAAGCTCGACGAAGGCCTCCAGCGCGCACTTCCTGGGCCCTGTGCTCTTCGCCCAGAGTGTGAAGGGTCTCGGGCCTGGCAGGAGGAGGAGAGCCGGAGAGCAGCTTCAGTTACGGAGTGGGTGGGCGGAGGTGCCGCCTCTCATTGCTGAGACCAAGAAGCCAAGGTTTGAGAGCACCTCTTAAAAATCACAGCCTAGAGACTAAAAGAAGTGCCGAAGCCCCTGGCGGTCGGGGTGGAGCTGTGAGCTACACGCTTGGCCACCAGAGGACGTGAACGCCAGTAATGTCCACAGCTGATCGTAAAGAGATGCGCAGACGAGCACATTATTGTGAGGTATGGTGGCAACCACAGAGAGAACTATCTAGAGAAAGTTCGAAGAGGGTGCCTCCCAGGAGCGGGACTAGGGTGAGAGGACATGGAGCGGAGAGCATGGCTTTTCACTCTAAACTCTGTTCCAGGGTTTGCCCTTTTAACCTCGTGTGTGTGTTACTTTGATATGATTTTTAAATAAATGCACAAATAAGTGAAAATTCCAGGTTGAAAAGTGAAAGCGTGCATAAATCTAAGCAGTTGGTGCTTTTGAACTGCTGTCGCCCTGCCCACCGCACCCTGCGCGCACGCACGCGCGCGCGCGCGCACACACACACACACACACACACACACACACACACATACATTCAGTCAGTTACCCTTGGAGTGTCGGCACCTGTCTCTCCAATTGGCCCCTACTCTGTTCCTTCTCACCCAGGTCCCTACAATACTTCCCTCTTCCTGCAATTTTCCATTCATTTTACATTTTCTTCCTTCGTCCCTTCCACAAATACCCAAAGAACCTAGAGAAACACCGATCACTGTTCCTACGTCCCAGTGGGGGAGAGAGACTACACCAGCCATTGTACACAAAGCCTCCATGAGAGGATGTGATGTAGAAGATGGTGTGATTTCAAAGCCGATGCTCTATGACCCTTTCCAGGTTAAACATTGCTTCTGGCTCTCATTGCTTACAGGAGGATATGCAAAGCCTCTGGCATGGCAGGTGAGACCTCCTTCAGCGTGTCCTAATCTGCCCTCCTGGTGGGCACCCTAGGTGCCCTGGCCTCCCCTCCAGCCTCACACTGAAGCCTTCTTGTCTGCTAACCAGCTCCAAGCATTTACTGCCGGCCCCTTTCTTGGCCTTTGGCACCTGCTACCCTCTCTCCCCAAGCGCCCTCTCCATTCACGTCTGCCCTGCTCTGTAGACTCCCCCAGCTGTCACCTCCTCTGAAGCCTTTCCTGCCTCCACTGTGGGACCTTTCCCTGTACACAGGGCCACCGGCTCCTGCAAGGACGCCCCTCATCTCTGCATCCCTGGGGTCCTGGCACAGTGACAAGGCCACTAACAGGTGCTGATAAATGCCCTCCCCACCCCAGCACCCACTGAATACATGAAGGCTGGCGTACTTTCTCTCTTGGCGGTGCCGTGAGAGCCTTCTCTCTGCCATTAAGCCACAATGCGTGTCCCCCTGCAGCTCCTCCCCTGGGCCTCACCGTGTCTTCTAAGCCTGCTCCCAACCACCGCACCATAGCCCTTCAGCGATGTGAGTTCTGGCCGGCCAGGCCAGGCATCCCCAGTTCTTTCCTGGAAGACCTTCCCCGAAGTGCTGACCGGGAAGAACTCGGCTAGGCCAGCAGCAGGAGGGCCCGAAACCTCTCTTACTCTCCTGCACACCGGGCAGCAGAACTGTCCGTTGGCGTGCGTGCAGCTCTGGCACACCAAGATCAGCTCCAGGCACTGTTTGCAGAAGCCGTGGGAACAGGACAGGAGCAGCACCGGGGGCGTGAACAGCTCCACGCACACCGGGCAGGCCAGCGCCGCGCGCAGCGCCTCCATGGCGGCAGCGGCCGCCCGCCCTCTCCGGGGCCTTCTGTCCCCGCCGGGCTTCTAGAATACAGCCACGTGGGACGGGTCACAATAGACACGGCCAGGCTCTCCTCAGAGGACGGGAGCAGCAAGGAGACCTCCACAGACACCCGGGGCCCAAGGACGTGTTGGGCACGAGGTGGGAAACTGTGGCCCGCCAGCCAAATCCAGCCTGCGGCTTCTTTTTTCCTCTTTTCTTTTTTTTTTTACTTGAAGTATAGTCAGTTTACAATGTTGTGTCAATTCTGGTGTACAGCACAGTGCTTCAGTCATACATGTACATGTACATATATTCATTTTCATATTCTTTTTTGCTGTAAGCTACTACAAAATATTAAATATAGTTCCCTGTGCTATTCAGTGTAAACTTGCTTATCTATTTTATATATAATTGTCAGTATCTGCAAATCTCGAACTCCCAGTTTATCCCTTCCCCCTACCCCCCTGGTAACCATAAGTTTGTTTTCTATGTCTGTGAGTCTGTTTCTGTTTTATATATAAGTTCATTTGCCTTTTTTTTTTTTTTTTTTTAGATTCCACATGTGAGTGGTATCATATGGTATTTTTCTTTCTCCTTCTGGCTTACTTCATTTAGAGTGACATTCTCCGGGGCCATCCATGTTGCTGCAAATGGCATTATTTTATTCTTTTTTATGGCTGAATAGTATTCCATCATATAAATATATGACAACTTCTTTATCCAGTCATCTGTTGATGGACATTTGGGTTGTTTTCATGTCTTGGCTATTGTAAATAGTGCAGCTATGAACATTGGGGTGCAGGTGTCTTTTTGAATTAACGTTCCCTCTGGATATATGCTCAGGAGTGGGATTGCTGGATCATATGGTAAGCGTATTTTTAGTTTTTTTGAGAAATCTCCATACTGTCCACCTTAGCGGCTGCAGCAATTTACATTCCCACCAACACTGTAAGAGGGTTAGCTGGCCTTGCTCATGTTTCTTCATCTACAAAACTTTGCCCGGGTCATCTGTACTCCCCACCAGCTCTGTAACACTGCACATCCAGTCACTGGCATGTTACTTAGACTTTCTTAACCTCACCCACTTTCATTAATGGGAAAACTGCATAGGTCTTACTTGGCCAGTGGGTTCTTGGGAAGATGAACTAGTCTTAAAAAGGAACATTGATTGAGCACCCAGGCTGGGCCAGACAGCTGTCACATTATCTGTCATTTTATCTCCACAACTGGAAGAGACTCGAGTAACTAGCTTTCACCTGTGTCTGGGAAGCAGAGGATGGAGAGGTAGAATGACTTGTCCAGGGCTACAGTTCATGTAAGTGGCAGAACTGGTGATGTACCACACTCCACGACTCTTTATTTGCCCCAGTGGGCTGTTGCCTCGCAAACGAGGTCTTCCGGCAGATGGGAAGGCTCCTGGTGAAATGCACCATTTCCTTACACTCCTGGGTGTGCTTATGAGACCATGGAGAGCAGGCAGAAAGGAGTAAAAACCTACCCCATGTGCTCTCAGGCTTCATTTGACACAAGCTGGAGCACTGAACAGGTTTGAGACACATGATGGGGCATGTGGGGGCTCAAGATGCTTGTTATTCGTGATGGTGACAGCCAGCCTGCAGGCTCATTAGTGCTCAGCGCACACCATCCCATTTACTCACCACATCGCTCCTGTGTAATCAGCTCTACTTCATGAATGCAGACAAGGCAAATCCCTGCTCTCAGAGAGCTCTCAGTGCAAAGGAGACGGCAGATGTAGAAGAGGAGGTGCAGACGTCCCAGAAGGCCCACCAGCCATCCCTTCTCTGGCTGTCTTCCAGGACAGTGGCCAGAAATGTCAACTCCCTCTCATTAGACTGTCTGACATTGAGAGGGTGGTTGTGGTCAGGTGCTTTTGGCCAATGACACTTGCAATGATGTCTACTGATTTCACCACACTTCCCTTTATCTTTCTGCCTTGTATGAAGATGCAAAACTTGGAGTTGCAGCAGCCACTTTGCAACCATGAGGATCACAGACATGGAGCCGGACATCAGTGAACAGCTGCACTGATGTCAGGTCTCACGTCCCTCCAGCTCACTGTGTACGAGTAAACAAAGCCACCCTGAATTGGGTTTGCAATCCTGACTGACAGAACAAGGCAGGAAGTATCATGAGTCACGGGAGAGAAGCTGGAAGCCTTTTGGGAACACGAGATGACTCACAACAGAAAGGATCGTGGAGAGTGGAGCAGCCGTGGCTGTTGCTCACTCCATAGAGCCATGCTTTCTGCCTTGCTAACAGCCCCCCAACTACACTCAAGACCCCAAAGTGCCCCATCCACTGGGACAAGACCCTAACAGCAGTGTCATCCCCCTGGCCAGTCACTCAGACATTTAGGGCCAGCTTGATTACATGGCCCACTTCTTTCCAGTGAGACATTAGGGGAATCTGGCTAGAAGGTTACTGAGAAGTGTTTCTAATAGGGGGAAATCTCCCACCCCGTTTCTTCCTGCCTTGAGCACGGTTGCGTGAAGACGTGATCTTGGAGCTACAGCAGCCGTCTATGATCGAGACGTAAAACCCCGAAGATCTGCAGAGACGCCGACCCAGACTGCTGACACTGACATCAACGAGCTGTTGAAAGAAGCCTGGTTCCAGATTTCTTGGAAGGAAAGAGCAGACGCTTTCATTGCTTAAGCCCTGTCGGTGGGGCGTGCAGTGGCTCATTCCTGGCTTGCACGCAGGCTTTCCGGAGGACCAGGCATCGTGGTCACGTTTGCAGGTGCAGAGGCAAGGGTGAGGAGGCATCTTCCAAAAAGGGAGCATCAGGAGCAGGTGTGGAGTGGGAAACTGTGGAGTATGAGATGGAGACAGTGAGTCGTCTGGTTTAGTAGTAGAGTTAGTGTTTGAACTAGGATTCTTTTTTATTACGTGTGTTAGAAATTGCTAGCTCAAACTGGCCAATGGGGAAACAAAATGGAATAAACTGGCCCCACACTTAAGAGAGTTTGGACTGGCCACAGGTGAGGTTGGGGTCTGGGCTCGAATGATGTCCTCAGGCCTCAGTTCCCTGGAGCGCAACGGGACGTGGAGGCCGGGCAGTGGGATTCAGGAACGTGGGAGAGGAAGGTGTGCGAGCAGCAAGCCCACTCTGGCTCTGCATGTCTTCCAGGCACCCTGAGCGCCTCCCAGAGGCCACCCGACTGGACGAGGTGGACACCCTTCTGCCTCGTTGTCCCCCCTCCCTGTCCCTGCCGCATTCCTGCTGGAGAGTGCTGGACAGTGGGGTTTCCCTTCGTTCCCTTTCCTCCACTTGCTTCCTTTCTAAGGCACAGTCTTCCCCACCTATGTCCCTGTTGGACACCACCTCTGTGCCAGACTTCAATCAGAAGTTGCCCCTGCCTTCCAGGAACCTGTGTTTGGGTGGAGGAACCAACACGCAGCCCCTAGACTCTTCCCTGGAAGTCAGCGCTCTCCTTGGGGGAGAAGGTACCCAAGGTACTTGGCCTGGCCCCCAAGAAGCTGCAAAGAGAAAGTGTCCCCTGGGGTGGGCCCAGGAGGACAGATGTCCCTGGGGGAAGGGCAAAGACAGAGCAGGAGGGCTCAGGGGTGGGGATCCTGGATCCCCGAGTCCAGCGTGGTGCAGAGCAGGTGCCAGTTTGGTACCCATCGGGTAAGAGCCCAGGGAGACTGAGGGGGGAGGACGTGATGAGATGTGTCTTTAGAAAGTCCTGAGACGTGTGGCGAGAGCCCCAGAAACTGGGGTGGGGGTGCAGAGGAGGGGATGGAGCTGAAAGGCAGTTACCCACAGATCCGTGGACAACTGGTTCACAGATTGAAAGCTGGGGCCTGGGGGAGGGACGAGGCAGAGGCGATGAGAGGGGAGCCAGGTTCTCTGGAGGAAACAATAAAAAACCAGCTGCATCTTGTAAAGTTGCTCACCCCCCGGCCCAGCCACCCCTCTCCTAGGCTTCTTCACCAGGAGAAACCCAAACTGAGTTTTTGGAGAGGAGAACCCACCCATCCATGCACGTGTTTCGCATCTTTATTCACAGTTGGCAAAGCCTAGAATCAACACGCGTGTCCTTGGGTGAATGGATAAACACACGCTGTGGCCCATCCACACAGTGGAAATTCCCCAGCACAGAAATGAGCAAACCACGGATAGACAGGGCAGCACGGGAGAGTCGCAAATGCATTTTCCAAAGTGAGAAAAGCCAGATGCCAAAGGCTGCACGCTGCCTGATGTTCTGGAAACGCAGAACCAGGGGGACAGAAAACAGATGGCTAGGTGCCGGGCCGGGGGTGGGGGCTGCCAAGGGACACCAGGGGGCTTTCTGCGTGGATGGAGTGATCCTGTGTCTTGACTGTGGTGGTGATCATATGACTGTGTGTTTGTCAAAACCTAGAACATGAAAAGCAGAGAATCTGTATATTAATTATATCACATATACCTGACTTTAAAATCAGCAGCCACTGGGGTGACAGCCTTCGGGGGGGAGGTGGTTGAGTCGTGGTGGCTGATGCTGTGGTGAAGGGCTGAGGAGGGGCTGGAACGCGGGGTCAGGCCCTAGGGGTGAACTCAGGAAGGGGCTTCTGCATACAAGCCTGGTCCTCGGAGCTGAGGGAGGGACAGATCCTGGTCCTCCTGTCAGTGTGCCATGCCCAAGACAGCCTCAGCCAAGACAGCACCCCTAGGGGCGCACTGGAGAAGATCGTACATTTTGTTTGTTTGTTTTTGTTTTTAACTGAAGTATAGTCGATGTGTCAATTACTGATGTACAGCTCAATGTCCCAGTCATGCACATACATATATTCATTTTCATATTCTTTTTCATTAAAAGGTTATTATAAGATATTGAGTATCGTTCCATGTGCTACACAGAAGAAATGTTTTTTTTAATATGTAATGGTTAACATTTGCAAATCTCAAACTCCCAAATTTATCCCTTCCCACCCCCTTGCCCCTCTGGTAACCCTAAGAGTGTTTACTATGTCTGTGAGTCTGTTTCTGTTTTGTAGATGAGTTCTTTAGTGCCCTCTTTTCCCTTCTTCTTCTTTATTTTTTTAGATTCCACATATGAGTGACATCATACAGTATTTTTTTTCTCTTTCTGGCCTCCTTCACTTAGAATGACCATCTCCAGGTCCATCCGTGTTGCTGCAAATGGCATTATTTTGTTCTTTTTTTATTGCTGGGTAGTATTCCACTGTATAAAAATACCACAACTTCTTTAGAAGATCATAGTTCTTTTTTCACCTTCTCCCAAGAGTTACAGAAGCTCCTGTACAACTCATCTCCTTAGCCAGCCTCAAACAAAGGGACAGAGGAAAGTGATTTCCTAGGGGTCGAGAGTGGATCCCAGATTAGAAGACAGGTCTCTGAGCTCCTGGAGCCCCTTCCATCAGGATGTCTGGGGATCAAACAGCACACACTTCCATCTAACTGCTCATCTGCTTATCAGGCTCACCCTCTGGCTGCTTAGAAGGGGCCAGCCTCCAGGACACAGTCCTATATTTTAAGGAGAAAATCTGTATGTGTTCCAGCCTTGCTGAAGGTACGTAGGCAGCAAGCCCAGTGTAGCAGCTGGGAGACGGAGCAGAGGACCCAAGCCTGGAGGCATATTCGACATCTTAGCTCCAAATGATCCCCGAACTGGGCCAGGCATAATCTTGGGGCCCAGAATAACCTAGATCAGATATTTCACCAGTCCCTGGGGGGAGACGGGGACTTGGAGTCAACACTGAGTTCATCTAAAGAGAGCAAAGAAATGTGATCTTTCTTACCTTCTGCTGTTTGTGGATTTAAAAGCGTGGAAGAGGGGGGAGCTCTTTGAAATTTGGCACCAGAATGACCCTCGGCTTTATTTCTCCCCCAGCCCTCTCCTAGAGTCCAGGGACAGAATGATTTGGTCTCAGAACAAAGGCCAGAAACATTTCCACGTATTGTGTCTTTATCCAGAGTTCTCATCCTTGGTCAAGTCTCTCATTTTCCTTGGCCAAGTCCAAGTGTCCCCTGGCATGGGAGCCTCTCATTCTTTCCAAAAAAATTTGGCTCCAGGGACCTGTTCCGCCTGGGCTGCCGTGTGCTCCCAGGGCCACCTGCCTTCTTAGAGGGGAGCCTGCTGCACATCCCACATTCCGAAGTGGGGGATGGAGTATGGGAGCCTGAAGGTGCTTGAGCAAGGACAAGAATGAATGACTCCAGAGAGGAAGAATTTAGATGGTCCTACATTTAATTCAACTTTCTACTCTGTGGCTCAGACACAGTACTTTCTGAAGGACCATTTCTCATTTGCCTGAAAGTTTATATTACACTCGGGGTTTCTTCATGACTCACGGTCCTTGGGTGGCAGCCAGGAGGCTCTATCAGAATTTCTGGGGTGATGACTTCTGGGCACATCATTAGCACCATCGTAGGAGGCTGGAACTTTTCTGAAGCTCTTTAATTAAACCGAGGTTTCTATGCCTCGATTTAATTAGTTTGTGGCTACCAGGGGCCAAAATTTTTAATTGTTGAAGGTTCAAAACAATTATGTGGCTATAATGGCTAAATGGCGTCTGAAGCCTTTAAATACACAAAGCAGGAAGACAAACATCTGGTAACAGAGGTTGTGTTCCGAATGGGCGGTGGCCAAAAACATGCACGCATTCATCAGAGTCTAGAAAAATACTGAGCAGGGAATGTAAGACATCTGTTAAAAAGCAGAGTTTTCCAAACTCAGTCCTTTAGAAATTCTCAGGGGGAAAAAAACCATTGAAAATAAGAAATAAATTTCAATTCACTTAAAGATATTTTAGATTGTAAAAACAAAGTTCTCTCTGTAAAAATACTGTAACTCACCGAGGTTCTCTGCAGATTCAGAGTCAATGAATATCAGAGCCCACTGGTGCGCCATCCAACCCTTTTTTAACTTTAAAAAATAGCAGTTACTATGTGGGCATATTTGTGTTCTAAAAATTCAGATAATCCAGGTAAAGTTCCAGTCCACCTTGAAAGGAATCACCCCATTCAATCCCCTCTATAGAGAAAACCACTGTGACCATTTACATTTTTTTCCTTCCAAAATGTTTTCTTTCGTCCTTTACAAATGTAGTTTCTTTTCTTTATTTGAACAGCCTTATTGGGGGTAAAACTGACATACAATATTTAAAGTGGACAGTCTGATAGCTTCTGACAGGTATACACTCATGAAACCTACTTTCTGTCGCTACAGATCACGTTGCAACTTCTTGAGATTTATATAAATGGAATCATACAATATGTCCTTTCTCTGGGGAGGCGGGGAGCTTGGCTTCCTCCACTCGGCACAATTAGCCTGAGGCTCATTCCTGTGGCTGTGTGTATCAGTAGTCCACTCCCTTTTATTGCTGTGTGCCATTCCTGGTGTGGATGTACCACAATTTAGTATCTGTGCACCTGTGTGTAGACATTTGTGTATTTCCAGTTTGGGGCTATTCCAAACACAGCTGATACAAATACTCGTGTACAAGTCTTTGTAGGAACAGACACATTTTTTTTTTTTTCCTCTGGAGTAAATGCCTAGGAGTGGAATGGCTGGACCACGTAGCAGGTACCTGCTTAACTTTCTAAGGCACTGCCAAACTGTTTCCCAAAGCGTGTCCCATTTTACACCCCCACTAGCAGTGTTAAGAGAGTTCCCATTTCTTTGCATGCTCTCCGACACCTGGTATGATTGGTCTTTTTCATTTCATTTTAAAAGATGTGCAGTGTATCTCATTGTGGTTTTCATTTGCACTCCTCTGAGTAATAATGCTTAGCGTCTTTTCATGTGCCTATTTGCCAACTATGCATCTTTGGTGGTGTATTAAAATCTTTCTCACTTTAAAAAAATTAGGCTGTTTTAAAAATTGTCTTATTCTTGAATTTTGAGAGGTTTTATATAGTCTGGATACAAGTCCTCTATCAAGTATATGCTTTGCAAAGATTTTCTCCTGGTCTGTGGCTTGTCTTTTCATTTCCTAATAGTGTCTTTTGAAGAGCAGAAGTTTTTAATTCTGATGTAGTCTTATTTATCAACATTATTTTATGGACTGTGCTTTTGAAACAGCACGTGACTGACCAGCTTAAACCGGTTTTGCTTCCGTAAAACAGGTTGTTGATTAATCAAACCTGGAGTTATTTTACAGAGGTAACACTGCCACGTGTGCAAGATGGGAACCCATGTCTCCAGAATGACCCCAGAACCAAGAATCTTTAGTCTATGAAACTCCAGAGTAGAATGTTGACACTGGGGCCCTTTAGGAAGCACGAAGTCCTCCAGGAAGGGAAATCTGGCTTCCAGCAGCTGATCACCGTGTATGGACTGATGGAGGCCAGCCAATCAGCTTATTCCCCTCATCCCTTAAATTGTACCTGGTACCCTGGATCAGGGAGATGGATTTGAGCTCTGCCTCCTGTCTCCTTAACTGTCGACCTTGAATAAAACTCTTTCTCAAAAGCTGATGGCATAGTGCTGGCTTCTCTGCACATCGGGCAGTGAACTGCTGCTCAGTCACACTTTTGGTGTCTTATCTAACAAATCTCTGGCTAACCTAAGATCACATGTATTTTCTCCAAGAAATTTTATAGTTTTAGATTTTGCATTTAAAAGCTGACTTCCGCAGATGGTGCAAGAAATGGGTCCATACTTTTTGGGGGGAATATAAATATCCAAATTGTCCTAGCGCCATTTGTTGACAGACTGTCCTTTCTCCATTCCATTCCTTTTACCTCTGTCAAAAACCAGGTGTCCATGGACGTGTGGGTCTATTTTTGGACTCCTTTTTCCTGTTCCATTGATCTATTTGCCACAGGTTTGATTACTGTAGCTTTATAATAATACCAGAAAACAGGTAGCACTAACCTGCAGGTTTTGTTCTTTTTCGAAGCTGTTCAAGGTCCTCTGCCTTTCCATATACATTTTAGGATCAATTTGTCAATTTCAACAAGAAAAGCCTGGTTGGTTATTGGTTAGGATTGTGTACAACCTGGAGGGAAATGACATTTTAACAACCTTGGGTCCTCTGACTCACGGATAGGTGCAACTCCCCTGTCTTAATTTGGTCTAAGTTTCTCTTGTATTTATTATTTATTACATTTTGTAGTTTTCAGTGTACAGGTGCGGTGAATGGAACCATTGCTCCCCCATCCCATCCCCCGAGCTATGTCCACGTCCTAATTCCCAGAGCCCGAGAACACGACTTTATTTAGAAAAAGCTCTTTGCAGATGTAGCTAAGGGTTTTCAGATGAGGAGGTCATCCTAGATTATCCAGATGGGCCCTAAATTTAATAACAGGTGTCCTTATAAGAGACATGTAGAGGACAGAGAAAGAGGAGAAGGCAAGGTGAAGACGACAAGTGACGTGGTGGATATGGGCACACACTGGACTCGGTACCCGATGGAGGGGTTAATGACTGAATGAATGATTCCTGGGTCCACAGCATCAGCAGAGCACCAAGCACAAAGGAGGCACAAACCTGCTGCTGAAAGAACAGGAATCTCATACTGGCCTCTCCCACTGTATTGGGATTCTAACGTGAGCACATAGGATGTTCCTGGAAAGTAACTGATCATTTAATTTTTGCTAAAGTAATTCAGAAAATGTCACCTACCAGTCCCAGGAACACTAAATTTAATGTTAGGTTAAATTATATGAAATGACCAATATTTGATCATTTCTGCCCTGCAGAAATGGCCATTTAATATGTTTCAACCTAATTCAATGTCTGAGTAATCTGTTTTTATTTTTAAGAGAAAAAAATGATAAAGCAATTCATCAAATCAGAACCAAGGAGTATTTGTAGACTGTAATCAAACAGTCACATAAGTCGGAATGTATTCTAAAAATACATTCTTCTCCTTCTAACAGGCAATCTTAAAACATCTTTTCATTTTAATTAAGAAAGCCAGGAGGAAAGGGCGTGACAGCCTTCTGTGATATAAGCTGCAATAGAAACATAGATCTTTTATTTTCAGTGCAGAAGACTTTATATTAATATGATACTAAAGTCTTACTGGGACATTAGTTTTAGTGACTGGATGTTTTAACTGATGGCTTAGAAGGCAGGCCAACCACAGCTCCACTACTGAATGACTCCATTGTGGTTATTTATAAATCAGTTTTATTGTCAGCACTGGGCTAAGCAGAGATCAGCTTGTGCCCAAAAGCATAACTAAAAAAATAATACACCACTGAGTGATAGGATTTGTTGAATTCTTCTCCTGCCATTTTACCTGTAAATAATTTTCAACCACTAGCACTGCAAAGGGCTCCTTTGGTAAAGGTGCTCACCTTGGGTCACGTTTGTAAAAATAAAAAGCACCAAAGGAAATGCTGTTCTTGAATTACCTGCACAGAAATTATATCAGTGCTTATTAACTTTGAACAATAACAACGAAGATTCTATGAGTAAGCTGTCATTTTTAATCAACCCCCCAATTATTTGGGGGCATTCAGACAGCAAGAACTTGGGGCGTGCCCTCTGTCTACAGCATACTACCTCTGGAAATCTTTTCAGATCTTTAGAGAACAGTCAGAACAGCACCGAAGCATATGAGTAAGTGTCCTCCACTTAAGAGAAAACAGAGAAATTTTTTCCCCACTGAAGTATGGCATATTGTTGTTTTCGTGGAACTCAGAGCGATGAAAGCACACAGCTTTCTCAGGTAACACTGGGAAGCCGGCTGAAGCTCTGACGCAGTTGACCGGCACGGCATTTCTGGGTGATGCGTGTAGCTGAAGCAGTCGCTAACCCAGCAGCACTTCGCCTCAAAGAGCATCAGCAAGATCTCTGAAGCAGGAAAACCCGCAAGCGGCAAGAAATCACGTACTTCCTAAATGCGATGTGCTAGAGGCCATATATATAGTGACTGCAGAGTGAGCGCAGCCTTCTTCAGAGGATTGCAGATGTGGAACACTTTCCCAGGAGCCGCTCTACGCTGCTGCCCTGGAGCCTAGAGCGGAAAGGGCCTCAGGAGCGGGGAGAGCGCGGCTCAGAGGCAGTCGGAGGTGCCGGCTTCTCGCTGGGCGGCTCAGAGGGGTCACGAGCAAGACAGGGCCCGCGCCTGGCCGTGGGCGTTCAGCTCCGAATGTGTGCGCTTCTGGCCCTTCCCACTCTGTTGATCTGAATTTGGGAGCCCCGTAACTCCTTCCAGTAGGGAGATTTCTATCCTCTGGGCTACAGAGAACTCCCCCTCCGCTCAAATACAGGAAGCCTCCTTTCTGCTCGCCTCCGTCCCTTGGTCATTCTGAACCAGCAGAGCAGGGACGGACCAGACCTGGCCAGCTGACGATTCAGCCTACGACTCAGGCTGCCCCTCAGGGCAGTTCAATCACAGGGGCGTGTGTCCCTGCACCGCCAGGAGCTCAAGAGCAGCACGCTGTGTGCAGAAGCACAAGACAAGGGCTATGGGTCGTTCTTTTCGCTTTTATTCAAATACAAAACCTGTGTACAGCTCGGTACATTTCTCCTACCGTCTCTCTTTTCCAGGCTGGTGCATTCAGACTTTCAGCGTTCACTGCTGTGGTCACATCAGGGCTGTGCAGGATCTGGCCTCTAATTTGAAACAATCATTTTGGACGCACAGGCCGACAGCCACTTGTCAAACGAGCCCCAGTGGCACCTGCCCATACGAGACTGACAGAGATGAGGTTAACCACAGTTTTAGATTTAAAAATCACATTTTTATAATGTACCTTTGGATGAACGTAACTGTTTTCTCTCCTTCTTTCCCAGATCAGGCACTTGAAAATAAGAAATTTCAGGAGTGGGCAACCCCGTTCGTTAAAATTCACTGGATTTGATTTCCTAAAAATTCACACAGTGTGGGAGAAAACGGCATTTAGCATTTGCCCCTGGAGTCTGTAAGACTGACAGTGACTAAACCGTTTTTGATGTGCTGGAGCCTGACTCAGAAAGCCAGGAGTTGGAGGAATTTCATTTGTTGTAAATTAGCCTGGCTTCCCCTGAAATTCCGTCTTTAAGATCAAGCAGCAGCTTTGGTTTGAACTGGTTTAACATCACCTTTATTGGTAAAAACTACTCTCCTCTCTGCGGCACAGCATCTCGTGCCCCACATATTCATTTAAATAATTGTTCTGGCTTCAACTGCCAGTTGAGAGTTTGGTTTACCGGGAACTAAACAGTTTAGGCAATTACTTCTTATCTAAAACCAGGAGGGTGAGCGCAACCTACTGGGTCAAATTCAACTTAAAAACTTAATTCTCCTGATAGAGAAGCAGCCAAAAATAGGGCCGTGAGGCAACTGGGGCTATGGAACAGGTGGCTGTGGGAGGTGTGGGCTGGGGCGGATGCTGTCCCCACATCTGCATGAACAGAGCTGCCTCCCGGCAGCAGCCGCCCCTGCAAGACAGTTCTTCCTGCCGGAGTCTAGCAGCTCCCCACGCCGCCTGCCACTGGTCCCGCCTTCTCTGTGAAGATGCTGTCTGGCTTAGCAACAGCCCAGGGGAGCGGGAGGAAGGCTTCACGTGTCGAGAACTGCTCCTCCCTCCCACGACAGCAGAGGTCAGTGAGGCTGTCTGGGAGCCCGACGAAGAGCAAATCTATTTCCTACAATGAAAAAATCCCAAACACCTCACTGGCGATCCTTTGGAGTAAAACTAAATCACTCTGAGAAATAATATACTCTGAGACCTGTTTACCACAGTTATAAAAAGAAAAAGCAAACAAATTCAAACCAATAAAAAAAATGCCTTTAAAAATGTTGACTCACTGGCCTTCTTATGAGCAAGCATAAATCAGTTTAAGACACTTGGTGACTTCCTTAGGTCATGTATCGGGGGGACGGACACACGGTGAAGCTTCACCACTGAAATGATCTATTTGGTAAAAACTCTAGGAAGAGTCCTGTCAATAAAATGTTTTGGAAAGAAGAGTTACAGCTTCTTCCCAAATGTCAAAAGGAACAAGGATGTAAACAGCACATACTTAACATAGCAACACAATATTAATTCCGTTCAATAAATAAAAGAAGTGGCACTAACTTCATGGCAACTTTTCAACCAAAAACGTTAACTCAAGGATATTTTAAAATAAATAACTGCTCCAAAGAGGAACAAGAATTCCTCGCACAAACCGAGAACATCTGGAATGAAGTGCTGTAGGAGGGACCAGTCCCACACGTCAACCTGTTCACCCGCCAGCAGAAACGCCAGCAAGATCTTCAGATCCAAAACAGTCCCCACGAACATCAAGGCAAGCCAGCTTCACCAAACGTCAGGCTTAGGGTCGTCTTTTGTCATTTTTCTTTTTTCTTCCAGCGTGTGCTTAAATATTTTCTTCAGGGTGTTGTAAACTACTGGTCCATTTTCAGAATCAAAACTAACCTAGCGACAAAGAAGATTTAAATTCAGGATACTGACTTTTACTGTCAGGATATTGTAACAAGAATTTTAAGCAGTCTCTGTTTTGGGAAAAAAAGAAAGAGGGTGAAGAAAACATTAAGATCTATTAGATAAGATACTATAAAAAGCACACATAATAAATTAGGTATTATACAAAGCACACATAATACATTTCACATACTAGTTTTAATTAAAAGATGACATTAGAACGGCCAATCATGCCAATATCAAACTTATGAATGAAAACTAAAAAAATTAACTCTAAATATGCATTGTACTCTCACACTGTCATGAAGCAAGTCAACAGTGAGCGTGATACGAGTTTCGCGTCGAGAGACTAAGCATGGATGGTTTAAGGGAAAAATGGGGAGCCTGGCTCTCCACCTGCCGGCTGTCGTAGGCTTGGGTCATACTTCACCTCTGTAAAATGGAGATCACATCCCCCCATCGTCTTAGGATTTCTGTGAGTGCGAAATACGAGTTCTAATACATGCTTGGCACATGTAAAAACCTCCATAAACGCTACTCTCCTTTCCCCTTGGTGGGAAGGCACCACGTACACATATCTGGATTATCTGCCCACGTTCACCATACCATAGGGTTAGGAGTGACCTCAGGACAGAGAGCCGAGCAATCACCACACCTCCACCCCACTCCCACCGCCAAGGTAACGTGCGACTGCTTAGGAAGGGATCAGGACCGCCTGGACAGTGACCCCTCCCTCCTAGAGGGAGAGACGAAAGGTCAGTCCCTTGTGAAGGGCTAGGAGGGTCTGAGACCTCCCCTTGCTCACACGGTTTGTGGACACTGGCAGAAGGCACAAGATCGCTGGGTCAGAGACAACTTGATGACTCAAGGCAGCATGTGCCCCGTAACCACAAGGGCTCGCCCTGCCCTCCCAGCCCCGAGGGCATGCTGCCGAGGGGCACGGGTGAAGGCTGCACAGGCAGGCGGTCTGCATCACAGCTGGGGAAGTCCATGCTTAGGCGGTCCCACATCTGATGGAAGAGCCGTGGCAAGCCTGCTGAGCCTCGGCCTGGAGGAAACATGGTCTTTGTGACCCTGGAAGCAGATGCTACGCAGATTTCTTTGAAGGGCCAGCCTGGAACAAAAGCTATCAGGGCCTCTGCTCCTAAGATTATGTACAATGGGAGAAACCCAAGAACGCTCCTCTAACGTTTTCAGAGACAGCTTTGGAACAACCGGTATATTTAACTTTTCATTAGTATCCCCCTAAAAGGCCAACAGAAGGTAAAGAACTCCTGCCACTTGCAGAGACTGGTATTAAGGATTTTTTTCAGTTAAATTCAGAATTTAACTTTATCTCATTACTTTGTCAATCCTATCTGCAAAAACTTCTTATTAATAATGGTTTAAACTGTATACTTTGTTAAACACCAAACCACAACCCTCCCCACACAGCAGGCAGCCTCTGGGTCTGTGAAAACACAAACAGAGACGGAAGGGATCACAGGATTTGGGTTTGAGCCACTGACTCCGGAGATGGTCAAGAAGAGATGGAGAGGACGCAGAGCGGTCAGTGCTGTAAAGTTCCGAAGAGGGACACGGAAGCCTGCAAGGACATCACCGTGGAAAGAGTGGAGGAGGAAAGACATGGAGAACGAGCACAAATAATACTATGACTAATATTATTGTATAGTGGTATTATCACTAACATTTACCACAGATGCTGTCATGGAAAACCTGGGTTCTCTGCTTAATGACATTTTTGTATCTCATACGAGAGACACCAAAGGAGCTGAAAGGGTGAGGGGAACCTTTTCTTTTGGCACGAACCTGGCCTCTTTCTTCAGCCAGGGAAGACTGCTGCAGGCCAAAAGGATGTGCATGGAAAAAAAAACACTTTTTTTTTTTAACTTGTTGCTGAGGATTTGCCAACCAATCAGGCACGGTACCGGACTGCCAATACTGGATGTTAAATTCCCAATAGATGGTTCAGACCCAGGGCAGGACTGGCTGAACAAGAAAAGGTTCTCTGACTTCTACTAGGCACGTGATTTAAAAATATTTTCTCAACACCCAAGTGTCTCTCTCTCTCTATAAAAGTTCTTTGTTGTAAAGTTTTCCTTCAAAAAACCCACAGTTCAGCCTTTTCTAACATCATTGTTAGGAAACTGGTATTTTTTTGGCCAAATGTCTGCAATTACTTTCAAGAAACGTCAAACACATTTCCAGTCAGGGGAAACACGGCTAAAAGTTTTATTTTAGAGGAGGCCGGTGACCTCTGGAGTCTGATTTACAGACTATGCTGACCGGGTCTGGCCGAGGAAGGAGGAGTGGGACCCACCTTAGTGAAAGCTTTGATGGCGCGGGCAAGAATGGCCTCCTCCACGTCTGCAGGAATCGCCCGCAGGCTCGCTACGCAGTGCAACACACACAGGATGGTCTGGTGCTGGCCCTGTTTTTGCAGAGATCGAAATCAAGTAAGTCATCTGAAAAATGCCTCAGGAAATAAACCCCAAACAACTGCTGAGCCAAGAAGCGGTTTGCGGCCAAGTATTCATCATCTCACATACTGAACAACCCACCAAGGGTTCTACCAATATTTACTGTTACTTGCTTACTGGAAAGGCTTTCAGGAAATAAAAATTAAAGCTGGTGAGTTATTACACAGGGTACAGGTGAATCTGAAGATAAGGACAATTTTCAGTCAAATGCCCTCCACGCAGTGAACTGAAGACGATCCACTCTTGTTATTAATGGACACAGTCGCTTCAACCCGGCTCGCGCGTGCTGACACGTCACGGCAGTACCTGGCCTGCTCGGCCGCGTCCCCAGTGCTCAGGACTTGATCATGTCCTGCCAGGTGCAGGCACTACTGAGGGAGGAGGGGCAGGAGAAGGAAGACAGCCACAGCCCCCCGGGAGCACGCCATAAACTAAGGGGGGGAAGTCCCTAAAGAACGTGTCCCCAACCTGGCTCCTGAGGGCTGTTTACTTTGGAGAAGTAAGGTAGAAGCTCCAGCACTGGAGCAATGCACATCCACTAAATGTATGTATGTGACACACACAGCCCTTTTTAAGAAATAAAAGCAAGTGCATATTCTAGCCCACCTCACAGTTCTCCACCTCTTATGCTCCTAGGAAATAAGTAGAAACAAATGCTTGAAAGTGAAAAAATGGTTATAACTTATTCCCCCATCAGAGCATTACCTACCCACTCAAGTTAACATTTATGAAAAATTAAACGCAACACGGAAAAATACCTATGTTATAATTTTGAAGAAAAACAAAGTATAAAGTTGTACGTGAAATGATTTTTACCAAGTTGACATACGTGCTGGTAACAGAAAAGACATGAAAATGTTTGAAGTGGCTCCCCTGGGGCCATGGGCACTTTCCCGTTTTATTTTTGTACCTTCTAAATGTTTATACTGGGCGTGCATTTCTTCTCTTACCTCGGAAGAACTGAAATTAGACACTGATATGGGATCCTGTACGAATTCTCTTTTTTATAGTGGATTTTTTTAGCGTGTGAAACGTGTATTGAGGCCCTTTAGCCAACGAACCTCATCAGCTGTCCAATTACCTTGTCTAACAGAAACAGCGCTTCCGCGGCCTCCGCCCGCCTGTCAAGCAGCGTGTCCACGTCCCGTCTGGGGATCACAGGCTCCTTCAGCTGCTCCACCCAGGACCACATCAAGCTGCACAGGGTGAGAGGATCCCTCTCGCCACACAGTCTTTCCCAAGCTCCATCTCGGGAATTTAGTTCTTTCTAAAAAGGAAGGAAGGAAGAGAAAGAGAAAGGGAGAAGGGAGAACACAGGACAGAAGAGGGGGAGACGGAGGAGGAGGAAGAGAGACAAAGTGAGGCAGCGAGGGAGGCAGGCACCGGCTGACATCTGATGGTCTTTAGGCTGCCCAGGAGGGTCAAGCCTCAGGCTCTGGGGTGTGGACTGAGAACCCTCCCAGCGCCCCCAACTTCCAGGCTGCACCTCGGGCTGAGACATTTAACTTCTCTAAGCCTCAGTTTCCTTTGTGGAGGTCATCCTGCCCCTCAGGTGGGCTGACTAACAGAGGACCACTGAAGCTCCGGGTACAGAGAAGGACTTAGTTAACCCGAGTTCTCCACTTTGTTCAGAAACCACTGTAATGGTTCAAGAAGAGGGAATAATCCTTTTCAGACTCCTTGGAACAAAAGAGGAATATTCACTGCAGTGAAGCAGAATGGGGGATGAAAAAAGTGTGAATATGGGAGCACCTACAAGTAAACCTGGGATAAGGAAAAGCTTCTGCATGAAATGTCAAAATGCCAAAAAAAGTGTCAAAAAAAAAAAAAAAAAAAAGGACCAAAAGCTGGTAAATGTCTTACATATATTTCTTTCAAATTCGTTTTTAAGAATCCTACATAGAACTTAACCAACAGGCTGGGCATTCTCAAAATTTGACAGGGTGAAGTAACTAGGAAGTCTTGCCAACATGCCAAATGCTTGGAGCTAATTTAAGCAGATTTTAAGACTTTGCCTCAGAGAACAGGGGAAAAGTGAGATAAGAATTTTAATTTCTGACAGGGTTTATATTTATGTTTAGGTAAATAAAACATACAACAGGAATAAGCACCACTCATTCACTCACGCATCCAATATTCACAGAACACTAACAGTATGGCAGTAATGGTAATACATGACTTCTCTCTGATTTCTACAACAGCCCATCAAGGAGGCCCCCTTTTACAGGTGAGTGTACTGAGGGGCTCAGGAAAGATAAAGCAACTTGCCCAGGAGCCCATGGTGAGAGAGGCCAAAAGAGGCGTCCCCAGCCCAGCTCCACCCCAGTCCGTGACATTCCTGCCACACCACCAGGGTCCTCTGGCACTGAGTTTCTCTCTATTATCTCACAAATAGTTGTGTATAGTTCTTCATATCCCACAGATCATGTATACAGTCTTTTATTCAATTTTATGTAGATAATACGAAGAGAAGCTGAGCAGAAATGGCACGACTCAAAGACCCTATTAGTAAAACGACCATTACATCATTGTTGTTTTCTGAAGTCTTCCAGTGGGGTTGGGAAGGACAGCAGGGATGATGGAAAGCATTAAACACATAGACTGTATCCTGGGTCGGCTGCATTTGAACCACATGATCTCAAGTGTATCACCGGACCCCTGTGACCCTTAGTTTCCCCATCTGTGATACTTAATTCATAAGGACTGAAAATCTAACAAAGAATCCATAAATAATATCACCTGTCTCTCAGGATTACTGTGAAAACCACATGAAATAACAGATGTGAAAGGCCCAGCGGGCGCACAGGCAGTATTATGTGCTCAAATCATTTTAGTTGTTCCAGAATTCAACTGATTGGTTTTATTACCTCAAGAAACAAGGAAAATCTCAAATAAACAACCTAACCTTACACCTAATGTGATTACAGAAAGAAGAACAGGCAAAACCCAAAGTTAGTAGAAGAAGAGAAATCGTAAGATTAGAGCAGAAATATATGAAATAGAGACTAAAAAAACAACAGAAAAGATCAATGAAACTAAAAGCTGGTTCTTTGAAAAGATAAACAAAATTGATAAACCTTTAGTCAGACTCATCAACAGAAAAAAGGGAGAGGGCCCAAATCAATAAAATCAGAAATGAAAAAGAAGTCACAGCTGACACCACAGAAATGCAAGGGATCCTGAGAGGCTACAATGAGCAACTCCACACCAACAAAAAGGACAACTCAGAAGAAACGGACAATTTCTTAGAAAGGTATAATCTGCCAAGACTGAACGGAAGAAAACAGAAATCATGAACGGACCAATTACCAGTCCTGAAATTCAATCAGTAATTAAAAAACTCCCAACGAACAAAAGTCCAGGACCAGGTGGCTTCACAGGCTGATTCTACCAAACATTTAGAGAAGAGTTAACACCTACCCTTCTGAAACTATTCCAAAAGATTGCAGAGGCAGGAACACTTCCAAACTCATTCTAACAGGCCACCATCACCCTGATACCAAAACCAGACAAAGGTATCACAAAAAAGAAAATTACAGGCCAATATCACTTATGAATATAGATGCAAAATCCTCAACAAAACACTAGCAAGTCAACTCCAACAATGCATTAAAAAGATCATGTACCCCACGGTCAAGTGGCGTGCAAGGATTTATCCCAGGAACGCACGGAGTTTTCAGTATCTGCGAATCAATCAATCTGATACACCATGTTAACAAACTGAAGAACAAAAACATACATCAACTCAACAGACACAAAAGCAACACGGATGGCCCTGGAGACGGTCATTTTAAGTGAAACAAGCCAGAAAGAGCAAGAAAACTACCATATGCTACCACTTACATGTGGAATCTAAAAAAAAGGGCACAAATGAACTTATTTACAAAACACAGACTCACAGACAGAAAACAGACTTATGGTAACCAGGGGGTAAATGTGCTGGGAAGGGATAAACTGGGAGTTCAAAACGTGAACCTCTTAGGGAGTGATGGAATGTCAGGTGTCTTGACTGTGGCAGGGGGTTTACAGGTGTGCACATCTATCAAAATGCATCAAATTGCACATCTGAAATGTGTGTAGTTTACTGTACATAGACTATGCCACAAGTTGTTAAATTTTTAAAAAATTTAAAATATAAAATTAAAAAAAAAAAAGACTGTCTTTCTAGTGAAAGTGACAACACAAAAAGGGGTTAAAATTAACAACTTCTCATTCTAATTTAAGTAAAAGCCAGGAAGTAGACCCCAAAGACCCAATCTCAGATAAAACTAGTGGCGCAAAACTACTATGTGGTCATTCCCATTTGCTTCCTGGAATCCAACAGCTGCCTCACTGGGGTGGACTGGGAAGTCTGCAGGAGGGAACGCTGAGCAGACAGCACCCGTTTCTCATCCTTCTGACCTCACTCGACACTTGCGTTGATGAGTTTTGGAAAAGAACTGTCTCTGAACTGTCAATGGGTCTCAGAGTGGGGCTCCCTGCCAGGCCTCAGGTTAGAGATGCTTCAGGTCAGCTCCTACAGCTGTCTGCTTGGGGTCCATTCGTCTGTCCGTCCGTCCCACAAACCCAGCGAGAGAGAAGGCAGGCATCGACATCCATCAATACTGATGCCCTGTGCAGCCAAGCACCCTGCTCAGTGCTAAGCACCAAGTGCTCTCTCTCACAGGGATTGGAACGGACCCACACAGCAGCCCTGTGTCTGCTGTTTCTATGACAGCAAAGCTGGTATTACAGCTGAGAAGCCTGACGTTCAAAAGTTAAGTATTATACAAATATGTCTTCAAATTCCCGTAACAAATGAATTTGGAAAATATATTCCTTTTGCTCCGACGCAAATACTTCCCACGTGTATATAATCAAGCGAAGAGCGAGTACCTGCCACATTTCTACCTTCCTTTTCACCTCCTCCTCTTCTGCAAACTCATCTAAATTTGCCAGGGCTTTGGCTGCCACTATTCTCCTTGCTTCAACACTCAGTTCAGACTGTAAAACTGTGCTTGGCGTGGCTTTAGACAGATCTCTGCCGTCCTGGGTTTCAAGTCCAACCGAGAGCTGTGCTTTGGGACCGGACCCACAGCCCCAAGGGCAGCGGCAAGTCTCCCCATGCCCTGCAGCAGAGCCCGGGCCACAACCACCGAGAGCTTCACGTCCACAGTGGGACACCTGCTGGTGAGAACAGTTTGGTTCCTTAGGGATATGTGCCAAGTTTGGTGTAACTGGTTCCCCAGGGTTGCATGATCCCGAAACACCTGAAGAAAAGGTTCTACTTCGCTGTATTTCCTTTGGAATGTTCGTCCTAGAGGAAACTGGTGACCCGTCATCTCTCAGTCTTTCCAGGCCTCCAAATTTAGCCT
The DNA here is from genome assembly GCF_036321535.1 of Camelus dromedarius. NCBI lineage: Eukaryota > Metazoa > Chordata > Mammalia > Artiodactyla > Camelidae > Camelus > Camelus dromedarius. The sequence continues at coordinate 1,611,452 of NC_087445.1, read as the reverse complement.
GATTCCAGAAAGAAAAAGCGCTGCAAGCCAGCGTTTCCTTATTTAAATCTGGCTGTGGGGACCGTGAAGAGTCACAACGGCTGATGGGCTTGTGGCAGAGCAAGCCCTGGGCAGGCGCCGTCCACGGCGTGCCCCCTCGCTCCAGGACGGACTCGGCCCTCTTTAAATCCGAGTCGCTGTAGCTAAGCCGTCTTTTCAGATGAGTCAGGGGCTGAAGGCACTCAATGTTCCGCCTCTTCCACAGAGGGTCAAACTCTTGCTCACTGGAAAGAACTGCATCCTGATTCTCACAATCTGCCACCACTGCGCTGGGGGCGAAAGAGCCCGACGCGTCGCTGTCCTGTCTCAGCAACGCCTTCTCCAGCTGCCTTGTGACCACCTCAGAAACGGTCTTTTCAATCTCAGCAGAGAGGCCAGGTACTGCCGCCACTTCCTGCCTCACCACCGGCCTGTTCTCAGCCAAGTCCAGCAGCAATCTGCAAACGAGGTGGATAATTTTTGGTACGTGTTTCAGAAGTCGGGCCTCGTATCCATGAAGCAGATGGTGCTGGCGAATTAGGTACTGTGCTAGGGTGACAGCATGGGCCTTGGGGTCACAGCAAGAGAAGACATTGCGAAGAGGAACCAGAAACTGGGTGAATTCCCTTACACACAGTAGCTGTCCTCGCGTTTGTATGGAATTAGGTCGTTTTGCCCGAACAAATATAATTGCTTGGTCGGCAGTCATTCTTGTTGCAAAAACTAAGTAACATGCTATTAAAACACCTAAACAGTGAAGAAGAAAAGATTGATATGAGAAAAACTTACATTTTTATTCATATTCTTTGATGATTTAAAATTTGCTGTTAGGAAACCATATAAATACAGAAATATTGTGAGGACAATGAAAACTTTTGAACTTCTGTGTGGGTGTTTATCTATTTACTTGTCTGTGTGGCAACCTTTCCCTTAACTGAGAACCCTTAGCCACCTCTGCACCCCAGGTCAAGCACAAGAACTGTCAGAGTGAAGCTGAGTAAGTGTGGAGTGAGGGGGGATACCTAGCTGTGTATGAGGGGGATGACTGAATGAACTGATTACCTGGCCCATTTATCTTGATCATTCCCAACTCCATCATGGAAAAAAGCAAACCCTCTTTCCATTCTGAACAGCTCTTAAAAATTTCCATCCAATCAATCCATACACTCTGCTTGGAACTTCCCATCCCTGCCAACCTTGCCATCAGTTGGTGGTACGTTCTAGACTGGCATTTTTCCTACTTGGGCATTTTTGTTTTTTACTTGGGTATTTTTATCTTTGGGGATTATTCACATTCAAAATCGACTTTTTTTTTTCCTGATGAGTCTTCTTCAAGATTTGTGCCTAAACTAACATGCATTTTCCTCCAGACCATGCTATAACTCTATTTTTCTATAAGTACTTAGTATTAAGGAAAACAGCCTTAAGAGTATAAATATTATGTATTCTTTTTAATTAGTACCAAATTAAAATGAATAATAAAAAGGCAGGTACACAGGCACACTGTGGGCAGAGTCGAGCTTGGATGTCTGGCTGGACCAGATGACAATGAAGTTCCCCACTCTTCTTGTGCCCCAATTTCAGCACAGCACTGATGCTCTGCTGCGTTTTTTAGTAAATCTTTGATTTTCATACAGAATTCTAGGCACAGATAAGACTCTCCTTCACAAACCAAATCCTTATAGCCATGGAATTAAATCATGGCCTTGACACTTACTTGATGTAGCAAATTAATTAACTTCCTTTAACACTTACATTGTTGCTAAAGACTTAAAAAAAAAAAAGACAGTAGGAGAAATAACACTTGCTACTTTCATTATTACTTTGGTTAAGGAAAATTACATTTTTAAAAGACCTTATGTATTAAAAACAAAGTGTTGACTTTTTTTCCTTTAAAGAGGAAAATCAGAAAGGTCATTTAGCTCGTTGTGGCAATCCACCTGTTTATTACTCAATATAATGAGGTTTTAACCCTCAGTCATCCAAAAATACTCTCATGAATATATGGTCACTAAAACTGTTTAAGATATTTCAAGTATCTTTTATTGACTTGTTCCATTTGACTCCAAAGCTTTGATAGGATTCTGAAAAATATTTACCCTCTAGAATAAGGAAATATTATTCCTTATATGTCTAAGTATGCTACCAGACCATTAAAACCACCTCCTGGAATTTACCTGTTCGACCAAGCCCTGCATGACAGTGGACAGCTACTTTTCCTTCTTGTAAGGCAAATGTCATCACCTTTACCATATCTAAGATGGTGGTAAGTGACGCTACACCATAATCCTTCCACCCGAAATTGTAGAAATAAACTGAACAATAAAAAAGAGAACAGGAAAAAAAATCAATGTATAAGAAAAATATTGGCAAAGTGAGTTAATTTATGGAAAGTATAAAGCTATAAGGCATACAGATCTCACTGGGTGTGCAGGCCTAAAATAAAAGGCTTTATACGTTTCTAGTAAATTTACTGTTAACATTTCTTACAAAGCACATTCTATATTACTTAACACATTTCCTGCTGAAACTCAGCCAGAAAGAATTAAGGAAAAGCAAGATTGCAAATTACAGTCAGCGATTTATGCCAAAATTATTCAACCATGGAGGGAAAGCGTGCAACCGTGTTTAAGCATGGAAACACGTCTAACTGACTGATGAATGGCATAAGGCAGTAAGTACACAGAGGTCTTCTGCCCAGTGGGAGAAAACAGCTAGACACAAACCTCTAAAATAAATATAAGTTCTAAAACTGGCACGGGCTGACCCTTCCCAGCTCAGTATGAGTAACACGCGTTTCGCGGTTTCCATCCTGACGCTCCCATGACCGAGGGGCTTCTGGGGATGCCACGTGAAGACTCCCTGCATCCCACCCGGGGCAGAGCCGGGCAGCAGCTCAAAGCACGAGTGGGTCCAAGGCTCCGAGCCTGCTGCCATGACTGAGCGCTGTGACCCCGGGCACATCACACCTTGCTCAGCCTGCGTGGCCTCATGTGTGACGCAGAACACTATTGCACATCAGCTTTCAGGAGTAAATATGAGAGATCCAGCATGCTGTTTATGTTAATTATTTCTACAAGGTCTCCAGTCTCCTCTCAAGATCCCTCTGACAGGGGAAAAGAGACCCTGGACTTTCAACAGCAGTACCGAAGGAGGATGGTAGCACTACTGAAAGTTAGCTCTCCTTTACTTTTAGGAGCCCTACTACTATGCAGTAGCTGTTTATTTCCATCACCTTTTTAACCCAAGAGCTGAGCAGACAACAAGTCTTTGAGCTCTGTCGTTGGTAACTCACAGAGAGGAGGGTGGAAGGACTTACTGCCAGCCTCCATGAAAGCTTCAGGAAGGTACGTGAAGCCACTTTCTTGTTCCAGAGGGTTCCCACAGCTGGCATGCTCACCAGGACGCTGCAGGTTGATGATAGTTTTTATACCGTGACTTAAAGGAAGAAGAAAAAACAAAATCAGTCATACTGGGAGGTACTGCTGAAAAAAAATAACCATTTTTGGCATTCATAAACACCATTAATTACTCTGAAAACAGTAACATCTTATTTGAAATAAGCTCTTCACACTCCTGTAGTTAAAATAAAAGCACTTTTCCACTTGAAGTCAAAAGGATGGCAAGAGCAAACATGAGCTGGCTTATTAAAGTGTGTAAACAACACGCCGTTTACCTTCGGAACTGCTCGATGATGCAGTACTTCTCTAGGAGCTCCGTGGACGGGCGCGCCATGGCCAGGATATGATCAGTGACCCTGCAGATGGGAGGAGGGACTGGTGAGATGCATAAAACCGAGAACATTCCAGCTCTAAGGTCTGAGAAAGAGAATGCAAGATTTCAAGCCCTTTTCCCATGATTTCAACAACTCTGTAAGATAAAAGTCTGCTTAGACAAAAATCTGGCTTCAATTCTGTATCATGATTAGGGATCCAAGAAACCCTAGCTTCTTAAATGTCTGGAAAAAGAGATGGACTCCAGCACAGTATTTTCCAGGACTCTCATGAGATTCTAGCGGATGTGATGGAGAAACAGCTGGCTGCAAAGGTAGCATCTGGATTATTTATCCAAAGGTTACTGACTAAATGAGGAGGGCCAATGGGAGGAATTTTCTTACTCAGCTCTCTATACCCCAGTTAACTGAAGTTTTGAGTGGGGACAGTAATGACCGCCTTGCAGGGTTGCTGTGAGAATTCAATATGATGTGAATGGGAAGTCTTTAGCACAAGTCCTGGCATGTAGCTATGAATAAATGCTCAGTTATTGTTAGCCAGAAACATGGGCTTTGGAGTCAGTCAGGCCTGGTTTCAAATACTGGCTTTTTCACTTTCTAGCTGTGTAGCAAATTACTTAGTCTCTCTGGACCTCAATCCCTTCATCAATAAAATTACATTAATAATGTCTACTTTAAAAGTTTTATGAAAATAATAATTCAAAGTGTCTAGCACGATGCCTGGCCTGTGGCCAAATGGATGTTTACTGAATGTACACATGGACAAAAGCCCAATAAAGAGCTGTCACTCTCATTAGGGATCTGGCTCCACTCTGTTCTGGTCAAATTTCTCATCAGTGGCCTGGTAAAAGACACATAAGGTAGCCTACCGGAACTGGGGGTCACATGAGCCTCAGTGGAGTAACAAAGACATTAAATGAGCAGGGCAGGATTCAGGAAGATACCACCCCTCCTGCCCGAGGCAAAGTCTAAAACTTAACAGGGCCCCTCAAAGGCTTGGGGAGCCCCCCAAACTTAATAGTACTTAGTTTAAGATGAGGAGGGATGTAACATGAAAGCAGTAGAGGTGAAAAATATTCAGATGGTTTAGTCGACAATAAACCAAAAATATTAATGTGACCTTAAGCTGCATTATTAGGAATTTACTTGTCTGACCACACTTTCACAACATTCTTTAAGACAGTGATAAAGTAGAACATGATCTGTGGGGAACATGTGACAGTGGACCCCAGACTATGTCACTACACGTGTACCTAGCAAATCCACAGAGGGTTGCAAGTTAGATCAGCTGGTTGACAAATATCTAAGCTGTAAAAGGATTCTTGCCGTATAAAATGATTCACTGCTAGAGTTCTTTAAACGTTCCTCTTAGTGCTTTCCAAATGGGATTTGGTTTGAATATCAGAATTTTTCAGAGAGATCACTATATCAAAAGAGGTCTATGCAAGTTTACTATTAATAATAAAAGCAGTATGATTCAATAATGAATGAGTTATACTGACCACAAACAACATAAGCATGTTATACCATTTACTGAACTCATAGCCTGTACACCTGCTACACGGGAAGTACACGTACTGGCATGAAAAGGTGTCCTTTCACACAGAATACAGCAACAGAATAAAAACGAGGCTAAAGTTTACCTGTATGAGATAAAAAAGCTACATGTGTACCTCATAATTTCTCAAATTTATAGCTGAATGTTTTAATTATTCCTCGCAATTTCTGAAATTTAAGAGCCATCTAGGTATCATTTCTTTGAGATACTTTACATAGAGCATTTCACTGAATTAAAAAAAACAAACCTGTAAGGTTGGTTTTATTATTTCCATTTTACAGATGAGGAACTTGGTTCGGAGTGCCTGTGTGAGTAAGCCAAGATCACACAGTTTGTCAGGCCAGGGAGGGGAGGTGAGTTCCTCTGACTTCAAACCCCATATTCCTTCTTCTGCAGCCCACCGTCCCCAGCATCGCCCACGTGTCCATTCCCTTTTCCTGCTCAGCAGCAGGTGGGAGCTACTGAAGACGGACCGGATCACTTACCATGACGAGTAGACCCCCTTGATAGCCTGCTCCTGCTCGCTCCAGCGCGCTGGGTTTTCATACTTGCAAGCTTTGCCACCACATGCCACGGAGCAGGCCACATGTCCAGGAATGACATGCCGTAAACGCTCTCCGACTTTCGTGTACTTCGGTGTTGGACGTCCGGGATTTCCTAGAACGTACACACAAAGGAAGAGTCAAAGTTCTAATTCTCCAAACAGAAGAGTAACATGGGGAGCAGCTTCCATTTTCCATGATTAGCTGGTGCTAAATCCCCTTCATTTTGTCACAAATAACACTGTCTCCTTCTCATGGAAGTGCACCCTCCCTTACTACAGAAAAGGCTTTAGCACACAATCATTTCCACATGTCATATTGGTAACGAGAAGGAAAAAACAAGCAGATCTTCTACGAGGGAATGAGTTTTGTGCAAAAACTACATTTTTAAATTAAAAAACACAGAACATTCGATCATTTTTATCTCCTATTATACGTCCACTGAAACTTTTAGCATGACAGACGGCAAAAAGTATAACCAAGAATTTTCAAAATTTTAAAAAGTCTAAACACAGCATAGCCTGTTCAGTCCTTCTATTTAAACTCAAAGGTGTGGCAATCTTTAAGAAGAAAAGGAGCTTTACTTTTTCTCTCGGGGCAAGTTGGGCTTCTCTCGGCACAGCTGACGGAGGACATCGCCACCATCACCTGGAGAGAGGACGAGGACAGCATCTTGGCGGCGGAGCTGCGCCGCCCCTGCTGCAGACGCAGCAGGGGGTCGGAGGCAGAGTGTCGGCGGCCCTGGAGAAAGGCGCTGAGGAACGGCATGGCAGACAGCCTCCGAGGGGGGTCCTGCATGGCGCTGGCTTTCCAGGAGGCAAGAGCTGGAGGTGAGGCGATGGCAGCGCCAGCCTGCTCCGCGATGAACTTACACTGAGACACGAGCATCACTCTGCGTGATCTAACAGCCATTCAGGATAGGCTGACTTGTTCCCATAGTGACGAACAAAGAACTACTGATTCCCACTCAGATCTGCACAAGCAAAATCTCCTATGAATGGACTGCGTTTTGAACAGATTGTTCAAATATGAGGAAGAATAACACGTATTTTATAAAATGCGACTATTCCGTTTTACTTCTCAAACCCATTTAAAAGATCTGACTGCTCAAAGAATTACATCTAAAATATTGTAATACATTTAGAAAAATGTTTTTATGATGTAAACACACATATTTAAATATTTAAATGTTGCTTCTTTCTTTCATATCTACCTTCTGAACATCTGGAAAAAATTCTGTTTCTGGAACAGGGTGAATAAAAAGTTAATTGTAAAAATGGGATAGACTAGATAACTTTAACATTATTAAAATACCATTTAATTTTTCAAAACAAACCCCCCCCTATATTTTCTTTATAGAACTATTAAAGGAATACTTGGACAGAATAAAGAAAGATATCTGTAGGGCTGATACATTAATCAAGATATTTACTTTCATATTTTTATTTTCAGAATGTGAAAACCTAATTCTTGGTTGTGCATTATTGGATAGCTATATTAGTCATGCCATCAAAAGCTCAAAGACACAGTTCTGTGCTTTTTGTTGCTGACTGTGGGGAAAGGAGAAGTTTCAATCATGTCTTGGCAGAGGCACAGGAAGAAAAATCACTAAATATCACATTTTTTTTAAAGGAACTAGATGAGGGGGACGTTGCAACTTGAAGATAAAGGACAGAAAGAACACAGAAACTGTTACAGCCACCCATTGTCCGCCTCCTCCCTGTTAATGTCAGGCTGCACACCCCAACCCCACCCCCGTGTTGCTCTCTCTTTCCAAATGGTATTTCAGCCATGTGCAGACGGAAACAACCTACTGTCACAGATAGGTTCTTTGTTTTGTTCTGTTTTACTTTAACAACTAATAGTGCTTTAAAGTACACTCCTTTTAAAACGCCCCCAGATCTCCCCAGCTGAAAGCACTTTGTCAGATTAGAGCAGCACAATTTGGTGCCCACATTGCTACACTGAGTGCAGCACAATGCCTCTGTTATTTTGTACACAGCAACGAAAGACAATTTTTAATGTACCCAATCTGGAAGGCACAGCTTCCACAGAGCTTTATAGGAGAGGAAAGAGAAGATGGGATGTGGAAGGCAAGTTGCAACCTGCCAGCAGGAAGCCCTAAATGCTCAAACTGAGGGGTCCAAGTGTGCTATGTGGGGAACAGGGAACCTGACTCAGGTTTCTTAGTCTCTGTTAACACCCCCAGTAAAGACAGAGCCGGGGGCCAAGGACTGGGGACCTGCTGGGACAGTGCATGACAGGAGCTAAGCAGGGGAGTGAGACCGCAAAGGGGCGGGTACTACATGGGGTGCCAAGACTTGGAGCTTAAACGAGCGGCAGCGAGATGCTGCGGCTGATTAATACGGGAGTCCGTGAGGAGACAGTGCGAGGAACACCCAGCAGGCCAGCTCCATTTGAGATGAAAGGCATGCGAGGCGGCAACCAGGAGGCCTCAGCCAGGGAGTGGGAAACGCCTGATCTGTGCAGCTCTGAGGACAACCACAGAGAGCAACTGCTCTCAACGGTTCGGAGAATAAAAATGAATCTGATGAGGACAGGACTTCTCTGGACCAAGCTAAGGAAGGGAAGGCTTATGTATCATCTCAAAAACAATTTCTGCTGTAAAATCTTAAGAACTGGGCTGCCCTCAAATAAATATGTAACCACTGAGCAGACTCAGTTACCAGACAGTCAGGGATGCTCGGCCCAGGTCCTCAGGAAAGCGGAGCTGAAGGCAAACTGGTATCCAAAGCATGACTGCAGTCCTCCCTCCCAGCATATTCAGACTCAGAAATAATATTTTAATTTTTATTTGACTTCGCAACAGGAAAAAAATGAAGCCTTGTTTTTTAGATAAACAGGAGCAAGAAGACCACCTTAATTTCTACTTTATGTTTTATAGAAAATGAATTATTTTCGAGTAAGAGTAATTTTATGAAGGGCCAGGTCTCAATGGATACCTAAAAGGTAAAACCCTTTTTTTTCCCGAACATTCCTGGGTAGGACTTTGCTTCCAAATCCTTCACTGTAATTCCCCTTCTTCAGAGAGCCCGCCCTCCCCTCTTCACAGGTGAACTTCTGATAGAGCCGACTTTGCCACATCCTCAGTCATTCTCAGTCTATTCAACTCTTGGCCCTGCCTGCACCATCCACCAAAAACCGATCTTGCTAAGGTCCCTGATGGCCTCTTTATAGTTTCTGTCTCACTGGGACTGTGCAGGACATTCAACACAGCTGGACAATTTCGTTTTAATTTAAAAAGCTTTTTGGAGAGGATTTTCTTTTTTTGAAGCAATCTCAAACTTACAGAAAAGTTTTAAGTGTAATACAAAGATTTTTTTAACCACCTGAGAATAAGCTGCAGACATGCTTCCTGATTACTCTAAATAACTCAGCATATGTTTCCTGTAAACAAAGACATTCTCTAAAATTTCCCCCAAATCAGAAATGTATGATTGATATATTAGTAGTTGCCTGCTAGTCCTCAGACCTCACTCAAGCTTCACTGATAATCTCAATGTTCCTGGTGGTAAAATCAGAATCACAGTTGCATTTAGTTGCCCTCTCACTTATTTTACTTTAGAATGAGTCCCTCAGTCTTTCCTTGATTCTGATGCCTTCATCTTTTAAAGAGTACAGGCCAGTTATTTTGTAGAACATCTCTCAATTTGGGTGTGTCTGCTTCCTCATGATTAGATCCAAGAAGCCCTGGTGTTTACTTGTGAAGAATGGTATTTAGAAACCAAGTCTGGGCACTAGGTGTGCTCATGACTGTTAAAGTGTTGTTGCCAGCAGGCCCTCTCAGTGGACAGAGCTAAAGAACACGTGCATTACAACAAAGGAAATCACAAACAAAATGAAAAGACAACCTATGGAATGGGAGAAGGTATTTGCAAATGATGCAACTGACAAGGATTTAATTTCCAGAATATACAAACAGCTCATACAATGCAGTAACAACAACACCACCCAATCAAAAAATGTGCTGAAGACCTAAATAGGCATTTCTCCAAGGAAGACATACAAATGACCAATAGGCACATAAAAAATGCTCAACATCACTAAGCATCAGGGAAATGCAAACCAAAACTACAATGAGGTGTCACCTCACACTAGTCAGAATAGCCATCATTAAAAAGTCTACAAATAATAAATGAGGAGAGGGTGTGGAGAAAAGGGAACCCTCCTGCACTGCTGGTGGGAATGTAATTTGTACACACACACACACACACACACACACACACACACACACAATGGAATACTACTCAGTCATAAAAAAGAATGAAACAATGCCATTTGCAGCAACATTGACGGACCCAGAGATGATCATACTAAGTGAAGTAAATCAGAGAAAGACAAATGTCATATGGTATCACTTATATGTGGGATCTAAAAAAAATGATACAAATGAACTTATTCATAGACATAGAAAACGGTTACCAAAGGGGAAAGCAGGAGGGGGGAGGGATAAATGAGGACTTTCGAACTAGCAGATACAAACTACTATATATAAAATAAATAACAAGTTTCTAATGTATAGCACAGGTAACACATATATATGTTATATAATATATAACATATATTTAATATCTTGTAATAACCTAAAATGAGAAGAATATATATACATATATATATGCATAACTGAATCCAGTTATGTTGAACACCAGAAACTAACACAACACTGTAAATCAACTAAACTTCAATTGAAAAAAGAGTATGTGCATTATATATAAGCATACACACATTTACATCCATATATATGTATGCACATACAATGAAAACGGAGAGTTCACCCTGATATCACCCATTCCAATCCAACAGTGCAGGGATCCCCATAATTTCCCCCTTTCTATAACCCCCTTCTCTGTTGGTGAGAACCCTGCTACCATTACCCTTACTGTATTTACTTATCTGACTAGGCCTCCTCCATGTGACCACACTCCCCTCACTGCTGCTGCCCCCTCATTATAAGTGGATGCCTCCCTCCCCACGACTGAACTCTAACACCCCAAGCTAGGCTGCTGCTGCCACCCACCTGCGTGGGTGCCTCTCACCCTGCGTGTGTTCTGACACCTGGAGCATTCAAACACCCAGGAGTCAGGTCAGCCTCTCACGTGACATTGTCCTGCTCAGGAGACATGACTGCCAGGCTGCCCCCGTACAGGTCTCCCACACCCTGCTTGGCTTCCTTCCTTCCACACCCTGCAGCCTCACCCATCCTACCTTTTATGGCCTTGCCCCAGTGACTTTTGGACTGTTCAGTTCAGGAAGGGAAGGAAAAAGATGAGGAAGAGAAGTCTCCTTCTTTTTTTTTTCTTTGTTAATTGTGGTAAAACATATATAACTTAAAAGTACCATTTTAACCATTTTTCAGTGTCCAGTGTAATAGCATTATGTACATTCAGACTCTTCTGCAACCATCACCGCCATCCCCCTCCAGAACTTCATTTTTCAAAACTGAAACTCTGCACCCCTCAAACACTAAGTTCCCACCTGTCTCTTGCCATAGTGCCTGGCAGCCACCACTGTACTTTCTTCCTCTGTGAACCTGACGATTCTAGGTACCTCATATACGTGCAACCACATAATTATTTTTGGTTTTTTGTGACTAGCTTATTTCACTTAGCAAAGTCCCTTCAAAGTTCACCCGTACTGAAGCATGTGCCAGACCTCCTTTCCTGTCTAAGGCTGTACGTACATGCTACAGCTTATCCTTTCATCTATTCACAGACATTCAGTCATTTTCAACTTTTGGTTATTGTGAGAGCCGCCAGAAATACGGGTGTACAAATGCCTGCTCAAGTCCCTGCTTTCAATTCTTTCTGGTATATACCTAGAAGTGAAAATGCTGGGTCATACGCTAATTCTATTTTTAATTTTTTGAGGAACTACCATACTGTTTTTCAACAGTGGCTGTACCATTTAACACTACCAGCAATATACTAGGGTTCCAACTTCTCCACATCCTCACCAACATTTGTTATTTCTGTGTTTTTGATAACAGCCATCCTAAATGGACATGCAGTGGTATGTCACTTTTTTTTAAACATTTTTTACTGAGTTATAGTCATTTTACAATGTTGTGTCAAATGCCAGTATAGAGCACAAAATTTTTCAGTTATACATGAACATACATGTATTCATCGTCACATTCTTTTTTGCTGTGAGCTACCACAAGATCTTGTATATATTTCCATGTGCTATACAGTATAATCTTGTTTATCTATTCTAAATTTTGAAATCCCAGTCTGTCCCTTCCCACCCCCGCACACTTGGCAACCACAAGTTTGTATTCTATGTCTATGAGTCTGTTTCTGTTATGTATTTATATTTTCTTTTGTTTTAGATTCCACATATGAGTAATCTCATATGGTATTTTTCTTTCTCTTTCTGGCTTACTTCACTTAGAATGACATTCTTCAGGAACATCCATGTTGCTGCAAATGGCGTTACGTTGTCGGTTTTTATGGCTGAATAGTATTCCATTGTATAAATATACCACCTCTTCTTTATCCAGTCACCTGTTGATGGACATATAGGCTGTTTCCATGTCTTGGCTATTGTAAATAGTGCTGCTATGAACATTGGGGTGCAGGTGTCATTTTGAAGTAGGGTTCCTTCTGGATACAAGCCCAGGAGCAGGATTCCTGGGTCATATGGTAAGTCTATTCCTAGTCTTTTGAGGAATCTCCACACTGTTTTCCATAGTGGCTGCACCAACCTACATTCCCACCAGCAGTGTAGGAGGGTTCCCCTTTCTCCACAGCCTCTCCAGCATTTGTCATTTGTGGATTTTTGAATGACGGCCATTCTGACTGGTGTGAGGTGATACCTCATTGTAGTTTTGATTTGCATTTCTCTGATAGTTAGTGATATTGAGCATTTTTTCATGTGCCTATTGATCATTTGTATGTCTTCCTTGGAGAATTGCCTATTTAGGTCTTTTGCCCATTTTTGGATTGGGTTGTTTTTTTCTTATTAAGTTGTATGAGCTGCTTATATATTCTGGAGATCAAGCCTTTATTGATTTCATATGCAAAAATTTTCTCCCATTCTGTAGGTTGTCGTTTTGTTTCGCTTACTGTGGTTTTGATTTGCATTTTCCTAATAGTTAATTATGTTGAGCATTTCAAGTCCTTTGTGCATTTTTGAACTGGGTTGTTTGTTTTTGGTTGTTGAGTTTTAGGAGTTGTATAAAATTCTGGATATTAGTCCCTTATTAGGTACATGATTTGCAAATAGTTTCCCCCATTCTGTAGGATGACTCCTGATTCTGCTAGCAGTATCTTTTGATGCACAAAAGTTTTAAATTTTGATGAAGTCTAATTTATCTATCTTTTCCTTTTTTGCCTTTGCTTTGGTGTTATAGCCAAGAAATCATCACCAAATCCAATGTCATCAAGATTTTCCCCTATATTTTGTTCTAAGAGTTTCATACTTTGAGCTCCTACGTTCAGGTTTTTGAGTTTGAGTTAGTTTTTGTATATGGCATAAGGTAAGGGTCCAATATCATTCTTTTGCATGTGCATACAACAGTTTTCCCACCACCAATTGATGGAAAGATTATCTTTTCCTCACTGAATAGTCTTGGCATCCTTGTAAGAATCATTTGACCACATAAGCAAGGTTTTTTCCTCCCCTGCTGGAATCTCTATTCTATTCCATTTTTTGTATGTCTGTGTTTATGCCAGTACCACACTGTTTTGATTGCTGTATCTTTGTAGTAAGTTTTGAAATCAGGAAGCAAGTCCTCCAACTTTGTTCTTCTTTTTCAAGATAATTTTGGCTATTTGGGGGTCCTTTGAGATTCCATGTGAGTTTGGGGATACATTTTTCTAATTCTGCAAAAAAAAAACATCATTGGGATTTTGATAGGGATGGTCCTGAATCTGTAGATTCTGTCGGGTTGTACTGACATCTTAACAATATTAAGTCTTCCAGTCCATAAACACAGGACGTCTTTCTGCTCATCCAGATCTTCTTCAATTTCTTTCAGTGATGTTTTGTAGTTTTCAACGAGACAAGCTAAGGACACTGTGGCCCTGACTGCCCTCACTCAATCCCCTTTCTAGCTCAGAAGTTCCATGCTGAGAAAGGAAAGCCTTCAAAGGGCAAGAACAAACCTCAAACACTGGCTTCAAAAGTTACCACACCAAAACTTTACTGGATCAACCTGTAGAGCAATATATGTCCCAGCAGAGTGAGCAGCAGGCAACTAGTGGAACCCAGCGGCTGGGTATGATACCAACAGAGGGAGACAGCTTAGCAGAAACATTAGTGAAAGAGAGCCCTGACACACCACTGGCATCCCGGGGTGACTGCATCTGCCTGCCTCAGGCTGTGCCCTCCGAGGCTTCAGACTGTGGAGAAAACAGACTTCACTGAAATGGTGGAGAGTCAAGTCTCTGAACACAGGCAAGCAAAAGCAACAAAACAGGCCTGGAGAAGGGACGGGGAAATCAGCCTGTAGAGGCGTCATCGGACGCTACCTGTGAGGTGGACGTCAGATTTTCAGAAAACACTTCAAAGTGGTCATTATAAACATGACCAGAGAACTAAAGGAAACCATGCTTAAGGAAGTTAAGGAAGGTACGATGATGATGTCTCATCAAACAGAGAGAAATTTAAAAAAAGAAACAAACGGAAATCCAGAGGTTGAAAAGTACAATAAAAAATTCACCAGAGGGGCTCAGCAGATGTGAAGGGGCAGAAGGGGGAATTAGATCATTGGAAGACAGACTGAGAAAGATTACGTACTCTGAAGGACAGAGAGAATAAAGAATGATAAAGAAAGAACAGAGAATCTGAGAAATACAGGACACTTGTGTGTACCAACATGCACGTAATGGATGCACCAGAGAGGTGAGGAGGGAGCAGGAAAAATATTAGAAGAAATAATGGTTTAAAACTTTCCATACTTGATGAAACATTATAATGTATACATCCAAGAATTCAATGAACTCCAAGCAGGGTACACAGAGAGAGAGTCACACCAAGACACATCATAGCAAAAACACTGACAGTGAGACACAAAGAGAAGAATGATTCCTCCTGTACAAGGGAACCGCAGTAAGGTTTACACCGACCGCTCAGTCAGAAACAAGAGGCAAAAGGGCAAAGGGATGACACACTCAAAATACTGGGAATTAAACACTGTCAACCAAAAATATTATAGCAAGCAAGATTATCTCTCAAAACTGAAGGGGAAATACAAATACTTCCAGATAGACAAAAAACAGAGACTGTCTTGCTAGGAGAGCCAGCTTACAAGAAATAATAAAGGAAGTTCTTCATGTTGAAAGCTAGTGACCCAAGACATGAATGTGAATCCACATAAAAAAAGAAAGGATATTGGTACATTACAAAAGACAGTATATATAAAAGACTGAGTACATAGGAATATAAGACAGTAAAATTCAACAGGAAATTACAAATTTGTCTTAAAACAAATGAATAAACATAAAATTCACAGCAAAGAAGTGCATGTTATAAAAGACAACCAAACAGAAATTACAGAACTGAAAAACACATAACCAATATTTAAAAACTCCCTGGATGGGCTCAATAGTATACAGTGCATAGGACAGAGAATAGAATTAGTGACCTGGAGGACAGATCAACAGAAGTTATATAATCTAAACAGAGAGAAAATAGACTAATAGAAATTGAATAGATTCTCAAGGGATTAACACAGGAGCTCATATCCGTATCGGTGAGTCCCACACAGAGAGAATAAAAAGTGTGGGACTAAAAAAACACTGTAAAAAATTATGGTTGAGAACTTCCCAAATTCGGGGGAAGGCATAAACTTGTATGTTCAAGAAGCTAAATGAACCCTAAATAGGACATCCCCAAAGGGGTCCATGCCAAGAGTCACAGGTGGAAGTGGGTTTGGCTATAAAAGGGCAACAAGAAGGATCCTGCAGTGATGGAAGTGTCCTGTATCTTGACCGTAACAGACTATAACAGTCAATATCCTGGCTGTGATGTTGTGCTGTAGTTTTGTAAGATGTTACTATTGGTGGAAACTGAGTAAAGGGTAAATGGGATCTTTCTGTACTATTTCTTACAATTGCACGTGACTGTACAATCATCCCAATATTTTAATTAAAAATATATATATATAATCAAAGAAAAAAAAAAAACAAGGCAGGCCTAAATGAGGGTCATTTAGCAGAGGTCAGGGACAATACAGGGAGGGCAACTAAGAAAGAGTATATGGCATGTGACCCGGCAGAGTTTGGGCTCCATATGAAAAAAGAGCTAAGTTGGGTAATGGCTGGGCAGGTTGGGAGACTGGTTATGAAAAGGAGTGCAGAATAAATAAGTAAACATTCTGAGGATATTAAGAGCCAGGTTTCTCATTCTTAGAGAAGGAAATTATAAACATAAAAATAGGGAAAACTAGAATGATGGTATAGTGTTGCATTAGAACAGAAGTGCCAATGCAAAGTTACGGTTTCAGTATGCACAGATAGAAACAAAAATAAATACACATGTAAAAGCGAGTGTGTGTGTGTGTGTGTATATATATGTACATATATTAACGTACACTTCCTAGCTTTGTCTCCTAGGGAGCGTGGGGACTGTGACATTCCAATAGCAGCCAGCACGTCAGTAGCAAGCACTTCCTGGTTTCTAGATACCATTTCCCACTACAAGAAGCCAGGGCTTCCTGGAGAAATGGCTGACCTCAGGGCTGGGGCAGGGAGAGTACAAGATGAGAGTGTAAGCTCTCACTGTGCTAGAAAGCAAGGGATGCAGGAGTGGTGGGGACACGTCAAAATGACACAGCTAACATCTTGAAGGGGCTCTTACTGGCCAAATATGATAGTATCATATTTAAGCATCAAAATAAATGATAGTAAAAGAATATCAAACAAATGACAGTAAAAGATGATTTTCCATTGAACAAAACATGACTCTACACTGAAATAAAGAAAACCAAACCAATCAATGGAAAGAGCACATTCTTCCTTACTGCACAACGTGCCAACTAAGAAAGGCAGAAGGAACGACAGAATTGGAAACCTCCATTTAGTTATCTACCACAGTAATGATTAGGAGCTGAAAGTCCTGCGTAAAACCTAGATGAGGACCAGGATATATACATGGTTTCAAAGCATCTCTCCATAAAATATTAACTGTGGAGGGAGAAAGAATAATTTATAGTAAGTAAATCTTGGCAGATACCACTTTACTGATGTGATCAAACTGAACATTTCCAGTGACATGGAGAAATGATATCTTGTGTCACCTGGCAGGATGCAGTATAAGACAAGCATAGAATCACTTGTGTGATGTTCCTGCCAGAAATGCACAACCTCAATCTCCTGATGAAACAGTAGACAAACCTATTTGAGGAACATACTGCAAAATAACTGGCCTATAATCTGCATAAAGGTCAGGAAAGGACTAATAATGGTCACTGAAAGAAACTGAAAAAATATTGCAAGTGTCATTTTGCTATTAAAGGATATTATTCAGACAGTTGACAAAACTTGAGTGGAGGGTCTCTGGGTGAAAAATATACAGGGACTTTTCTGTAAGTCTGAAATTATTTCAAAGTAGAAGAACTAATATCACAAGAAGAGAGACGCGCAGGCATTCTGGGCGTTCTGATGGAGGAATAAGGCACCATCCATGAAACTCTGTGCCAATTAAAAACCCAACTAGACTCTATATCCCTCTATCAATTCAATTTACAGGAAATACCATGAGGACACAATTGGCAAAATACAGAATGTGCCAGACTCTACAGGGCAAAAAACCTGGTTTCTTCAAGAAATAAACTATAAGGAAAAAGAGACGGGGAAAACCCAAGTTTAAAAGAGATGTGAGATACGTATCAATTACAATATACTGAGGGATATATTGTTGGATGCCGATTCAAACAAACACAGATACATCTATGAGACAATTAGAAATCTGAGCAATATTTAGATATTTAAGCAATTTTTTTTAGTTACTATATTGATGATGTGGTTAATGAATAAAATGAAGTAATAAGGAAGTAGAGGAAAGAAGTGGAGGAAGTGAGCTAAAACTGTTAAAACTGGGCGATGGTAACTATGTGGGGGATGGTACCTCCATGGGGCGGTGGTACCCAAATGGAGAGTCTGTATACTTTTGTGAATGTTTGAAATTTCCCAAAATAAAGAGTTGTGGGGTTTTTTTCCCCCAAAAGTAGTAGAACCAGATTTAAATCTAGGTCTATCTAATTCCAAAGCGAATTCTTGCTGAGTTTTCCATTTTCCTTTAAAAATAATTTGAGTACTCTATTTATATATCCTCTAATTAAAACTTCCGATGATCCATTAGCTAACATTAAAAAAATACTAGCCCATCCCAATGTTAACGTAATGAAGTATAACTAAATACCTTCATACATGAGATGCGCTTTAAGAAAGCTAGGTATACTTTTTAACTTTTTCAGATTTTTTCCTAATTAAAAGTTAGCTACATTTATACAATGAGGAAATTTTTAATTTAAAAAATGGTTTTGGGAAAGGTAAAAATCAGCTTATCTAGTGGATGACAATAGGGGTCTTACAACCTTCCTAGGGGCATTTGGAAATGTATGTATTTTTTTTTTGGTTGTCACTAAAATCTGGGGACATTACTGGGTTGGGGGGAGCAGGGATACTAAATGTCTTCAGTGCTCAGGGCTCCTGTTGCAATGAGGAGTTGCCCTACCTCAAAAGCCAACAGAATCCCAGATGAGAAACACCAACTAAGAGGTAACATTCCAACACAAGAAAGGACGGAGAAAAAGGCTCATTTGATTCTTACATTTGTTAGTTGGGAAGTCACTTGAGGGAAAAAACCCCATTATTCTACAAGAGAAGCAGCAAGCAGACACATTACTGCATTTGCTTCAGTAGCACTTCTTTCTAAAACCAGGGAAATGAACATAAAGTCTGACACACAGAAGCTGCCCACAGACGGCAGTTATCAGCAGTACCAGTCCCCCTAGGGTCAGACACAGCACAGACATGAAGGAGGATCTCCGAGGACCTGGAATTGAGACAAGGTCAGAAGCAGGAAACTCTGGTTTTCTTGATGAAAAGGAGCTCCCCCTGGTGGAGTGGTTAGATTCCAACAAGAGGCACAATCTATTTGGAGAATCGATTATTTCCAGCTAGCATTAGACTCCAATGCCTTTAGAACCTAACTCCTTTACTTTTCCTTATATTATCTAAGCCATATTTAGGAGGTAAAAAAAGATACTTCAAAGTTCCCTAAAGAGGAGCACTAAAGTGAACTTGGGCAACATCCAGAGTAGGCAGTAAGAAAATCATGCAAGGGGTAATGCCAAGAAAAATTATTCAGCACCTCTCTTGGCTAACCGGCGATGACAGAAATAGGACCAGTGGTACCGCAGTGGCAGGAAATCAGGGTGTACTCCCAGCTTAGAACTTGCAACAGTTAAGAGTGCAGGTGAGAGTGGCAGTAAGAGTGAGCCACAGCACCCTTCCTTTCCCGGGGTACGTGGGGTAAAAATCAGAACCGTGGGACAGTGACAGAGGAGAGGAAAAAATTGAGAGGAGGAGGGCTAGCCTGCTTCTGCATGTGCTTTATAAGTGATGCCTGTGAGTAACGAAAGAATACAGAAATGAAAGGTCGGTTCCCAGTAGGAGTTTGATAAGGGGAACCACATAACTTCAGTCTAAGAGGATAATGCAGGAGATAAACAGTTTTCAGCATTCCTTCTTAAAAGGCTAAGGTCATTACTCAGGATTTTGAAAAGGAATTTTAATGGGCCAAAATGGTAAGGCAGAAATAAACAAAAGGCCACAAATAGGACCTGCAACTTGGGGTTCCAATATGAAGGATCAAGATTTTTCTTTCATGTCCATTCACGTAGATTTACTAAACTCTCGTTTGCACAGAGACGAAAAGCACATTAAAGAACTATTACCTTTCATGTCTGCAGCACACCCACTGTTATTCAGCATAGGGGAATATGGCTGTTCATTCTGAGGCAAGAGTCCCGCAGACATGGTAGTCTGTTGGGGGAAAAAAAAAGATTATTTTTTGAAAGTCTGCCTATGGGATATTCAATTGCTCATCACCTACAACATGCTAGACTTTGCTGCCTTATATGGCAGTCGTTAGCGAAGTGGTTATTCAGCACTTGAAATGTGGCTAGTACAGATCTGAGAAATGCTGCAGGTATAAAATACAAGATTTTGGCAACTTGTACAGAAAAAAGAATGCAAAAGATCTAATTTCTTATGTTGATTCTACATTTGAAATATTTTTAATATGCTGAATTTAATAATGTTTTTAATATATTGAATTGAATTATTAAAATCAGTTTTCTGACTCATTTTATTTTTAATGCTGCTACTGGAAAATCTAAATGTGAATACCTGACTCACATGATATTCTACTGGACAGTGCTATTCTAGACAGTAAAGATATTATAGAGAAAAACAAGACATACTCTCCCTCATGCATTTACAGACGACTGGAAGATAAGAGGTAGACACAAAAATGTTAACATGTGCTAAGTGTCACAAGACAGGCTTGGACAAGCAGGAGGGCTGCCCAATTTGAGGGCAGGTGCAAGGCTTTAAGAAGGGATCTGCACTTGATCTGGCCTCGAGGAGTAACATTTATTGTGGACATGACAGTATAATATGCAACTGAACAGAACCCTTCATTCTTTACTAATTCAATTCAATTTGCTGAATTTATGACTTTAATCTATAGTTAACAGACTTCACTTGGCTCATGCTAAATGCTACACGGCTAAGTGATCATTGTGTTGCTATGGTTTCCACTGAGGAAAGGCGAGTAAATCTTTCTATGTGTCAAAAAAAAAAAAAAAAGCAAAAATTGTCACTTTTATTAAGCTCTGATTATGTGTGGATTGTGAAATAAGAAATTCACATATTGGCCTCTGTCCCCCTGGTTCCTGACAGAGAGCAGCTAGACTCTTGCAAATTCCTAAGAGATAAGAGCCGTCGAGCATCTTCTGTCCTAGTTCTAGTGAACCAGCTCTAACTCTAAGTAGGCCCCTGGGTGGCTCCTGGATAGGGGATGGTCCCCAGAAAGACAAAGCCATGATTAGAAGCTTGGAATTTTCTAGAGAAGAGAGAGCTGACTGTGATACAACAGAAAGTCATACATAATATTGTATAGTTTTTCTAAATAATGATTTCAATATCTTTCTCTGAAAAAGCATGTGTACTGTTTGGGTATCAATGACGGGACAGGGGTTAAACACCATAATTTTTATTAGCTTATTAAATGGTTTTGTATTTTTAAAAAATGCTTTAAAAATCTGTTGAAATTTCTTGCACCAATAAATTAACAGTGGTAATTAAATATAGCCTTAATTTTTTTCTTGGAGCATTTATTTCTGTGGGAAAAATCACAAATTTCAGTGATCCTCTAGGAATTTCAAACTCATTAAAATTTTATTTCTAAAATAAATGCTCAATAGGTATAAAACATAAAGTCCTACTTGATGAAACCATCTCCCGTCAAAAGAAATATAAGAATTAAAATCATAGGGATGTTCTAACATGAAAGAAAAAAGAAATTCCTACAATATTGAAATGCCAAATCTTATACCATATTAATGAATACAAAATTTTATAAGGTATATAACGTTCCAAATGAATGTTACACAAAGACAAGAAGTCAATGGACTAATAGAACAAGAAGTTCCAGGAAACTCATTAGCAAAAATTTAATTTGAAAGAATATCCATTAATATTAAATATACAGTAAACATTTTTACCATATTATTTTTCATAAATTTGGACCTTTAAAACATTTTGACGAAAAAACAATTATCACCGTTTTAGAACCAGGGAATTTTAGAGCAGTCAGTTTTAGCCTTGGCTGTTTTGTAGATGAGGAGCTATGAAGCACGTCCCAGGTGCCCCAGCATGTGGTGGTGACAAGACAGAACCAGCTGTCACTTTCTCTGTGAAGCCTTCCCTGATACCACCCTAAGCTCTGCAGTGGTAATGAAATATATGACTACGGGACTGGCTCCCCTGCACACCATGCGGTCTCAAGAGGAGAAGCCAAGACTCACTCACTTCTGTCTCTAGAGAAGGGGAGAGTCTGCTGTAAGGGGCACATTTACTGCACATCTGTTGAGCTGAAATGGGCATCCTAGGCTGAGTTTCATGGATCTATTTGTGTCTTATTTACCGCTGTATCCCCAACATCTAAAACCCACTGAAAACATGGCTTTAAAGAGTGTAGAATTAATTTTACCCTTTTGGGTACTAAAGAGTACAAATACAACTGTGGCCTGTCTTAAAACTTTCTTTTTAACTAGCCCCTCAGTAATCAGGCTCCCTGACTTTAGACTATACTACAAAGCTACAGTAATCAAAATAGTATGGTACTGGCACAAAAACAGATGCATAGATCAATGGCACAGGGCAGAAAGTCTAGAAATAAACCCACACATTTGTGGTCAATAAACCTACAATAAAGGAGGCAGGAATATGTAGTGGAGAAAACCCAATCTCTTCAATAAGTGGTGCTGGGAAAACTAGACAGCTACATGGAAAAGAAGGAAATTAGAGGATTCTCTAACACCATATACAAAAATAAATTCAAAATGGGTTAAACACCTAAATGTAAGGCCAAATACTGTAAAACTCCAAGAGAAAAACAATGGCAGAACACTCTGACATAAATCACAGCAATATTTTTTTGGATCTACTTCCTAGAATAATGGAAATAAAACCAAAAACAAACAAGTGGGACCTAATTAAACTTAAAAGCTTTTGCACAGCAGAGGAAACCATAATCAAATGAAGAGACAACCTATGGAATAGGAGAAAATATGTGCAAATGATGTAACTGATGAGATTAATTCCAAAATAACACAGGCAGCTCACACAGCTCAGTAACAAAAAAACAAACAATCCAATCACAAAATGAGCAGAAGACCTAAACAGACATTTCTCCAAAGACATACAAACAGCCAACAGGCACATGAAAAGATGTTCAACATCACTAATTATCAGAGAAATGCAAATCAAAACTACTATGAGGTATCACTTCATGAACTGGTCAGAATGGCCATCATCAGAAAATCTACAAACAATAAAATGCTAGAGACTATGGAGGGAAAGGACCCCTCCTACACTGTCGGTGGGAATGTAAACTGGTGCGGCTACTATGGAGAACATTGCTGCGGTTCCTTAAAAAACTAAAAACAGAATTACCATATTATCCAGCAATCCCATTCCTGATGGAGGAAACTCTAATTCAAAAAGATACACACTCCCCAGTGTTCACAGCAG
Organism: Camelus dromedarius; assembly: GCF_036321535.1. Classification (NCBI taxonomy): domain Eukaryota; kingdom Metazoa; phylum Chordata; class Mammalia; order Artiodactyla; family Camelidae; genus Camelus; species Camelus dromedarius. The sequence goes on along the minus strand of NC_087445.1, from coordinate 1,588,313 downwards.
CACTATTTACAACAGCCAAGACGTGGAAGCAACCTAAATGTCCACTGACAGATGAACAGATAAAGAAAATGTGGTGTATATACCTACAATGGAATAATACTCAGCCATAAACAGGAGTGAAATAATGCCATTTGCAGCAACATGGATGGACCTATAAATTATCATACTAAGTCAGAGAAAGACAAATATACTGATATGTGGACACTAAAAAAATGACACAACCTTATTTACAAAACAGAAAGAGACTCACAGATGTAGAAAACAAAGTATGGTTACCAAGGGGGAAAGGGGAGAGGGAGGGATAAACTGGGAGTTTTGGATTAGCAGATACAAACTACTACATACCAAATAAACATTAAGGTTCTAATGTATAGCACAGGGAACTCTACTCAAAGGCCTGAGGTATTCTGTATTGAAAAAGAATATATATATGCATAACTGAGTCACTATAGTGTACACCAGAACCTATTATAATACTGTAAATCAACTACACTTCAGTTAAGAAATGTTAAAAAAAAAGATTTATGAAAATATTATCTCCATTCACAACTGAATTTACTTTATGTGCCTGGGTGTGGAGCCAGGACAAAAAGGGTTTGAATAGTAATCCTGTCATTTCACTGTACAATCATACGTTAGTTTCATTTCCTGTTTCTGATGACAGTTATTTTGCTTACTCTGTCCTACAGTTTGCTTTTATCCCAAAAAGTCCTTCCAAATGACTCAACGGTTTAGGATTAATCATACTCTGGCTAATTAGCACTCAATGCTTACAACTTAGAACAGCAACGGACTATTACTCATAGTGTTAAGAGCCGTCACAAAGTAAAGGTCTGACATAAAGAATGTCGCACTTCATTAAAAAGGCATTTCACACAAGAGACTGGGCTCTGAGGTGGACAGAGGAGTTCTCAGGTCACTACTTCCCCTTCCATCTTCCAGATACACAGTGATCTGCCAAAATCTACACGTGTATTTTGGGGAGGGAATTTGTGAGGACTGCGTTAAGAAGTGCAGTATAATCCTTCCCAGACTCTCAAAAGCACCAGCACTCCAACTTGCGTCAGAATCACCCTGGGTGCTGGTGGAAAATGCAAATTCCTTGGCCCACCCTCCAAATGTCTTGGGTTCGTAAGTGTGGTGAGGAGTGTAACAATCTGTGTTGTCAGCCTACACTCCAGCTCATTCTGATATGAGGCCCACACCCTACACTTAAAGAAATATACAGTCAATATGATTTGATTCTACACAGTAGTCATGATAGAAGAATTTGAGGCTGCAAAACTCACTTTTGTATGGGGAAAAAATAGAGGTGGAAAGTCTATCAGTGAACCTATGAAACCTATATACACGTTTTCATGTTTGTGAATAACACAGCAAATAAAACATACAAGCTTACTCCAAGCCAAGAACTGTTCCAAATGGTTTATACACCTTAACTCATATAATCCTCAAAACAACACTACTAGGTGAGTACTACCATTATTCCCATCCAAAACAGATTTTTAAAAAAAGTTTATTTTTTAGAGCAGTTTCAGGCCCACAGCAAAACTGAGTGGAAGGTACAGAGATTTCCCACATACCCCCGGCCCCACCATCTACATACACAGCCTCTCCCATTATCAACACCCCCCACCAGAGTGGTACACTTGGTACAATCCATGAGCCTATACTGACACACCATAATTACCCAGAATCCATAGTTTACCTTAGGGCTCCCCCCTTGGTGTTGGACACTATGGATGTGGACAAACATATGACATGTATCCACCATTATGATATCATACAGAGTATTTTCACTGTCCTAAAAATCCTCTGTGCTCCACTCAGTCATGCCCCCTGCCCCACCCCAGCAACCACTGATCTTCTGTCTCCATTGTTTTGTCTTTTCCAGAATGTCACACAGTTGGAATCACTGTATGTAGCCTTCTCTGATTGGCTTCTTTCACTTAGTAATATACAATTAAGGTCCCTCCATGTCTTTTCATGGTTTGCTAGCTCATTTCTTTTTAGTGCTGAATAATATTCCATTCTCTGGCTGTGCCACAGTTTATTTACTCATTTACCTACTGAAGGATAACGTGGTTGCTTCCAAGTTTTGGTAATTATGAATATAGCTGCTACAAACATCTGTGTGCAGGTTTTTGTGTGAACATAGCTTCTTCAGCTCCTTTGGGTAAACCACGGAGCATGACTACTGGGTCATAAGGTAAGAACATGCTTGGTTTGCATATTATTTCTACTTTACAGATTAGGAACTTAAGGCAAAGAGGAGTCAGACAATTTGCCTGAAGTCACAGCTATTACTTGAGCTGGGATTTGAGCTGGGATCTGAATTCACACGGTTCAGCTCCAGAATTTGTGCTCTTAGTCACTGCACATACAGTTTCTCAACAATAAGGCCTCACACTAAATAAAAGGAACGTCACTGTTACTCAGTGACACTATGCGCTGTAACTCTAACTCAGCTACACTGGATTCCATACTGTTTAGAATTCCTTCGCTTTCAAAAAATTTTCAGATCTCCCTTCCACTGCAAAATTTCCAATCTGTTTTGCTTTGTGCAATTTGCTGATCCTTCATCCAAATCATCATTTACTGCTGTCCCAAAGTCAAGTATCAAGAACATAGCCCCTTTACACATTTTAGGCTCCTCCCTTCTAACAGAAACAGAAATGCAACTGGTCTGAATGGAAGGTTTCAAAATACAAACATATTTTCGATCGAGTTGTTGGCACCTACTGGCTTTGTGATCTTAAACACACTTATTAACTTGAGACTCCCTATCTGCCCGGCAGTAGTTGTAAAGATTACCTGAGAGCTGGTACACAGACCTAACTCTGTGCCTGATCGACAGTTCACAGCAGCAGAGTGATCCTGTTAACTTCATACAGGTCATGTCACGTTCCTCTTCAAAGTCCTTCTAGGCACTCTGTTTACAATTTAAATCAGCTCCCTTTCCCTGTTTCACTCTTCTCCTCAGGATTTATAAAGAAAACACATCTAGCAGTTACATAGTTTACTTACTTATCTCATTTATCATCCGCCCTTGTTTACTAGAATGGAAGCTCCCCGAAGGCAAAGGTCTTTGTCTGCTTTGTCGTTGTGTCTCCGAAGCCCAGAACAGGGCCTGGCGCAGAGTATGTAGGTGCTTAGACATGTATGGAATAAATACATGCATATACGTACAATAAAAGGTGTGCCACCACACCACCACCATTTAATCTCTCTGAACTTCAGCTTTTTCATCTGTAAAGGAGTAATTGTAGTAATCATACCTTACTTATCTCACAATTATTGCTAAGAGCCTATCAATTACGTGCCAACACTACACAAATGCAAAGAACAGCCTTCCCCCTACCTCAGCTTTCCCGATCACAGCTACATCTCCAACTTCTTGCCAGTATTCAACCTGACAGACTTAGATTCCTTCTAACTCCTTGAGGGTGAAACTGTTTTCTCTCCAGTCAAATACGCGTGATGATAATGCATTCAACCCTCAGCCCTAATTTTCTCTCCTTTAGGATGCCTTCCCTAATACCAATCACACATTTTTATTCACATTGCCTCTACGAAGGACTGACTGAAGATTTATCTAGTGGCTCAGACGCTGTAAAACATAGCTTCCTGATACCACAGCAGTATTTTTGTCCTTGAAAGAATTAAAGCGCTCCTTATGACTCCTTGCATAGTAAAACAAGACAAAAACTCGTTTCATTTAAACTGTGAATCCTCACCTCTGAATCTGCAACCTCAAAAAACAAACAAAACAACTTCATAAAATCTCTTTTCTCCTCAAATAACCTGGGGGTGGGTGGGTAGGGGCAGCAGGCAGGCAACATTTAAAAAACAACTTTTCCTTCCTTCCTTCCTCAGGGGAAGAACTAAGGGCTGCTTTGAATATTACGTCTGGCAGTTCACGATGGACTTCACTGGTTCCCGCAATCTCACACCTGAAATGCACCTTAGGGGGGGCCCCTGGCTCTCAGGAGACCCATCATAGATCAGTGAAAAACAACACTACAGCAGGATCCTTGCTATTTCATCATTTAGAGAAATATGATGCTTGGTTCAGATTCTTCAAAAAGTGTATTATGATAAAAACAGATGAGTAAGATGTTAACAGCAGGCGAAAGCGGTTTTCACAAGCCAGGTTTCCACACTCCCTAGCCTTCTCCCACAACCAGCCACACCCAGTGGATTATTCCTATAGGTCTGAACCAACCTCATATGAGCGTCACCACCACAGATACTTCTGAACTCATAAACAGGCCAACAGTTCCCGATTCAACACTCATCAGAATCACTTGGAGGGCTTTATTAAAAAATCCAGACTCCTGGGTCCCACCCCTCAGAATTTCCACTCCGTAGGTCTGGGTGGGGCTAAGAATCTGCATGTTTAACTAGGTTCCAGAAATGATGATGCTTTGAGAGCCACTACATCAGGTAAGCAGTTTGCACTTACCTAAGAGCAGGTATCCTATAGATTGTTGCTAAGGTGTGTCTCCTGGCTTCTGTTTAGTGTCAGCCAATAAAACTTTCTTTTTACAGTTCTTGGGCCAATCTTCACAATGTCTTGAAACACATGAAGAAGTCCTGTATCATCAACCAGATCTAGAAAGAGCCTTATACTCCTGGGTAAGACCTGGTACTAATGTTCCTACCAAAATTCTATTTTGAACCAAACACATCACCTAATCAGGGGACTGCTATGCAGGTGGCATTAGCAGTAAGAAAGACTCTCCCCATCAGCTACTTTTTGGTCAAGTATCACATACCGCACCATTTTGGATACCATAATCTGGATCCTAACCAACCGATGTTAATTATCTGAATATTCCTCTTAAATATACAAATATTTGGCTATATAATTACGTTGACCTTTAAATACATATTTTGTGACATACTGTTTAGATTTTAAATATAATTTTCAGGTAATTCAACATGAAAAGCTTAAAACACTGGGTGAAGTGGGGTTTGTTACTCACTTTACTCTTCTCATTTATTTACAGACTAGGAAGGATAACAAGATTTTACACCTCTCCACTTCCCGAGCTACTTCTCAAAAAGAAAAACTATTCTGTGAAACATATTTCTAGTATCTGGGTGACAAGTTTGGATGACTTAACACACAGGCAGGTGTGTAGCTGTCAAAGGCTTAAACTAGACCTTCTACAGAAAAATACATAGACTGTCTGGTTTAAGCAGTGGGTTGAACTCATACCCTAGCTTCCTCTTCCTCCTAAGAGCCTGGTGAGAAGAAATTAAAAAAAGAATAAGCCCACAGAGCAAGAAGCAAGAGAACAATTCAATGGATTAGCTACCTCAGTAAGCTTCTGGATGAAAGAAAGCAGATGGAAGTAAGGAGGCAACTAAAACCGAGTGGAGGAAGTTGTAGAACAAAATATGCCCATGAAGAGGGTACACAACAGACGGCTGTGTCTCATCAAAGATGGAAAACAGTGAGATGACCACTTTCAAAGTGTTGAAAGAAATAGTCAACCAAGAATTCTATATTCAGCTAAACTCTCCTTGAAAAGTGAAGGAGCAATTAAGACATCTCTAGACATAAAAACAATCAATCAAAAACCAAAAAGCAACTGTGAACGAGTTGTTGTTAGCAGATCTGCCCTATAAGGAATAACTAAAGGCTATCCTTCAAGCTGAAATAAATATTAAGGTAACCTGAATCCAAACAAAGAAATAAAAAGCACCCCCCTCAAAAGCTAACTAAACAGGTATTATGAAAAGATATATAAACATAACTCTTTAAATATAACTCTCTTGTTGACTTGTTTTAAAAGATACCTGGATAGAGCAATAATTTAAAAAAATGAGTTGTTAAGTTTATAATGCCTAAAGGTATAATTTGATGACAATAATAGTACAAAAGACGGAGAAGGAAACTGAGATATACTGCAGGAAAGCTTTTGTATACTACTGAAATTAAACTAATATTAATCTGAACTAGACTGTTTTAAGATGCTAATTAAAATCCCAGGGTAAATTCCAAGGAAAAAACCTGAAAATAAATATAAAAGGAAAAAAAAAAAAAAGGAAATTGGAAAGATATAATAAAAATATCTAACACAAAGGAAGGCAAAAATCAAGGAATAAAGGAATGTAAAAGATATGAGATAAAAATAGGAAAAAGGCAGGTGTAAATCCTAATTTATCACTTATTATATTAAATGTAAATGGATCACATACACATATCCCAATCAAAAGTAAGAGACTGGCAGAACAGATTTAAAAAATGATCTACATATGCATAAACATATATAATCCGTATGAGGAAAACTATAAAACTCTGATGAACAAATTCAAAGAAGAACTAAGTAAATGTAAAAATATTCCATGTTTATGGGTAGGAAGATTCAATGTTGTCAAGATGTCAGTTCTTCCCAACTTGATCTATAGATTCAGGGCTGTCTCAGCCAAAAAACCCCAGCGAGTTATTTTATGGACATCAACAAAATGACTCTAAAGTTCATACGGAGAAGCAGAAGACCTAGAACAGCCAATCACAATAAAAAAACAAAAGAAAAACTAAGCTGGAGAACTGACACCACCCAACTTTAAAACTTACTATAAAGCTACAGTAATCAAAACAATGTGGTACCAGCAAAAGAACAGATACAGAACAACACACCAAAACAAGTAACACAGAAATAAATCCACATAAGTACAGTCAAGTGATCTTTGATGAAGGAGCAAAAGCTAAACAATGCAGCAAAGACAGTCTCTGAAACAAATGATGCTGGAACAACAGGACACCCACATTAAAAAAAAAAAAAGAAGAATCTAGATGTAGCCTTTAGACTGATTACAAAAATTAACTTAAAATCAATAATAGGCCCAAATGTAAAATGCAAAACTATTAAAACTCCTAAAAAAAAAAAAAACAGGAGAAGACCTTGAGTATGGTAATGCCTTTTGAGACACAACACTAAAGGTACAATCCATGAAAGAAATAACTAAAAAGCTGGGCTTAATTAAAATTAAAAATTTCTGCTCTGTGAAAGACAATGTTAAGAGAAGGAGAAGAAAAGCTACAGATTGGGAGAAATACTTGCAAAAGAGACAGCTGGTAATGGACTGTTAGCCAAAATATACAAAACCCCTTAAAATCCAACAATAATAGAACAATGTGATTAAAAAAAAGGCCAAAGACCTTAATGGAGATCCCACCAAAGAAAATATATGGCAAATAAGCGTATGAAAAGGAGCTCCACATCACAGTTCACCGGCAAAAAGCAAACTGAAACAACGAGATACCATTACACACCTATTAGAATGGCAGTAATTTGGAACACTGATTGGCGAGAATGTGGAGCAATCCTCTTGTATACTGCTGGTGGGAATGCAAAATGGTACAGCCACTTTGGAAAAGCCTGGTAGTTTCTTACAAAACTACACGTACTCTTACTATACAATCCAGCATTTGTGCTCTTTGGTATTTTCCCAAAGGGGCTGAAAACTATGTCCACACAAAAACCTGCACATGGATGTTCACGGCAGCTTTATTCATAAAACTAGGAAGCAACAAGATGCCTTTCAATAAGTGAATGAATAAGCAAACTTTAGTACATTCGGATAATGGAATATTATTCAATATTAAAAAGAAATGAGCTATCAGGCCATGAAAAACATGGAGGAATCTTAAATGCACATCACTAAGTGAAATCAACCTGAAAAGGCTACATACCGTATGCGTCCAACTATATGACATTCTGGAAAAAGCAAAACTACGAAGACAATAAAAAGACCAGTGGTTGCTGGGGGTGGGGGAGAAAAGGAGGTAAGGAGGGATGAATAGCCAGAGCTAAAGGAACTTCAGGGCAGTGAAAATACTCTGTATGATGTCATGATGATAAATATGTCACTACACATTTGTCCAAATCAATTAAATGCACAACATCAAGAGCCCTAAAGTAAACTATAATTAGATTACGATGTGTCAGTGTAGGTTCATTGATTGTAACAAATGTACCTTTCTAGCAAATGATGTTGATAACGTGCCATGCATGTGCCGGGGCAAGGGAAATATGGGAAATCTCTGTACCTTTCCTTTCAATTCTGTTATGAGCTTAAAACTGCTTTTAAAAAGTGAATCTAGAAGACATAAAGCAAAACAGCATAAATTAGATTCCATCAAAATAAAAAAAAAGATCCAACTATACACTATCTACAAAAGACACATTAGATTCAATGACACAAAATAGTCTGAAAACAAAAGGATGGAAAAATACAGACTGTGCAAGCAGTAACCAAAATACAGCTGAGGTGGCTATACTAATATCACACAAAATTCTGTTAACACAAAAGAAAGACATTTTAAAACGATAAGAAGGTTGATTTATCAGGAAGATAAAGTGACTATAAATATACTTGCACTTAAAAACAGAGCCCCAAAATACATGAAGTAAAACTGAAAACCTGAAGGGGAAACAGACAATTCATCAAAAATAGCTGGAGACTTCAACACTCCACTTTTAACATTGGATTGAAATCAAAGCAGAAGATCAACCAAAAACAGAAGACTTGAAGAAGACCATAAACTACTTAGTCACAGCAGATACCTACAGAGCACTAAAGATCCAAAAAGAACAGAAAACACATCTTTCTCAAGTGCACACAAAACATTCTCCATGACAGACCATATGCTAGGTGATCAAACAAACCTCAGTAAATTAAAAAAGAATTAAATCGTGCAAAGTATGTTCTTTGATCACAATGAAATTAAACTAGAAATCAGTAACGGAAGAAAATGTGGAAAAATTACAGATACATAAAAGTTAAGCAACATATGCATAAGTTACCATGGGTAAAACAAAACACAATGGAAATCAAAGTACTCTGGGATGAATGAAAAAAAAAACATTAAAAAAGTCAAAATTTATGATACGCACAGTTATAGTAGTATTTAAATTTATAGCTGTAAATGCATATATTAAAAAAGGAGAAAGAACTCAAATCAGTAACTTTTCACCTTAAGCAACTGGAAAAAGAAGGGCAAGATGAACCCAAAGCAAGCAGAAGGTATGAATGCAAACGATTAGAGTGGGAAAAAATGAAACAGAGAAAAATCACAGAGAAAGATCAATGAACCCCAAAGTTGGTTCTTTTAAAAAAAAACAACAAAATTTATAAATTTTTAGCTAGACTGCTCCCCGTCTCCAACAGAAAACTCACACTAAATCAGGAACAAAAGAGGGAACTTACAGAAATAATGATTGTAAGAGAATGCTATGAAGAAAAGTATGCCAACAAATAGGTAACAAAGACCAAAAAAATTCCTAGAAAGACACAAACTACCAGGAACACCTTCAAGAAGAAACAGAAAACCTGGGAGAGTGACATGAGCAGCACGGTGGAATGCGATGCTCCCCTTCAATCAACAACCAGTAGAACGACCATCACTCAGCAAGGCTCCTTCTGTCCAACACAACAGGATGTTGGAGAACACCACACACCTGTACACCAAGAACTCTGGTTCTTTGTAATGCTTAATGAGTTGTTCCTCTGCCAGTCTATTTGAAGTAGTGAACGCTTTTCTACTTGATTCTAATAATTCAACAGGGAAGAAATTAGAGAATTTTCCTTTGTTTTCCAGTAGGTGGCACTATAGCACAAGTTTTTGTTCTCTCTTAGCTGAGCTTCCACTGAGTTGGCACGTTCCACCCTCCTGAGTCGTGTGTACCATGACTCTGACCTCCCGACAGGCAGCAGTGGCACCCACGGCCACAGGTAACTGGGCAGCAACTAGTACTAGCAGTACTAGCAGCCCAGGACCCCATCCTCCCAGCCACCTAGATGCCCACGAGTCTGGCTCCGTTACTGTACCCGCAGCAATGGAGTCTGCAAACCTTACAACACCAGACACAGCAGAGGTGTCTGCATGACCCCAGCTCCCCACCCTCATCCTTGGTGGCAGAGTCTGTGACTCAGGGGATCCTGTCAGACAAAACAAAAACTTGTACTACAGTGCCACCTACTAGAAAACAAAAGAAAATCCTCTAGTATCTTTCTGCTGAATTATTAGAATCAAGTAGAAAAGTATTCACTACTTCAAAGGCACTGGCGTAGGAACAACTCATCAAGCATCTCATAAACAACAGTGAACAGTGGACCACAAAAAGAAAACAACTTCCCAGAAACCGAATTTAATCTCATGGAATGCTGTGATCTGACAGAGAATTCAAAATAGCTGTCACGAAGAAACTCAACGAGCTACGAGAAAACTCAGAAAGGCAGTTCAGTGAGCACAGAAACATAATTAATAAACAGAAAGAATACTTCACTAAAGAGATTGAAACCCTTAAAAAACAAACAAACAAATTCTGCAGCTGAAGAACTCAATACACGTGATACAGAATACATTAGGAAGCAAGGGAAATAGACCAGATCGAATACCACAGAAATACAAAGAATTATAAGAGAATATTATGAAACTATATGCTAATAAATTGGACAACCTAGAAGAAATAGAATAATTCTTAGAATCATACAACCTTCCAAAACTGGAATCACGAAGAAACAGAAAATCTGATTACACAAATCACTAGTATAGAGATTAAAACAGTTATAAAATACCTTCCCCAAAGCAAAAGTCCAGGACCAGACAGCTTCACAGGTAAATTCTTTCAAACATTCAAAGAAGATTTAATCTCTATCCTTATCAAGCTCATCCAAAATACCAAAGAAGAGAGAATGCTTTCTAACCCATTTCGTGACGCCAACATCACCCTGATACCAAACCAGACAAAGACAAACCAAAAAAAGAAAATTACAGGGCAAAATCTCTGATAAACTTAGATGCAAAAATCCTCAACAAAATATTAGCAAACTGAATACAATACATTAAAAGGATCATACACCATGATCAAATGGGATTTATTCCGGGGAGGCAAGAATGGATCAACACCCTCAAATCAATGTGATATATACCATGTAAACAACATGCAGGGTAAAAAACATATAACCATCTCAATACACACAGAAAAATGGGATTGTTTTCTTAAACTGCTCTTTTTCAAGTTGAGGCAGTTCCCCTCTATTCCTAACTTTCTGAGAGTTGTTTTTTTTTTTTTATGAGTCAACGTTGAATTACGTCAAATGTTTTTTCTGTATCAATTGATATAATTATGATTTTTGTCTCTTTAATCTGCTAATACGGTGAGTTACATTGACTGATTTTCAAATACTGAACCAGTCTTGCACCTTCTCTCAGCACTGCTTTCGGTGGCCCACAAATTTTTGCTATGTTAAAATTTCATTCAATTCCATGTATTCTCCCCATTGAAACAAGCATGTCCACTCTCACCACTTTTATTAAATACAATTTGGAGGCAGGAAAAATTACATTTATTCAGAATGACTTATCATCTATATAGAACATCTGATGCAATCCATAAAAAATCTACTAGAAATAATAAGCCAACTTAATAAGGTTGTGGTATGCATGATCAACATACAAAAATTAATCATGTTTTTATATAATAAATATAAACAAAATTAAAATTAGAAAACACATTTACAATAGCATCAAGAAGTATGAACTATTTAGTGATACATCTGACAAAAGATGTGAAAAGGCTGTATACTGAAAACTGTAAAATACTAATGGGAAAAAACAAAAAGAGGACTTAAAAAAAGGCAAGATCTACTGTGTCAGTAGTTCAGAAGACTAAGATATCATCAATTCTCCCCACGATGACCTACAGATCCATTGTAATCTCAACCAAAATTTGGTAAGATTCTTTTTTTTTGGTAGAAATTGACAAGCCAATTATAGAACTCTCATGGAAATGCAAAGCGTCTACTTTGAAAAAGAAAAATTGTCAGTATACCCAACTTGAACCAACATAATAAAAACAGTGGTATTAATTTAAATACTTTTGAGTAAGAAATGGTTGAGCAAATTACAGCATACATTTTTCATGGAATGAAAACCAGTTACATTTTTAACAAGTTAGATTCATATGCACTGGCCTGAAAAAATGACTATAATACAGTGATTAAAAACTAAAAGCAAGTTGCACAGTAGTCATTTTAATCTAGTTACTTTCATGTTTTCAAAATTATAGGAAAAATACATTTGTGTTACTAGAAGCACGGGGGGAAACCAGCAGCGTATGTGTTCATCTCTTAACATCAGTTATTTTAAGAGATTTAGGTTTGGAGCAAAAAGGTAGCGTTTATCTTATTTTATGTCCTTTATGTACTTCTGTATTGTCTGAACTTTGCTCTGAAATTAAAAATAAACCCTCAATATTATATTTTTTTAGTTTCTACTTAAATAAAAAAAATCGGCAAACAGTCTGAAGAGACACCTCATTGATGATATACAGATGCAAATAAGCGTACGCAAAGATGCCCAGCACAGAGAAGTGCAAAGTAAAACCACAATGATGTACTATTACAAAGCTATTAGAATGGCTAAACAAATATACAGACAAACAACAAAAAACGACCTAGCAACACCAAGTGCTGGCAAGGATGGGGAGCAACAGGAACCCTCACTTCATCGCTGGTGGGAATGAATGCAAAGTAGTGGCTACTTAAGACGATAGTTTGGTAGTTTCTTGCAAAACTAAACACAGCCTTAGCATAAGACCCAGAAACTGTGTTCCCAGGTATTTACCCAAATGATTTAAAAATGTATGTCCACAAAAAAAACGTGTGTGTGAATCTTTACAGCAGCTTTATTCATGATTACCAAATGCCAATACCTGGAAACAACCAAGATGTTACAATCATGCCATGAATATCATTCTGTGATCAGACAGAAAGAGCCGTTAATCTATGCAACAACATGGATAAATCTTAAATGCATTCATTATGCTAAGTGAAAAAATCCAGTCTGGGAACAGGCTACATACTGTTTAATTCCATTTATATGACTTTCTGGAAAAGACAGAAAACAGATCAGTTTTTGCAAGTGGTTTGGAAAGGGGCAGGGGTGGCTAAGTAGAGCACGGTTTTTTTAGAGCCATTAAACTATTCTGTCTAGTACTACAGTGATGTTATCCACTTGTCAAAACCCAGGGAACTTTATACCACAAGGAATGAACCTCAATGTAACATTTTAAAATGAAAAAAAAAAATCAACTGGGGATGGGAGTCAGGGAATGCAGACTCTGACAAAAAGAATTTAATTGTATTACAATGTATGATATAACCCTACAGGAGAGGATAGGAAGAAAAGGATCTAAATAACTTTGGAAATGACTGGAAACTGCATGACAAAACCAAAGGAACCGTACATAAGCACCATGCTGTAGCTGTAATGTTTCTCATAAAGGTACTGGGTAACAATTCTGATGCTGCTATACCTGTATCCTGGGACTGAAAACCTAAGTAAAAAGATGGGGAATGAGAGGTTACAGATAAGTAAAGGGAAAAGGCTAGAATGAACCATGTAGTTCTGAATTAGAGTCTGAGACATCAGTGGGAACTCCTACACGACTTTACTCCTTAATTTAGGAACTGATGAGTAACAGCAGAAATAACACAGACATGTACGCATTCACAAGTTAATGCACGTACATTTACTTCCTGGCTCTGGTCACTGACAGGTCTAAGAAGAATTCAGACCCCAGGTGCAATGATAAGTACTCTGGAGCAAATCCTGGTTTCTAATACCATTCTCCAATAAAAGGACCCAGGGACCCTTGATGAAGTGGCTGATCTGGGAGGGAATATACAAGACGGTCCCGGAGTATGTAGTGCCAGAAAGCAGCGAGGTGTTCAAAACACAAACTGGTGGGGATATGTCAAAGGGATACAGAAGCCAACTGGAAGAGCCCCCAGTGGCAAATGCTCCAACACGCTGAGCATTAAGGAACACAACGCAGCTTTCAGTTGTAACTGTCTGGTAACAGAAAACTTTGACATGCTCCATAGTAATAAAATTAGGTCATCTTTGATATTTTTTCCAATTTTCAACCACATAAAATTGTGTCTTTGTGCAAGTATTTTTTTAATTCGATTTTTCAAATTAAAATTTTCAATTTTTTTCCAAGTAGGAAGACAGAACATACCAGGAACATACCTTACAAGGGAGAGACAAACTGGAATATGTATAGACGGGACAAGGCCAGGATAGTTAGGAACCCACATGAACAACAGTCCAATTCAATGGAATAAATATTTGAGCCCCTGCTAGCTACTGAGAACTATGAGAGGCATGGGGGAATACATAGTTAGATAAACTAGCCCCTGACCTTTTAAAAGGTTGTTGTCTGGAAGAAAGGACGAAAGCACATATCCAGGGAGTAACAAATCCAAATAGTTAAAGGACTGTTGTACAGAAAAGGGGTCAGAGTTGTTCATTACGACCTGAGGGACAGGCTTATGAATGAAGGTTAGTACTGTAATGGGCTGACTTGATTGCAAAAGTCTAACACAAAGTAAGTGATTGATATATGTTAAAGTCTCTTCTCCAAATGCCCAATACAACAGGATCCACTCTGCTGAAACCAATACATTTCACCATTTATGTGGCAAAAGGATATTATATTACTTCCATTCTATACTGTTACCATCACTTAGAAAAGTTAGTTTTAAAAAGAGTATAAAATTTAAGTCCAAAATTTAATATAAAGAAAAATAGTTCAATTTTACTTCCATCTTCACCAACGTGAGGAATTTTGAAGTTGGATTTGTCTGTCAAGGAGGTCTACCACTGATCCAAGTAATCATCAATTAGAAATACTTTGAAAGGTACGCGAGCTAGAAGCGTAATTATTCTATATTCTCTTTATAGCAATATAGATCATTGATGGCATTCACACTTTAAAAATTCACAAATAATTAGAACTCTGTTTTTCCTGTTTTGAAATGTCTAGTCATTTGCATCAGATGGAAGCGAAGAAAATTATCTAAATGAGAATACTTTTCCCACGTGCATCACACACACAGTCACAGAGAGAAGAAAACCTCCTGTTTTCAATAAACTTTTGCTCAAAGGAAAAGAAAGTGCTGAACAAGAGTCAGCTGATTCTGTACAACCTTCTACTGACAAAACTAGGCAAGCTAAGTTAGAGGCATACTAGGACCTTCACAAAACATTTTTTTTCCTTTATACAATTTTTACATATTCCATTATTAATTATACTACCGTTATTACTTATATTATTTCCTATTTTGTTACCACCCAGGTGACTAAAACAAACTTTAAACAAACTTTCAAAATAGATAACATATATCTATTTACTTCAAATAAAGAGTTAAAGCACTCGCAGGAGAGTTGTTATTTTATATGACCATTAAGAACAGAATCCACTATAGATTAGGGAAGAGAAAGGCAAATTAGACTAGTAAAATGATGGAGTATTAACAGTGGTGGGATGCTAAGCGCTTTTTCTTTTTGGTCTATTGATATTATCTGAATTTTTAAACTCAATATTTTACATTTATAGAAATAAATTTATTTTCAAAAGATTTTATAGTTGCGCTGGTTACAATTATGTACATCTTTAGGTATTTGCTTTCATGCTATAATTTAAAACCCACTCCTGCCATTGTTTTTAATATTTAATATAAACATAATCTGTGACTTGAGTCATTTATACATAATTTCTCATATAATATAAAGAACTGAGAATGAAGACAAAGATATTGTGTATTTCCAGATGGACCTCAAGATGATCATATAAAGTGAAGTAAGAAAGATAACTATCATACAGTATCACTTATAAAGTGGGATCTAAAAAAACCTGATACATATGAACTTATTTAGGTCAAAAATAGACTCACAGAAAACAAATATTTGGTTACCAAAGGGGAATTGGGGCCAGAGGGATAAATTAGGAGCTTGGGATTAACATAAACACACTACTATATACAAAGTAGATAAACAACAAGGACCTACTGTATAGCATAGGGAACTACATTCAATATCTTATAATAACCTATAATGGAAAAGAATCTGAAAAAGAATATATATAACTGAATCACTCTGCTGTATACCTGAAACTAACACATTGTAAATCAACTATACTTCCATTAAAAAAAACACACTGAATATTTCCAAACAAGGATAATAAGTCAAATATATTTGCACATCAGCAATAGATATAACAAAATTGCTATAAAGTTTGAAGTAATATAAAAAGGCAAAATGGAATTTAAAAATTGGGCCATTTTCTTTGGAACACATAAATTTAAAACTCTAATGTCTATTATTCAACTCTAAACGTATTTTTATTCAATTATCTCCCCTTTCCCTACAATTCTGAGAAAGATTACTAGCCTATGATTTTATTTTTCCTTATTACTCCAAATCCTCCCAACTCCATTCTTGATGTTTGCCTTTAGCAAATAAAGCAAAAAATAAAAATTCTGAAGGATTGGCTGAACAAGTTTGAAAAGAAGAAAATTAAAAGTGCTAACAATGTGTAACTGACTAGATAAACCTCCATTCCGAGACTGCCCCAGGAGAACCCTCCTGGGGATGGGCAAGTGGGCAGTGTGGGGGTAAGTGGGACAGAATTAAGGAAGGAAAGGGGCAGAGAAGTGCATTTTGTTCCTGAGTGAGTAGATCAGGTTTCTGAATTTACTCTGCAGAGTATTTTAATAAATAGTTTTTTGTGGTCCCTATTCTAGCAATAAAACATCTGCTTAAAAAAAACTGGAATCATGTGAGTAGGAAACACATTTATCTGCCCTATAATACTAGATTAAAAATAAGCTGTAAAATGGAATGCAGAGTACAATCTCATTTTTATCAAATAAAATATGTACACAAAGACTGGAAGAATATATATAAAAATATTAACAAAGTATTTTTTATTTTCTGACTATCGATATTTTCTAAGTTTGACGCTGAATACATATTACCTTTATATAAAAAACATTACTTTTAGAAGTTGATACATATTACATGCAAACTTCTTGGGAAACAGCACTGTGCATAGAATAAAAACACAGTCACGGCACTGATTAAACTATTGGGCAATTTAATTCCTAAAACAGATTTTTTTTAAATGGAGAAGATACAAACTCTTTAGAACACTTTCCACCTAGCTATATTAATTAGTTGTTGAATTAGTCTCAATAAAGCTATAAAAGTAACATTAAGACTGACTTTGCAAAGACATGATTCTAAATGAGAAGCTGTTTCCATGAGTAGCTAACATCACGTGGGCCTCCTTAAACATAGAGGAATTTGCCACTGAATCTATCATAGATCCACTTAAACTATCACAATGTCTAGGATATAGTAAGTGCTCAAAAATTTCTGATGAAATAAAGTCCTGAATTTTATAAGGCCAAACAACTTTCCCTTCTGAAGGGAATTACTAGATCAAATGGGCAAAAGAAATGGTGCTGCTTGAGCTGTAGTGAATAGAAATGACTCAGAGACAAATAGGCATGCCTTTGTTTTCCTCAACTATTCGTGGGCCTTTTCCAAACCATTCTCCACCTGCAACGGCCAACTCCTTGTGCTATAAACACGGCAGCATTCAGACAGGAAACTATGGTCCAGAGACTGACACTTATCCAGACCCACAGAGAAAGAACAAAGAAGCTAGAACCTGCTGCTCAAAAAGCTAGGGATTAAAGTGATAAAGGTTTATTTACCACCCAAGAGAATAAAAGTTAGGTTTTAAATGATGACCAAAAAAGTAATGTCCAAATACTTAACTAGATAGCCGAAAAAAGATGATCAATAACAAACTAAAAACATGCTGAAGCAGAATCCCCTATCAATGTTTTCAAGTTATTTTTTTCATGCAAGTAAAAAGATAAGGGAGTTTCAAATTCTCATCATTGCAACTAGTCACTTGCAAAATTCAGTTTCCTTAAAAATCCAATTTGTTCAACTTACTGTGATCAGACTGATTACTGAATAACTAGAAAAATAAAGATACATAACATCTAAATTATGTCTAAAGTTACTGGACTAGTTCTCTCAGACACCTGTTTTAATGATCAGTCCATACTCATTGTTTGTGTTAAAATTCCTATGGGCTTAAGAATCAATGAATTTTACCGAAACCACTGAGAAAGATTTTGTTTGGACACAGTTTTCTACCAAACTAGGTGCCCATACTAACTGTTAATAAAGGGAATGATTTCCAAGAAAAATAAGATTATAATTTCTTAAATGTCAAGGCAAAGAACTATCAAAACATTGACAGGTTTATGTCTCTTGGATCAACTATCAAAGTATTTTGGACCTTGGAAACCTTTAACTGGGCTCCTTTGTTTTCCTTGAGTTCCTCATTTTCTGACACACAACCTACTTCCACAATCTTAACTGAGACTTTTTGAGAATTTTCTAACCAGTATTTTGTTACAAATTAAACTTAGTGAGGAACATTTCCCCATCATGTTAAAATTTAGACACTGTATAGTCTTATTGTCTCTGCATTTATCACAATCTGTAACTATCTTGTTTTATTCATTTATTATCCTTTTCCTATATGATTTCTCTAAGATAAGGCAGGGCTGTTTGTCTTCTTCGCTGTTTTAGCCTCCACCTCTAACACAGTGCCTGGCACTAATAAGTGTTTATAAATACTTACTGAATTAACAAAAGGATGATTTTAGTCACAGAGGGCAAAAATATGATTAAGAGATGGATGGTCTATGCCATTAGATTCCCCCCGCCCCCAATTTTTTTAAGGTGGCTCACTATAATTTTTTGGATCTTTTTATGTCTCACACAAAGAAGAGCCTCCAAAAAAAAAAACAAACCCTACATCTTTTTTGGAAATGAAAATGATCTCAAATATTATACAGCAGGACTGGAACTTACAAATTTGCTGTAAAGAGAGTGAAGGAGAAAGAGAACTGAAAACAGTTGTGCTTGGTTCTCATATAAATGCTGTCTCAGATAAAACCCTGGTGGCACTGTCCCCATCTTGAAGATGAGCAAAGTGAGGATCAGAGAGGAAGTCACTGGCCAAAGGTCAAAAAAGTGCTGGAATTGGGACTGGACAACCTGTTCTTCCTTAAACCAAAGTCCACTTTATTTCCTCTATCCCATATTGCCTCCACTAGAACCAGAAAAAATAAATAAAACCTTTTAAGCAACAAAGTGCATTAAATGATAGTTAATATTTGCAAAGAAATGCTTCGATGATTCAAGTCATACAATTTTTAGAATAGGAAACATACAAGCAAATTAAGTAACTAAATATATCTTTTGGTCAGGCTGAAGTGATAAGGGAAAGAACAGATGAAGTCACTGGAAAAGAAACTCTCCAATGTGTACCTTTTCATACCTGCTATACCACTTGTTTTAGAACTAAAGAAAAATCTTCAGAATTTGAGACATTCGGAAAAAGAATGAGATATGCCTTGTGAGAGCTATGATTTAAGGTTTATCTTCAGAATAATTTTCAGACTTCCAATTGGAATTATGAGGTTCAAGACTATCTCTTAGAAGAATTTTCTAAATCATGTGAACCTGAGCAATGTATATGATTAACAAGCGGGAGATAATTAATAGAACAATCTAACAGAACACGAAAATAACTGTTAAACTGGTAGCATTATGGGTGAATTGTGTTTTTACATATGGGTTTTTAAATTTTTCATGGCGTTTTAAAGTTTGTTCAATATTAACTTTAAAATAAATGCCATGAGCCTGTTTTTTTTTTTTAAAAGGAGGATCAGACTAGTACTGAAAAAAAAAAAAAAAGAAGAAAGAAAAAAAAAAAAAGCAAAGCAAAATTGTCAGCACTTTCTCTCAAACTGAGAGCTGTAGAAGGTGCTATTTCATAAACCTTGGCTTCTCCCAACAAAAGATTTCCTCCCAAAGTCTGGCCAGTTACCTATCTGGAAGAGGAGATGGAATCTCTGCTCTGGAAAGGGGAATTTTAAATCCCTTAGGTACAACCCCATGACGACATGAGTACTGGGTGGGAAATGAGACTTGAGTAGTTATTCTCAAAATGGTCCCAGGATCACCAAAATGGAATCACCCAGGAAAGTTGTTAAAATGCAGATTTCCAGGCCCGGTCCCAGACACTGAATTCACGTTTCTGAAGTCGGGGGCTAGAAATCTTCATTTTTAAAAAGTCACAAAGTGGGATACTTGTGCACAAAGAGACTGGGACACAACTGGACCCGACGCTGAGACGCAACATGAAGAGTGGGTAGGTTTGGAGCCACACACACTTGGGTTTAAACCCCAGCTCTCCCATTTAATAGCTCTGGCTGCAGCAAGGCACTCAAACCCTCTGGCCCGCAATTTTCTCATACAGAAAGTGGAATGACTGTTTTGGAGACGATGTAAAATTTCGTGTGTGCACATGTATGGTGTCACAAAACTTTTCTAATACTTAGATGACCTCTCGGGTTACTTCCAGCTCTAAGTCTATGAAGGCTAGCTTGTTTTAACCCCTCAATATACACCAGCATCACACGAACGTCTGTTTATCCCTTCCCTTAAAACACTGTTTCTCACCTTTTTCCCATTTCCCTCCGTCTCCCCGCAGGAGCCTTTGTAGACATTTTCTATTCTAATCCCTCAGCCCCCATTAACATCTTAACGCCACAGACTGTACATCTGTTAATGTTCTGTGTCCCTCTGGAAGGCCACAAGCCACGGCACTAAGACCCTTTTGTCCCTGAAGGATATGAGAGGAGACTTGGTCAAGGTCATACCACAAATCAGAGGCAGAATCGGGTCTGCGTCTGAGCTACAAACTAACGGTCTAGAACCAGCCCGTCAACGAGCTGTTTGGCTCCCCCCGTGTTTACTTGTTTACTTTTAATTAGCTGCCAGTGTTTAAAAATCAGGGGCTTTTACGGGAGAATACCGACTTCACCCTCCCCAGATAAGGTCGGGTCCGGGAGCGGGCGGCCCCTCGCGCCCCGGCCCTGTAGCCCCCGAGACCCAGGCCCATCCCCCGCACTGAGGTGCCCTCCAGCACTCACCGCGCGAGGAACCAGACGTTTAAGACGCGGCTGGAGTCGCACGCGCAGCTACATCAACTGCAGGTCGCGAGCCTGTCCCCGGCTCAGCATCCAGAGCCCTCGCGGCGGCGGGCGGGTCGGCGGTGCAGCCTCCCGCGCCGGCCCCGCCCCGCCACCCCAGCTGACCCCGGCCCCGGCCCCGGCCCCAACCGGGCTCCGCAAGCCTCGCTTCGCCGGGGCGTCCCGAAGGCCCCGCGGCCCCCTCACCACCCTCGGCAGGATGGGCACCACTACCGCCCCTCACGGCCCCGCCCGACCACGCAGCCCGCCAAGCCTACCACTCACTGCAACCAGGCGCTCGGGTGGAGGAACCGCTCCCTCTGTTGTCCTCGGCGCGTCCGCCCCCGCCGCCTCGCACCGCACCAATCACCGCCGCGCGCTGCCGCACGTGACACGCGCTGGCCAATGGCAGCTCGAGACGGCCTGTGACGCCGCCGGCGACTCCCGGCGCTTTCAAAGCGGGCGGCGGGCGCGGGCCAAAGGGTCGGTGGGGAGCCGCTTCAGGGCCGCGATTGGGGGTTGGGGCCTGACGGCGTTGGCTGCTCTGGGGCTGGATTCTGCATGGCTGCGAGTAACCGAAGTCCGGCTCTGACTCCTGCTGTGTGGAACACACCGGAGTTCGGCGGGAGAAAGAAGGGAAAGGAGTACGTGGGAGGAGGGCTCACAGAGTATGGGGTTTGGCCAGCCTCTCCCCCGAGGATCAGGAGCCTGTTTCCCGCCTTTTCTTCCTGTAGTGTCATCGTACTGGCCACCTGGCATCAAGATGGTCCCAATGTTCCCAAGGACGCCAGGAGGCATAGGAGTACTAGGATTAGAGCAAGGCCAGGAGTCAGCTCCACACCAGCTCCGTTAACAGATGGACTCATGAGTTAGCCTTTGTATAACAGAAATCCCCAGATTCCAATATCCTAAATCCATAAGTCTTTTTTACGTCTCTCAGAAAGTGTTAGGTAAGTACTTCAGAGATCCAGACTCTCTGCTCTATCCTTACTGCTTGGCTTCTATCCCCAAATTGGGCCAAAAATGATTGTTGGGGCTCCAGACATCACGTCCTTATTTTAGAAAGGGCCTTTCCAGAAGCCCCAAACAACTTATACCCACATCTTGTAGACTTGAGCTTAGCAACATGGCCTCACCTAGCTGGGAAATGTAGCCTAAATATATTTCTGCCCGCAATAAAATCCCCTTTCAAAAAAAAGAAGGGAAGAATGCATTTGGAGGGACTGAGGTGGGAAGCCCCATAAAAAGACCGGCAGGACCCCTAGGTACGGCCACTACTCTCCTGCCAGCACAATCCGGTTCCCTGGCCCAGAGGCTCTATATCACTTTTTGCCTCTGAAATGGCTTACTTCTAGGAAAGCCAAACTTATCCCTATAATTCTATTGATTCCCTGAGCTCACTCCTGTTTGGTTATTTCCTTCACTCCTGATTGGTCCATTTCCCTAACTTCTGATTGGTCCGTTTGTAGTACTTCATTTGCATGGAGCTCACTCCTGATTGGTTATTTCTCTCCCTCCTGATTGGTCCATTTCTACAAAGCTTGTTCCTAATTAGTCAACTTCTGTTACACCTTATTTGCCTACGATATTGCAAAGTGTAAACTGGCAGTCTATAAAAGCCTGTATAAATGTACAGATGGGGTCCAGAGTTTGGAGTGTTAACTCCTTTGGGCCTGCTGGCATAATAAACCTGAGTTCTCCAACTCTCCAAGTGCTGCTTTGTCTCTCGCCTGGTTCTAGGTTGCTGTCATAACTGAGCTATAACACCGAGCTGTAACATTTTTTTGCAACAGGACAGCTAATAGTCTCTGCTATCACCTCTTTTTCTTTTTTCTTTTTATAAAGTTTTGCAAGTGGTCCTGTATCACACAACTCGTAGAAATAAATCCTTCCCCTGGATGTGCTGAACAACTTACTAGACAAATGTATACTCTGGCTGACCCTGTGCTAGAGGCTATATGTATGTTTTCCTATTTAATTTTCAACAATCTGCAAGATGGGTGGGCATTACCAGACCTGTGATGCAGATGAATGCAAAGAAATGGGTGACAAATGGTAGATAAACCAAATGGTCTGGTATGAGTTGCTATGCAGTATTACAAGCACATGGGCGGAAGGAATATAATTTTGTGTATTAAGTTAACAAGGGCCACTTGTTCTAAAGCTGCCAAGAATCAATCAAGGATAAGGCCACTCCCCTGTAGCATAGGAAGAGACATCACATAATAGACCAATGTAAAAATATAGTCATGTCAAAACACCAGAACAGGGATGTAAAAACAAAAACTTGATAAACAGAATCTAAAAGAGAATTGAAATGGTTGAACTTGGTGTTTCTCAGCACTGTCCAGGGGAGAAGAGTGCCCGTAATAGGGTTTATTAATAAGAAACAGGATTAGCTTTGGGGGGTTGTTTTTGTTTTTGTTTTGCAATCAATAAACTTCAATGCCTATGAATTACTTGCTGCTGCATTAAGCATAAATGATTAGTGAGATAATCCCTGCTTTTAGGGAGCCCACAGTCTATGAGGAGAAAGACAAGAGTATAAATTTAACACATCATGGTAACTATGTGTGGTATGGGAACACATGAGAAGGGCATCCAACCTGGAGGGGAGGGGAGGGAGGAGTGGGGAGTTGTCAGAGAAGACTTTCTAGAAATGATGACTGAACGAGTTCTTGAAAATTGAACTGGAGACCAGCAAGCTAAGCATAGGAAATGGTAGTTCATGGCAAAGAGGGTGAGTTGTATGTATGTGACTGCTGGGTATGAAGAGAGAGGGGATAGGACAGCGTACTGAAGAGTTAAGCAGTGCCTTATGATGGATCATATATGCACACCAAGGAGTTTGTATACTTTGGCCACTGGCATCCATTTCCTCCTAGTTTTGGAGGGAGTTACTTTACCTTGTTTGCATTCTTGGTGGCGTTCTTAATTTAGACATCCTCTGCTTCCCCAGCTAAGGCATGGGCAGTTGACTCAAGAAAAGCCAATCAGATCACCTACCAAGAGTGGGAGGAAAAGTTGTGGGATGGGGAGTTGGGTGTTTAAACATCCCCACGAGTGAGAGGGTGAGGGAGTTGCCTGTGGATCATGAAAAGATTACAAGATTGTATGGAAACACAACTGAGGGTAGAGGTTATGCGTGTGATATTTCCTTTAGCAAACCCAATAACCTAGACTCTCATTACTTCATTTCCACATCTCACA
This sequence comes from Camelus dromedarius, assembly GCF_036321535.1. Taxonomy (NCBI): domain Eukaryota; kingdom Metazoa; phylum Chordata; class Mammalia; order Artiodactyla; family Camelidae; genus Camelus; species Camelus dromedarius. Next base: position 1,564,166 of record NC_087445.1, on the reverse strand, counting down.
ACTGGATATAAATACTATATTTTAGTTCCTGAAAATATGTACTCTTTAGTTATTGTGATCATATTTTCTAACCAAAAATTAAACACTTCATATTTTAAATCAGCACTATTATGGAAAATATGGACTATGCAGACATCATTTCTCTATGACAACTTGCACGGGATGTTCCACAAAAACATTTTTTTTGAATAATGTGTGCAACAATAACTCAAACCGTATCCAAATTTATTCTCATTCCATGGTCACCTAACAGGCTTCTTGGGGTTTCAACTCAACAACAAACAAGGTTCCCCAGTGGAAAAAGGATTACTTTGACGTTATGCATGGATTCTCTCGATTTCTAAATTTTGAAAGGCTTAAAACTGTTGTATCCTTCCACCCAAAATGAAACAGAACTGACGACCTAGGAGAGCGTCTACTTTCAACACCTCCACCAGTATTGTGAGTTCAAGACACACCTAGTAGCTGCAATCCAGGGATAGGAAGCCAGAGTGGATAGTAGGTGCTGCTGCTGAAGCTGCTGTAATAGTGTCTGGGATGGAGAAGGGATATTGGGAACTTGACGGGAAAACCTTAACCTATTGAAGACTTTGCTTCCTAGTAGAAAGAGCTGAAGGTGAAGGCAGAGAACCTGTACCTCACTTCCGCCTTCAAACCTCAGAATCCTAATTTATACAAGAACGTAGCTTCAAGAGAATGTGGGAAGTGTAGTTGCCGGCATCTCCAACCAGAAGGCGGCTGGAATGGGAATGGTCCCAGGGATCAATTCACATTATCCGCCATGTGGAGAGGTCATTCAATGGTCTGGTGAAGGAGGGATGGTCAGGTCTCACTTTTATCCTCCATCCTCCCCAGGGATGCTCTGATGCGTATGCAGAAGCCAGGCTGGAGTTTCTGCACGTCATTTTTGATCTCTTAAAAGCAAAGGTGCATAATTTTTAAACATGAAAGAATAAGCTACTACGTATACACCCTAATTTTAAGCAGGAGCAGCAGTTTTGCATCCTTCGCCAAATAATACTGGCTTTCTAATCAAAATATTGATGAAGAAAAAAATGATTGGAGAATTTAGAGATCAACTGAATGTATTCCTGTGAGTCTGAGTCATTCTTTCTTAATGAATAAAGTTGTGGATTTTAGAGTAGATAGGGTTTCTGATGGTTGAAAGTCAAGTAGAACTCACATGCTAGCATAATTTCTCTCCTTTCACTGCTGCCCTAGAGTAAAAGTATTGTGTTCATGAGGAAGTGCAATAATGTTGAGAAAAGACAACTGTGGGTGATACGGAATAAGAATAGAGCTTTGTTCTTGAGTTCCTGGAGGGCCACTAATTACAGCCACTTGCTAGAAACCTCTTTTCTAACCATTGATTGATTGATTGATCGATTGATTGGTTGAAGTATAGTCAGTTTACAAAGTTGTGTCAATTTCCAGTGTGCAGCATAATGTTTCAGTCATACATATGTATATATATATATATATATAGTCCTTTTCACATTCTTTTTCACTATAGGTTACTGTAAGATATTGAATATAGTTTCCTGTGCTATATGGTATAAACCTATTTATTTTAACTTATTTTTGATGACTGATATTGTGTTTCTGGTGACACTTTCAAAATAAAGTTTTTTCTTAAGGAATAGAAAGCTTACAAGTTAGGTTAGATGAAAATGATAGTTTTAAAAGCATTTCTGTGGATTTCAATCCTCACCGTTTTTTTTTTTTTTTCACTTTTGTTTTGCTTCCCAGATTTGAATCTCTGAAAATTAATGATTGATTAGACCTAACTCAGTATACTGATTTATGAATTAGAGCATTAAAAAGGAAATCCTGATATGACTATGAATCTTTAAGCTATATTTCCAACATTTCACCAAATGTACTTTTCTCTCTCTTTTTTTTTTTTGTTTGGTCTCTTTTTTAAAATGCAGTCTTTATTTTAATATTAAAACAATTCATTCCGTGGCATCATCTCCAGTTCTGTTCTCCTCAATAATATACCGTAACCATTGACCATCTCTCTGAACGCATCTGCTGTAAGGGAGATAAATGGGCAATCATTCTTGAATGGTAAGTTCTTATTGAAGAACTTGCCCTTTTAGTCTAGCTTGAAAATCCCATTATTAGGTAGAATGAATGTTCTGCATAGCAGCTGTTCAAGTTGTGATTTTATTTCCTTGTAATCTTACAATTTGCAGTTGTGTTTGAAATAAGCCATAATGCACTCTTCTTAATTTAATATGAGTATTTTTAGCAGTGCAAAATCTTGGATTATGATTGTTTTCATTTAATCCTTAGAATAAGATGGACATCCATGTTTAATCTTATCCACAGATTACCTTAATGAACAAGAATGTGTTCCATTATCTTTAGATAAATGAATTTCAATATGTTCTAAATCCCCCCCCCAAAATGTTGCATCATTATGACACAAAAATGACGCCATCACAGATAAGCTCTCCTCCCAAGGTTCTGAATATATATTTTTCTTTAAAAATGGGAATGCATCTATCTTCAATTATAAAGTACATGTTCATTGAAAAGATAAATTTCAAGAGAGGCAGAAATGCATGAGGACTCTTGTATAACATATATAAAAGTGGTTTATATTGTCCAAGATACTTTTCCATGAATATTTATTCAAACATAAGTTTAATTTCATATAAGATCGTATCACATACTGTTTCATAACCTATTATTTACTTAACATAACATAGACAGCTTTGCATAACAAGTTACCACAAACTTAGTGGCTTAAAACAACACACATTTGTTATCTTACATTTTTTTGTTGCCAGGCTGCAATCCAGGTGTTGGCCAGGGCTGCAGTCTCATCAGAGGCTTGACCAGGGAAAGATCTGCTTCCAAGCTGCCTCGGATTATTGGCCGGATTCATCTCCTTCCTTTTCTAGACTAAGGTCCCTGTTTTCTAGCTGACAGTCAGCAGTGGGCTGCTCTCAGCTACTAGAAGCCACCCTCGGTTCCTCGCCACATGGTTCTCACCATAGAGCCTCTTACAACCTGGCAGCTTCTTCAAAGCCAACAAAGAAAAGAGAATCATTATCATTTTAATGGAAGCATAATATTCTACTGTACAGATTTAACATCTTTTAACTACCCTTTATAGATTTAAGAATGCTTCAAATATTTCTTTATTATAAGCAATGCTACAATACACCTTTGTGAATTCTCCAGTTATTTCCTTAGGATAATGCCCAGAAGTGGAATTTCTGAGTCAAATGGTATGCACTTTAAAAACTATGTACATATTGCAAAACAGCCATCCAGAAAACTAACCCCATACTTCCACTAAGAATGTATGAGACTGGTGGTGTGTGCACATACTTGCCAACGCTGGCCTTATCCATAAGTTCAAGCTCTGCCAATCTAATGAAGAAAAATTACATTTCTTTGTTCCAATTTGTATTTCTTTGGTGATGTCAAACGTGTTTGTATGATACTGGACATTGTGTCTTGTGAATTGTTTTTTCCTGACTTTTGCCCATTTTGTAATCATTAAACACTTTGTATGTTAAGTGCTCTTTGTGGATTGCAAATATTTTTCCTAATTTATGTTTGTTAATATTTGGGGGAATTGTTGGCCATATACAAGTTTTTTCAGTTTCATACACACTTCTTTCAGAAGTCAATTCTATTGGTCATTTTCTTAATGCTTGTTCCTTTGATGTCATGCTTAGAAACTCCTTTCCCATCTCAGAAGTGTAAAAATTTTTGCATGTTTGTGATTCTGAAATTCTTATAGTTTCATATCTTGTTTTAGTTTTAATTGTTCTGGAACTATTGTCTTGTAAGATTGGCTGATTGGTTTAGTGACAACCATGACAATTGTCTTTTTTTGTTTTGTTTTGAGTTATTCTAGACGGGCAACTCTAGAGCTATTCAAAAAATGAGTCACGTTGCTGTAAATTTGTGGGAAATAGAGAACAGATCAGCACTGTGGAATGTTTTCTTCATCATGCGGTTGTCTGAGCGCTTTTATTTCCAGTAACAGCCACTTTTTCTTGAAATTTTGTGGAATTATGTCACTTGTGCTATAATAACATTATATAAGAGGACATTCTTAGTGATGAAATTGACAGCAGGGAATAAATTAAGAGGGCCTGGGACAAGGATCAAACCACAAAGCCCTTAATTAAGAGAGCAGGACGATCTTGCCACAACACAATTACTTTCAAAAGCAATAATGTTGAGGCCAAGGGCACTGAGGCTTCTGTTGAGAGAGTGAAGTCATTCATCACTGCAAGTGGGAAACCAAAGATGGTCAGGGAGCAGAGCGAAGCCAAGACAGAGCTCAGGTCTGGCTGGAGCGTAAAGCAAGCCTCTGGGGTACACTCTCCTGCCCCAGCGAAATTCAGAAAAGACTGATTCCAAAAGAAATTTTGGTGACCATATACTGTATGGCACAGGGAAATATATACAAGCTCTTGTGGTGGCTCACAGCGAAAAAAATGTGACAATGAATATATGCATGTTCATGTATAACTGAAAAATTGTGCTCTACACTGGAAATTGACACAACATTGTAAAATGACTATAACTTAATAAAAAAAGTTAAAAAAGAAAAAAGAAATTTTGGTGACCAGAAAGCCACAGTAGCTTTTGTGAACTTCGAGGTGTCTTAAATGAAGGAATGTGCGAAATGAAGAAGCCAAAGCAGATATGAGATTCAAACGCTCTGACGTGTTTACCTGCAATTGCCAACACTTAGCACGTAGTCTGGCTCAACGTGGGTTGTCAATGAATGTAAATTTCCTCTCCCTTTTCCCTAAGCCATTCTTTTATTTGTCTCAATGCCTATGACTTAGCACAGTGACTGGCATATTATTAAGCATTTAGTGAATGTTTATGGAATAAATGATTGGATGGTTTGAAGAAATAAATGTATACGTATTCAACAGGGAGTTTAGTTACACACCAACAATCATAGCAGCCTATTTATGAAGTGCCTATTTCTATGCTAGCTTTCTGCTCTTAGTTTATTTAATCTTCATGATAGTTCCATGATATAAGTATTATTATAAGTCCAATTTTACAGGGAAGAAACAGATGCTCAGAGAGGAGCAAAAGTTATCCAATTAAGTGGAGGAATCAAGGTTTAAAAACCCTGAGCTGTCTTAATTACAAAGTCCAAGTATTTTTCCAGTATTGCTTGATAACCTCTAAAAAGTTCACAAACCGCTATGGCAAGAACACTCTAACCATTGTATAGGCATGTGCGAACCCAAAGCATTTCTTGTGGGTGTTTAGTCTTATAAAATGGACAAAGATTGGTAAGACCACACTAGCCAGAGAGAGCTCATTAATGTTCCAAATTCCTTCAACTCAGTGCCTCGCAGAAGAAAGACAACAGATGGTCAATGTGCTGTTCACTTCCTCAGCTGCATGGCTATTTCTAGAGACATTTAACTTGACAAGTGGGCTTGGAATTTCCAGTGGCTGTGGGAGCTGACACATTCAAGTTCAGCTTGAGCCGTAACAGCTGCTTATTAAATCTGTTCAAAAGGCAGCCACCAGGCCAAAATAGCGGGAAACAGTTTACTAGAAAGAGTGGTGGGCAGGAAGTAGGAGGTCCGGGTTCAGCTCACTGTTTATTATTATTATTATTACTATTACTATTATTATGAATTTATTCATTCAGCAGATGCTTTCTGAAATATCTGTTATGTGCCAGACCCTGTGCTCTGTTCTATGCATTTAGCAAGAAAGGGTTGAGGGAGACCATCATATGATTTCTTCTGCTGGAGGGGAAAATGGGGTTAATACATGTAACCATCATTCTTAAGCAAGTTCCATCGAGATCTGTGCAGTCCTTTCTCAGATAATAAGCCACACTGAAGGAAGAGAAAATGGGGCTCCTGCAGGTGTGCAGCCTGGCTTTCTTTCAGTATTTCTTTCAGATAATGGCGAACCTTGCCCCTCGGTGTTCTAAATTAAGAGTTACGGTTAGATGTTACCATGACACAATTTCTGCCCTAAGGAACATTTGAGAGCAGGGAGGGGTAGAGCTGTCTTCCCTGCCGAAACACGTATCTGATCATCTCTGCCGTGCCTCCTTCCCTCTGAGTTAGGCCCTGACTTTTCCAGATGAGCCACGTCAGCTTGGGTGCCCAGGACTGTTCGGTCACTTGAAGTCCCAGCGCCAGCCGAGGGCTAGAGCAGTCCAGATACGTCCAAATACAGTCTAGCATTGTCCTGGTTAGGAAGAAATGGCCATCTGAAACCCTGCAGCTCCTCTCCATTTCTTGACGCCCTCAACTTTCACGTCATTGTGACTAAATTAAGGCTCACGCTGCAGAGGAGGAAGCCTTATTTTTGGCAGGTGGAAAGAGACAAGTTTTCCTGTAGCTTTTAGGAGCTTAGTGGTGCCACACACTTGTACATCTTACTTCAACCAGAGCCTGCCAAGTTGTACCTTCTACCTTAAGGCCACTGGCATATCTACTTTCTCATTAACCCTTACAAAAACCCATGGGATATTTATTATTTTTATCCTACCGATGAAGAAGCACAGGTTCAGTCAAATGAAATAATACGTCCAATCACAGAGATGGTGAATAGTGATGCTGGTGTCAAATCCGCATCTGTGATTCCCATACCCCTGAGTGTAGGCAGGATTCTAACATGTTTTCCAAGAATTCCTGCCCACTTTCCACACACACGTCCCAGATAATCCTTGGGATTGAGTTTGATGGGTTTTACTGCCATAATTAGGTTATGCCAACTGGCACAGTTGATGTTAAGAAAAAGAGAGGATTCTGGTGAGCCTAACTTAATCACACGAGACCTTTAAAAGCAAGGATTTTCTGTAGCCGGTAGCAGCAGCGGAAGTCAGAGATTTGAAGTATGAGAAGGATTTGATGGGCTGTTTTTGGCTCGATGATGAGTGGGCCGGATGGAAAGGGCCTGAGAAGGGCCTTGAGGAGCTGAGAGCCAATGGCCAGCAAGGAAACAGGGCCTTCAATCCTGCAACTGAGTCCTGCCAATAAGGATGAGCTTGGGGGAGTGGGTCCTTCCCCAGAGCCTCCAGACAGGAATTCAGCCCACTGACAGCTTGATTTCAGCCTCGTGAGACCCTGAGCAGGGAACCAGTCATGCCGGGCTGGGCAAGGCTTCTGACCCACAGAACTGTGAGTTAGTAAATGGGTGTTGTCTTGAGCCACTAATTTTGTGGGAATTTGTTTTGCAGCTTGCTTTATTGGCTGAATAAGGACTTGGAGCAAGTCTTCTAAATTTTCTGGTCTTCATTTTTGTTTGAAAGAGAGTTGATGTGATCTCTAATGTCCTTCCAGCTCAGATGACTCTAAGATTCTTGAAACTGTGTTTTTATAAAGATTGAATGAAAATAATGCATGTGAAAGCACTTTAATCTTGAGAAAATACACAAACTGAGGCTAGTAATCAATCGAATCATGTTTCTAGTCATCTCATGCCCTCTTGGGATCGTCTAGGACAGTTTCCCATGAAAATCTATATTTTAGGGCCATAGGGAAGAGCGAATTTCTGAGTCCAGAGGGCCCCCTCTCCACTGTGGCAGACACTGGGGAACACACAGAAGGAAGGACGCCCTCCTGTGTCATGAGGCATCTGTGCTATATGGGTCGGAGGTGCCGTAGGAACGAGGCGCAGCTCCTCCCTCGCGCTGTGGGAGGGCGATGTCCACAAGATGAAGCCGTGACAACGAAGTGATGAGAAGAGAGGCTTTGTCAGGGGCGTCTATGAACTTGGGCTGGGTTTTGAGGGTAGGGGATTTGCCAGCCACACTGGGTTGGAGCAGCCCAAACAGAGGCTACAGGATATGTGAAAGTGTGGGTAACACTTGCTGATCCTAAAGCCAGGTGGGTGTTCAGTCGGTGGGAACTGCTAGCTGACTATTGTTGGAGCATTTGGAGAGGGCATGCTGGGGGCAGAAGGGGATTAAGGGACCACCGCGCTCAACATGTCGAACCTTCCGAATCTGACATCACCTCTAATTTTAAATCCACATAATTGATATTTTTTCGTCCTTTAATCTTGTGCACATTCCCGCTGAAGGACAGTTTTGTTGTGCTTTACTTCCTATAGTTAGAATTATCAAATCAATAAGCACATATTAAATTGACCATTTCCAATGGCCTCACCACCATCCCGTTCTGCCACCCAACTCAAGATCCCATTAGGCTCTCCTGAGGATTACGAATCTCTTGTCCAAAATATAGGCTTGATGTGAATTATGATTAATAGTGCTGAAATAAGAATTGCTGGATTGTAAACTCCTTGAGGACAGGCGTCTTGCCTTTCACATCTCCGCATCACTCCCTGTCTTCCAAGGCACTCAGCATTGGTTTCCGGCACACAGCAGATGCTCAGTGCTGGATTTAATCTGAGATAAGTTGAATTAGCATGCAAATAAAAAAGAAGCAGAGATCATGTCAAAACCGCCCTGATGGCTAGTGCTGAGGGTTTTTGCACGCACCAAACCAGAGTGGCCTCAAAGCACAGAGCCAATCGGTTAGAGCACACTTCTCTGGGACACGTTGTTCCTGGGGCAGAGTCATTCAGCTGCCAGAAGCAAGCGGGGCGGGAATCCCCCCTCCACACTAGATCCAAGTTGTTGCCATCACGGGACACTCACTTATTCCTACTCCAGCTGACTGCTTTGTGAGTTGATAGTTAAATTACACAATTATGGATAATTGTGCGACACTTACTGAGGAATTATCTGAGTAGCTCCTAAGCATTGCTCATCTCCTCTCACCGTTATACGGAGCTAAAGACCAGGCAAGATGGAAACTTGGTTGGTCAAGCTTTTGTTTCTTTTTGGTGGGAAAAATTTGTTTTCCCTGAAAGCTTTTACGTTTCAGTCTGGAGGAAACCCTAGAGGTTACCTATTTCTCTACCATTAATTTACTCGTTGAAAAATGTTAATTATTGAGTGTCTATTGAGACTCAGATACTGAGCTGGCCTCTAGGTTTGAGATGCAAATGAGATCAACGTGGTTCCTGTCCTCATATGAAGCTTTAAATGTAGAAGTTAGAAATTTTTCAAGAGTGTAAAGTTTTATGATGACCGAGGACAAGATCCTCCAGGAGTGTGTTCTCAGGGAACTAACCTCTTTCAGGGAGGTGATACTCTCTAAGGAAATAATATTTTAAGTGATAACTAAAGATGACTGTGAGTTCGTGAAAGGAGGGAGAAGAGGCTGGGTGGGAGGGATTCCAGATTAAAGGGATACCACACTCATGTGAGCTAGTCCTTATTAACTAGAAAAATCAACACTGAATTTCCAGAAGAGAAAGGATGCCTTAAGTGGAGAAAGCAAGGGTGAGACTATTGATTTAGACCAACCGCATTGCATTTACTGAGAACTGTGCCACCTTGTGGCAGCTAATTGCCAATGCACATACTGTGTATCAGCAGGTTTTCTTGGAATCCTAGAATTTTTTTGAGCTGGAAGGTCCTTGCTTTAGAAAACAGCTATTCCGTGAGTCTCTAACTTTATCGAGAAGGGTACACATGACTATCTGCCTCCCCTTATGGGTCATGTTTTGAAAGATATCTGTCAAACAGAAAAACATTCTTTTCCTTTTTCTCCCTCTGTTAACTGGATAGTCCTGGCTACATTATTAAGTTCATGTAATTCCATTTAGAAGAAAAGAAACTTGGGTTTTGGTTTTATTTCACTTTGTAAAACCCCAGTTCTGCCTTGGGAAAGTTATCCTTTCTCTGTGAACTATTTCTTCATCTGAAAATGGAAATAGCAAAATAAATATAGTAACACTTCAACACCTACTTCGTTACATAACTTCAAGGAAACATGAGACCCAAACATGGATACTTAGTAAAGGTTTATTCCTTTCGTAGCCTTTTGTGGGCAAAAGTTCTATTTTATTAGCTTACTGATCCTTGTTCATATCACCAAGGGCTGCCTGGGGATCCAGGGGTCCCATTCTTGGCGTCTAATCCCAACTGAGTTCAACCTTCTTACTGCACAGATGAAGAAACTATGACACTAGAGAAAGGAAGTGACCCCATTTCTGCTCTGGATCTTAAATTGTACGTCAATTTATTTACAGTCATTATGAAGAAGCAGTTAGTAAAAATAAGGTCTGGTCCCTCCCAGAAATGCAAAGAAGCCCAACGCGGCAGGTGAGGAGTGGGGAAGAGGGAGGGGAGGGCATGGGAAACTATTAAAGAATGTTAGTCGTGGTTTAGATTTGGAAACATCTTGACAAATACATTTATAATTTTTCATCCATGTGTTTGGCATAGTTCATCCTAGGTTTAAAGTTATGAAGTGTTATTGTGTAAGCGGACAGTAAGAAATTAATTTGTTTTGGTGAGAATAAGAAACAAAAGCAACGGGTGTAACCAGACAGAAGAGATGGAGGTTGAATGTAGATGGATATTCTGGACCAGTGTGTGACACTGGTGCACTACAGAGCATCTTCCATCCTGGAAAAGCACCCAGGCAGCAGTGTTCTCAGAATAGGTTGCTACGAATCTGAACATTTTCAAACTGAATCATGCAAGATGAAGATTTAATCTGTGTAAAGAACCTTCAAGGTGTGTTTTTAAAAGAGGGGCTCCTTGTTTGGTTTTCTTCATAAACAAATTCTGAGGAATGAAGGTGGAGGGTTTGAAAGCCACTGGATCTAGCGTATCCTTCAAGCTATGAGACAGTGATCTCGATAACACACCAAGAGCGTCTTCCGTTTATCTCTGTCCCACGTCTCCCTCCTACGTTTCAGATCCATGTATTTGGCAGTCTGTTGGACATCCCTACTTGCTTATTCCACAGGTAGCTCCAACTCCACATTCTAAAACTGGATTCTCTCTCCCTCAAACTGCTTCTCTTTCTACCTGAGTGAATGGAACCACTTTTGATGCATCAGCTCAAATCAGAAGCCAGGAGTCATCCTTCATCCTTCCTTTACCTCCCTGCTCACTGGCGTTCTGTCCTATGGACCCTGCCTCCTGAGGCACCTGGGTTATATGCCCTTCTCCATCTGTGGTGCAAACACCTTAACTTGGGTCCTTGACGTGCCTGGCCTGGGTCACTGCACCTGCCTCCTGAGTGATCTCTCAGACCAGTCTGACCGCTTCCCAGCCCTCCTTCTGCGCTGCCCTCCCGGGGAGACTTCCACACCACGAATCTGGTCACTCCACTCCCTCTCCAAATGCCTCGTTTCCTGTATCCTTCGAAAGTCCAAACTCCTTGGGGTGATGTGCAGAGTGCTTCACGACCTTGCCCTGCCTGTATTACTAGCATTGTGTTTCCACCCACCCATTTCCCTTAACCCTTTAATCTGACTGTGCATATTTGGGGCAGTTTTTCAGATATACCCAGCCTTCCCTCACCTGGCCATGCTGCTTTCTTGTCGTAGGTACCCCTCCTCTCTTTTCTTCCTTCTTCATGATTCATCTCAGTTATTATTTCTTCTCTCTATACTCCAGCCTGAGTTAGGTGCCCATCTTCTAAAAAGGACTGTACAATTGCAGTATATTGCAGTTTACGAAGTGCTTTTACATGCATAACCATCAATTCTTTTCAAAAGCTAGATCAGGTAGATTTGTACCTATCATATCTCAGGGAGTTGACTTGTCCAAGGTCACATGGCTAGTTAGTGATAAACAGGTCGTCTAGTGCAGGGCTCTTCCCCCTGTGAAACAGAATCAGAGGAGTAAGCAGAGGGTGTGCCGTCCAAACCGTGACAGGCTGCCATCGAGAGAGTGGGAACCACGAGAGAAACCTTCCTTGCTGCCTGTCCCCACTCCGCACCCCTGGCCCCAGACCACTCTGATCTGGCCCAGCAGGAAACCTCCTGTGTAGCCCAGGGTTTCAGGCTGGGGAATGCATTTTAAGTTCTGAAAAATGTCATTTCTCCTAACATTTCTGGAAGAAATGAAAGCCACTTAACCGATGGCTTTGTTGATTAATTCATTACCTAATTCGCGTTAATAGTCAGACGAAAGGGGTTGGATGAGGGCAGTGGGAACCGAGTTTCTTCCTGATGTTCCTGGTCCTGTGGCTGGGGGCTGAGGTCAAAGTGTTTATCCAGAACAGAGCATGGGGGCAAGACCTTTTCTCCTGAAAACAAATATTAGAGTTTGATTGTGTTGGCGATGTGGGAGCCTACGGAGGAATGAGGACCAGGAAGAATTCACATCTCCCCTCAGGGTATCTGTGACCGCCTTGACGCCGGCACGCTAGGGACAAATAGTTCAGCCTAGGACTCAAACGGAGGAGATGATGGATTTCTGCCTCCCTGCACTTTGCCGCCACATTTATGGGAGAAGCAAAGAGAATTTAAGGGCTTCTTTGCTACTGAGTGTCCCACTGACTTTTGCTTCTCTTCTTGCATTTATTGTGTTTAGTTAACAAATCATTTTATATTGCTTAATGAGGTGTCCGGTGCTGTTCTAAGTATCCTGCAAACACAAACTATTCCATTTAGCATTTAACTTCCTCAAGGACAGGGCGGGGCTCTCCCTTATGCTCCTTGTCAACGTCTCAACTCCAGGTAACACTGATTGGCTTCAGCCATCAGCATGATTTAGAGTCCTCAGGGCGAGAAGGAAGTCTATGGTGTTCACCCACACTTTTACTCCTTCTGTTTTTCTTTCTTCCTTCCTGTTGTTCCAAAATTCCTCCTTTTATTGTCATTTCTGTCTCAAGAGCGTCTTCTAGGGAAGTCTGCTTGTGACATGTAGTTTTCCTGGCTCTAAGAGTGTCTGGATTTCATCTTTGTCCTTGAGGGATGTTTTCACTGGATGTAGAATTCTGGGTTCATAGTTCTATTCTTTCTGTGTTTGAAATGTGCCAGTGCCACTTCCTTCTGGCCACTGTGGCTTTTGATGAGAAATATGGTCATTTGAATTGTTTCTTCCAAAGGTAAAGTAGCATTTCTTTTGCTGATTTCAAGATTTCTTGGTCTTTAGTTTTCAGGAGTTTGACTGGGATGTTTTGGCATGGGTTCCATTGGGTTTATCCTGTTTGGAGTTAATTCAGCTTCTTAAATCTGTAGGTTTATGTCTTCTGCTAAATTTGGGAAACATTCAACCATTATTTCTTTGAAAGCTTTTCAGTGTTATCTTCTTTCTCCTCTTCTCCTGAGACTGATGAAATGTGAGATTTTTGTTATCGTTCCACAGGACCTGGGGGCTCTGTTCATTTTTTTTTCAATCAGTTTTTTTTTCTGTTGTTCAGATTGGGTACTTTCCATTTATTCTACCTTCAACTGTATGGATTCTTCACGGTGTCATTTCCCCTCCATTTCCCATGGTACCCATCCACTGAGTTTCTCATTTGTATTTTTCTGTTCTAAAATTTTCATCTGACTCTTCTTTACACCTCCTGTTTCTTTGCTGAGACTTTCTATTTTTCATTTGTTTCAAGCGTGTTCATGTTTCTTCATTGAAGTATTTTTATGATGGCTGTTTTAAAATCCTTACCAGAACTATGTTGAGTGCGAGTGGTGAGAGTGGGCATCTTTGTCTTGTTTCCAATGTTAAAGCAAATGCTTTCAGCTTTTCACCATTGATTATGATGTTAGCTGTGGGTTTGTCATATATGGCCTTTATTATGTTGAGGTATTTTCCCTCTATGCCTATGTTCTGGAGAGTTTTTATCATAAATGGATGTTGAATTTTATCAAAAGCCTTTTCTGCATTTATTGAGATGATCATGTGGTTTTTATTCAGTTTGTTACTGTGGTCTATTACATTGATTGATTTGAAGATATTAAAAAAATCCTTCCATTCCTGGGATAAATCATGGTGTATGATTCTTTTAATGTATTATTGGAGTGGATTTGCTAGTATTTTGATGAGGATTTTTGCATCTATATTTATAAGTGATATTGTCCTGTAATTTTCTTTTTTTGTGATCTCTTTGTCTGGTTTTGGTATCAGGGTGATGGTGGCCTCATAGAATGAATTCAGTAGTGTTCCTTCCTCTGTAATTTTTTGGAATAGTTTCAGAAGGATAGATGTTAACTTTTCTCTAAATGTTTAGTAGAATTCCCCTGTGAAGCCATCTGATCCTGGAACAGAGGTCCTCGCCACAGTAACCAGAGAAGAAAAAGACATAAAAGGAATCCAAAATGGAAAAGAAGTAAAACTGTCACTGTTTGCAGATGACATGATACTACACATAGAAAATCCTAAAGACACCACCAAAAACTACTAGAGCTCATCAATGAATTCAGTAAAGTTGCAGGATACAAAATTAATATACAGAAATCAGTTGCATTTCTATACACTGACAATGAAATAGCAGAAAAAGAAATTACAGGAACAATACCATTTACCATTGCATCAAAAAGAATAAAATAGCTAGGAATGAACCCACCTAAGGAGGCAAAGGACCTGTACTCTGAAAATTATGACACTAATGAAAGAAATTGAAGATGGAAGCAGATCAAAAGATTTGCCATGTTCTTGAATTAGAAGAATCAATATGGTTAAAATGGCCACAATACCTAAGGCAATCTACAGATTCAGTGCAATCCCTATCAAATTACCAATGACATTTTTCACTAAACTGGAACAAAAACATGTTAAAATTTGTATGGAAACACAAAAGACTCCAAACAGGCAAAACAATCTTGAGAAAGAAGAATGAAGCTGGAGGAATCACATATCCTGACTTCAGACTATACCACAAAGCTACAGTAATCAAAACAGTGTGGTACTGGCACAAAATTGGACACATAGATCAGTGGAACAGGATAGAAAGTCTAGAAATAAACCCACACACTTATGGTTAATTAATCTATGACAAAGGAGGCAAGAGTATACAATGGAGAAAAGACAGTTTCTTCAACAAGTGCTGGGAACATGGACAGCTACATGTAAAGGAATGAAATTATAACATTTTCTAGCACTATATTAAAAAAAACTCAGAATGGATTAAAGACCTAAGTGTAAGACCAGAAACTATAAAACTCCTAGAGGAAAACATAAAACACTCTTTGATATAAATTGCAGCAATATTTTTTGGCTCCATCTCCTAGAGTAATAGAAATAAAAACAAAAATAAACAAATGGGACTTAATTAAACTTAACAGCTTTTGCACAGCGCAGGAAACCATAAACAAAATGAAAAGACAACCTACAGAGTGGGACAAAATGTTTGCAAATGACACGACCAATAAGGAAGTAATTTCCAAAATATACAAACAACTTATACAGCTCAATATCAAAAACAAACAATCCAATCAAAAAATGGGCATAAGACCTAAATAGACATTTCTCCAAAGAAGACATCTAGATGGCTAACAGGCACATGAAAAGATGTTCAATATTGCTAATTATTAGAGAAGTGCAAATCAAACTATAATGAGATATAACCTCGCACTAGTCAGAATAGCCATCATTAAAAAGTCTATAATTAATAAATGCTGGAGAGGGTGTGGAGAAAAGGGAACCCTCTTACACTGTTGGTGAGAATGTAAATTGGTGCAGCCACTATTGAAGACAGTATGAAGGTTCCTTAAAAAATTAAAAATATTCTTACCATATGATCCAGCAGTCCCACTCCTGGGGATATATCCAGAAAAACTATAATTTGAAAAGACACATGCACCCCAATGTTCACAGCAGCACTATTTACAATAGCCAAGACATGGAAACAACCTAAACATCCATCAACAGATGAATGGATAAAGATGTGATGTACATGTGTGTGTGTGTGTGTGTGTGTGTGTATACATATACATGTATACAATGGAATATTACTCAGCCATAAAAAAGAATGAAATAATGCCATTTGCAGCAACATGGATGGCCCTGGAGATTATCATATTAAGTGAAATAAGTCAGACAAAGAAAGACATATATCATATGATTTATCACTTGTATGTGCAATCTAAAAAAATGATATAAATTCTATTTACAAGCTAAAACAGATTCATGGAAGTAGAAAACAAAACTATGATTACCAAAGGAAAAAGGGCAGGGGAGGGATAAATTAGGAGTTTGGGATTAACAGATACACATTACTATGTACAAAATAGATGTGCAACAAAGACCTATGTTATAGCACAGGGAATTATATACAATTTCTTGTAATAACATATAATGGGAAAGAATCTGAAAAGAAAAAAAAATGTGTATATGTATAACTCAGTCGCTTTGCTGTACACCTGAAACATGTAAATCAATTATACTTCAATAAAAAATAAGATTTAAAAGTCACCAGTGTTTCCTTATTGATTTTCCGTATGGACAGTCTGTACATTGATGTAAGTGGGGTGTTGAAGTCCCCTACTATTATTCTGTTAATGTTGATTTCTCCATTTATGTCTGTTAATATCTGCTTTATGTATTTAGATTCTTCTCTGTTGGATGCATATATATTTGTAATTGTTTTATCTTCTTCTTGGTTGATCCCTTGATCATTATATAATGTCCTCCTTTGCCTCATGTAACAGTCTTTATTTTAAGGTCTATTTTGTCTGATATAAGAATTGCTACCCTGGCTTTCTTCTGATTTCCATTTGCATGGAATACCTTTTCTCATTCCCTCATTTTCAGTCTGTGTGTCTTTAGGTCTGAAGTGGGTCTCTTGTAAGCAGCCTGTACACAGATCTTGTTTTGTACCCGTTCAGCCACTCAATGTCTTTCGATTGGATGATTTAGTCCATTTACATTTATGGTAATTATCCATACATATTTTCCTATTGCCATTTTCTTAATTGTTTAGGAGTTTTTTGTAGGTCTTTTTTGTTCATTTCTTCTTCTTTTGTTCTCTTCCCCTGGGATTTGATGACTATCCTTAGTGTTATGTTTGGGTTCCTTTTTATTTTGTGTGTGTGTATCTATTATAGATATGTGGTTTGTGATTACCACTAGGTTTTTATATAGCAATCTATACATATATTTTTATATACATGTGATTTTTAATGTTGCTGATCTCTTACTTTCAAATACATTTTAACAATCCTGCTTTTGTACTCTCTTCCCCTCATGAAACTGTTTGGTATCATATTTTATATCTAAATGTTTTGTGTATCCCTTAACTATTTATTTTGGATATAGATGATTTTACTATTTTTGTCTTTTAATCTTCCTACTAGCTTTGTGTGTGGCTGACTTACTATCTTTATTGTATGTTTGCCTTTACTGATGAGCTTTTTTATTTTGTAATTTTCTTTTGACTCATGACCCCATTAATCACTCCATTTATTTAGGTCTTCTTGTATTCACTCAGCAATGTTTTGCAGGCTTCAGTGGATAGGTTTTGCAAATATTTTGTTAAATTTATTTCAAAGTATTTCATTTTTGATATTATTATAAAAGGACCTGTTTTATCCCCTTCATCTTTCAATTGTTGTTGCTCATATATTGAGATAGTTGATCTTTGTATATTGTAGTTCTATTCTGAGCTCACTTGCTAAATTTATTAATTCTAGAAACTTCCTTGTAGATTCCTTATTATTTTCTACATAAATAATCTAGTCATCTGTGAATAAAAATTTTACTTCTATGTCTCCAAACTGTAGGGCTCTTATTTGTTTTTCTTGCCTTATTGCACTGTCTACTTTCCAATACAATGTTGAATACAAGTGTTGAAAATGCGTATTATCTTATTTCTGTTCTTAGTTGGAAAGCATTCAATCTGACACCATTCAAGAAAATGTTCACTTTAGTTTTTTGGGGATGTTCTTTCTCAGGTTGAGGAAGTTCTTTTCTATTTACAGTCTGTTGGAATTTTTTTTATTATGAATAAGTGTTGAATTCTGTCAAATCCTTCTTCTTTATCTATTGAAATAATTATATTTCCCCTTTTACTTATTAATATGGGGAATACATTTATTTTAAAATATTAAAACAATTGTCCATTCCTAGAATAAACCCCACATGGTCATGAAATGTTTTTATTTTTCTCTATTGCTGGATTCAAATTGCTAAATTTTGTTAAGAAATTTTCGGGCCTAAGAGTCATTTGTTTCTGATTTTCTTATAATGCCCCAACTGTACTGCAGGACCACAGAGCAGGTGACCTCAAGCTGGATGCTGAAGGTTGAGGGAGGACTTCTATTAAGAAGGCACTGTAAGGACAGGGGTCCTGGAGAGCAAGGGTCAGTCCTGCAACTTGCTGAGCCAGGAGCTGTGCTTGGGACCTAATACCTCTTTCCCTTTTCATCCCCCAAACAACCCCATGAGATTCTCTTTTTGGAAGAGAAAACTGAGCCTCAAAGTTTGCAAGCTGCTCCTTGCCTTCCATTTCTCTCCAATTCCACAAAATTCCCAGTGTAGCCTCTATTATTTCATCTCTGTACTTTCAAAGTTTTTTCTCTGGAAAGCAAAGATTTGGGCCGAAGAGAGGAAATTTAGTCTGGACTCTTGAGTCTGAGGTGCTGTTGGACATCTGGGGGAAGAATCCTGGAGGCAATGGAGAAAAGATGTCTAGTGTTTAATAGAAGGATCTGGAATGAAGATTATATCCTCAGAAAATTCAATTTCTGAAGCCTGGATGTGCTGGCAACTGCCATTATAATGATATTTCCTGGGTATTAATATTATAAGCATTGTCCCTAAGCACACAGCACATAGATGACCACACCCTTTTTTTGATAGGGTATTTGCACATGTTCTGGTGGTAAATTTCTGCTTGAAATTGCTTTAGTTTAAGGATTCTGCTCTCTGGCCTCATTAAGGGGTATATCAACCCTAGCTATTTGGGGACAGTTCCATTCTTGTTTATGATCTTAGTGTTCAGGGAATTTGAGTTAAATTTGACTACAAGAATGTTTGTAGTTGAGTAGATTTCATCATTGGACACAACCTCTACCCTCTTAACTTAAAAAAATGTTACTGAAAAGAAATCAGGGCTGTTTCATTTTCTGTAATGGTGAACCAGCTTGTTTCAAACTAACCCTCACAACAAAGAATAACAAAGAAAATCTAGACAAAATCCAAATACATATCTTTTGATAGCATTGCAGAGATAGAAAGCCTAGTTTGGGGAACCTGGCATCTGGTACATTTTCTCCTCAAGATATTTTCCAGTAATAAATGCTGCTGCTGCAGAGAGGCTGAGAAGTTCAATGAGATCATTGATGGTTCCATGGGCCCTGGGGCAACAGTCGTCGAAGTTGGCCAAAGAAGGAAGGCCTGTCCAATACCCAGGCTCTCAGGTTGGTCTCTGAGAGGTTATACACTAAGAGAAAGCGCAAGTAAGAAGCAGATCAGCTCTCACAAGGAAAAATCCAGTTTTAAGTCAGTTCAGTCTTTTGTTCAAATAAGGTGGTCTGTTTCTTACTAATTGCCTACCAGAAGTAAAAATACATTCTCTCTTTATGAGAAGAGATCCAAAGTCTCAAATTATCTCCAGAATTTTTAAACCACAAACTTCTGGCACTCAACCAAATATAGGCAGGCATAAAAAGGACAATAATTGACCAAAAATTAAGAGGAAAAAATAAGACCAAAGGCAGACGCACAGATGGCCCAGATACTGGGATCATCAGACACAAACTTTAAAATAACTGTTTCATATTTCTTCAATACATCCAATGAGAAAATGGAGAGTTTTTTTCAGAGAACTGGAAACTATTAAAAACAATCAAATGGAAATTCTAGAAGTGAGAACTATGGTAACTGAGATTAAGAACTCAAGGGATGATTTGTACTTTTGTCTATGAAGGATTAAATGCCATGGGAATTGCCCTTTGGCCATACATAAGAATTAGACAACTGGACAAGATATCTGAAATAACAGTTTTCAGACGTGGGAAGACAGATAGCAAAGGACTGAGAAGCTGAAAGAAAGCAAATGAGGTGAGCTCTACAATTGCCCCAACTTACTTCCTGGATTCAACTTCCAGGGTGCAATGCAGGACAGGACAGGAAAACCCAGCAGTACTCAGAAGACAGATAATTGGGTTTTGGAGATGTCAGAAAGTTAGAAATTTGGGGACAGAATCTAGAAAAGGATTGGGCTATGGAAAGAGTTCCAGACATCTGCAGAGGCATCTTGTTGAAACTTTGTTAGAGAACTTGTGCATTTTGGGGAGGAAACTCTAAGACCAAGGAAAGAATTCCCAGAAAGCAGTAGACAGAATAATTTCTGAAGCTTAGATAAGGCTCGAAATAATTTTAATTCCCACAGGCCTCCTAATGCCTAGGGCATTGAGTAGCATGTTCATAAGGGCTGAAAAGGGCTGAATTTTCCCCAGAATAAGAGCTGCTCTGAAATTCCTATAACAAATCTTAAAATAAACTTCAAAATGATCAAATTGACCTGAAAGTAACTTAACTGCTGCCAAAACAAAATGCAACACTCTTTAAGACAATTAACAGTATCCGGCACTGAACAACACTGCAAAACTTACAATACCCAATATTCAAACATAAGTTACCAGACAGGCCAAGAAACAAGAAGATATGACTCATAATCAGGAGAAAAATCAGTCAGTAGAAACAGATTGAGAAATGACATAGATAATAGAGTTAACTGATAATGATATTAAAACAATTTATGAATCTTATAACTATGGTCAAGGCAACAAAAAATGTAAACATAATGAGGAAATGAAGACATAAAACAGATCCAAGTGGATTCATGGTGTATGAAAGTCAAATCACTATTCCGTACACCTGAAACATATACAGTGATATATGTCAATTATATAGCAATAGAACTGGAAGAGGAAAGAAAAAAGAAAAAAGACCCTAGTAGAAGTTATAGAGATGAAAAACCTGATACTGAAATGAAAAACACACTGGATGGAATTAAAAACAAATTAGATTCTGCAGAAGAACAGATCAGTGAACTTATAGCTGTAGCAATAGAAATTATCCAAAATAAAGCACACAGAGTTAAAAAAGACTGAAAAAAAGAACAAAACTTTACTGAGTTGTGTTACAGTATAAAGTGGTCTAACAGACTTGTAAATGGAGTCCTAGAAGGAGAGAAAAGGAAGAAAAATATTTAAAGAAATCATACTTGAAAATTTTCAAGTTGGAGGAAAAGTGCAAACCCAAGTATTTATGAAACTGAGCAAACCTCAAACAGAAGAAACATAAAGAAAACCACACCAAAGTACATCATAATCAGATTGCTGAAAACCAATGATAAAGAGAAAATCTCTTAAAACAGCTAGAGAAGAAAAGGCATATTATAAGAGCAAATGTAAGAATGATAATAAACTTCTCCTCAGAAACTGTGCAGGTCCGAAGACAATGCAACCAATTTTTAAGTACTAGAAAAGTCAACCCAGAATTCTATACTCAGTGAAAATATCTTTCAAAAAAGATGGAACAAAAGCTGAGATAATTTATCACTAGCAGATTTGTACTACAAGAAATGTTAAAGGAATTGCTTAAAGAATAAAGAAAAAGATGCCAGGATGAAACTGTGTTTCTACATAAAAGAAATGAAGGATGTCTAAAATGTCAAGTACATGGATAAATTTGAAATACATTTCCCATTTAAAAAATCTTTTAAAAGACAACTGACCATTTAAAGCAAAAAATAACAATGTATTTTAGTGTTTATAACATATGTAGGACTAAAATGTGTAATAATGATAGCACAGAATATTGGATGAGGGGAAGGAAATACAAGTTTGCCATTGTAAGGTTCATATATTTTATGTGAAAAAATATTTGAATATAGACTGTGATCAGTGTAAACCCTAGAGTAAGTAAATAAAGCAATTTAATTAATAAGACAAGCATGGAGACAAAACAAAATCATAAAAAGTATTCACCCTAAAAGAAGAATGGAAAGAGATCAACAACAACAACAACAACAACAACAACAAAACAAATGAAAAATATCAGTATAGTAGACTAAATCCAACCATATGGATAATTACATGAAATGTAAGTCATTTAAACATTCTTACTAAAAGGCAGAGATAGTCAGCTAGATAAAAAAGCAAGACCTAATTATGTGTTGTCTACAAGAAATTCATTTAAATGTAAAAACACAGACTCCTAGTGAGAACAATCAGT
The DNA here is from genome assembly GCF_036321535.1 of Camelus dromedarius. NCBI lineage: Eukaryota > Metazoa > Chordata > Mammalia > Artiodactyla > Camelidae > Camelus > Camelus dromedarius. The sequence continues at coordinate 1,542,199 of NC_087445.1, read as the reverse complement.
AAGAAAAAGAAATAAAAGGCATCCAAACTGTAAATGAAGACAAAGCTGTCCCTATTTGCAAATGTTGTGATGTCATATATAGAAAACCCTAAAGACTTTACCTAAAAATGATTAGAACTAATAAATGAATTCAATAGTGCTGCAGGATACAAAATCAACATGCAGAAATCTGTTGCTTTTCTGTACGCTAATAACAAACTAACATAGAAATCAAGGGAAAAAAATCCCAGTATGAAAATGAATCCATGTATGTACATGCATGACTGGGACACTGTGCTGTACACCAGAAATCGACACATTGAAATTGACTGTACTTAATAAAAAAATTGTAAAAAGTAAAAAAGATCCCTTTTACAATTTGCATCCAAAAGAATAAAATATATAGGAATACATTTAACCAAGGAGGTGAAAGACTTGTGTACTGAGAACTAAAAGACATTAAGGAAAGAAACTGAAGAAGACACAAATAAATGGAAAGCTATTATGTGCCCATGGATTGAAAGAATTAATAGTTTTAAAATGTCCATACTACCCAAAACAATCTACAGATTCAGTGCAATCCCTATCAAAATTCCAATGGCATTTTTCATAGAAATAGAACCAACAACCCCAAAATTTGTATGGAACCACTGAAGACCAAGAAGACAAAGATGACATCATAATGTGTCCTGATTTCAAACTATATTACAAGACTATAGTAATCAAAACAGTATGGTATTGGCATAGACACAGACACACAGCTACACAGAACAGAACAGAGAAATAAACCTATGCAAATATGGTCAATTAATTTACGACAAAACAACCAAGAATATACAATGGGGAAAGGACAGTCTCTTTAATAAATGGTGTTGGGAAAACTGCACAACCACATGCAAAACAATGAAACTGGACCACTACCTTACATTATATGCAAAAATTGACTCAATGGATTAGAGATGTGAATGTAAGACCAGGAACCATAATATTCCTAAAAGAAAATACAGGCAGTAAACTCCCTGACATGGTCTTGGTGATGGTTTTTTGGATTTGACACCAAAAGCAAAGGCAGCAAAAGTTAAAAATAAACAACGGGACTACATCAAACTAAAAATCTTCTGCATAGCAAAGGAAACCATCACCAAAATGAAAAGTCAACCTTCTGAATGGGAGAAAATATTTGCAAATCGCATATTGGATAAGGGGTTAATATCCAAAATACAAAAAGAACACCTACAACTCAATAACAACAACAACAAGAACCCAAACAATTTGATTTAAAAATGAGCAGAGAATCTGAACAGACATTTTTCCAAAGAAGACATACAGATGGCCAACAGGTACATGAAAAGATGCTCAACATCACTGATCATTAGAGGAAATGTAAATCAAAACCACAATAAGATAACACCTCACACTTGTTTATTTTTTTAATAGAGAACTCACTGTTCAATTTTACTCAGAGCAAAGAAAGAATAAACTTTTGATCATACTAGAAGAAATTCAGCCATAGATTGGGAATCTGTATTCAAACTACACATGCAATGAAGACAATATTCTGCTAAAGCGATTGGTTTGCTGCTGCTTTGTCTACTGTTAGAATGGCTATCATCAAAAAGATGAGCCGAGAACAAATGCAGACAAGGCTGTGGGTAAAAGAGAACACTGGTGCACTGTTGGTGTGAATGTAAATTGATGCAGCCACTATGGAAAACAGTATGGAGAGTCCTCAAAAAATAAAAATAGAACTACCATATGATCCAGAAATTCCACTTCTGGGTATATATCTGAAGGAAACAAAAATACAAACTTGAAAAGATATACATAACCCCATGTGCACTGCAGCACTAGTTACAATTGGCAAGACATGGAAACAACCTAAGTGCCCACTGATGGATGAATGGATAAAAAAGATGTGATCGATCGATCGATCTATCTATCTATCTATCTATCTATCTATCTATCTATCTATTTATCTATCTATCTGACAGAGAAAAACAAAAACTTTATGATATCACTTATATGTGGAATCTAAAGTAAAACAAAACAAAACACCAACTCACAGATTCAGAGAACAGACTGGTGGTTGCCAGAGGTGGGGGATATGGGGTGGGTAAAATGGGTGAAGTGGTCAAACAGTAAAAACTTCCAGTTACAAAATAAATAAGCCCTGGGGATGTAATGTATGGCCTGGTGACTATAGTTCATAATACTCTATTTTACATTTGAAAGTTGCTAAGAGTAGATCTTAAAAACTCTCAGGAAAAAAATTTTTGTGACTGTGTGGTGATGGGTGTTAACTAGACTTATTGTGGTGATAATTTTACAATATTTACAAATATCAAATAATTATGCGGCACACTTGAAACTAATACAACGTTACATGTCAATTATAACCCAATTAAAAAAATACATACAGGCTGAAAGTTAAAAAATTGTAAAAGATATACAGTGCAAACTCTAACCAAATGAAACCTAGAGTGGCTATATTGACATTAGACAAAGTAGATTTCAGAACAAGGAGTATTGACCCAAATAATGAAGGGCAAATCATAATGATAAGGGAGTTGATTCTTCAAAAAGACTTAATCTTAAATGGATGGGCATCTAACAACAGAGCTTCAAAATACATGAAGCAAAACTGGTAGAATAAAAAAGGAGAAACAGACAAGTCCTCATGTGTAGTTGGAGATTTAAACATTTGTCTCTGAGAGGAAAAACTGACTCAAAAAAATCAGTAAGGATATTGACCAGCTTGAGGTAATTGACACTTATAGAATGCCCACCCACAACGGTGTTATACACGTTGTGTACAAGTGCGTGTACAACATTCATCAAAACAGACTAAGCACTGGGCAGAAAAATCAAGTGTCACAAGGGACACAATTCAGCACATAACTTGTCCCCACTGTCTAGACAGAGAGGACCCCAGAGGATGGAGGAGCTGTGAGATGGAAGGAGCCTAGATCCCTGAGTCACTGCATGGAGAAAAAAACACTGTCCACAGACCAGGCCCAGCCCCATCAGACAGGCATGTGAATGAGAAAGAAACTGCAGGTGGGTAAAGCCACAGAACTCTTGAGGTTTACTTGTTTTGCATTTCTGTAGTATTGGTTGTAATCACTCCATTTTCCTTTCTTATTGTGTTTACCTGTGTTCTCTCTCTTTTCTTCTTGGTGAGCCTGGCCAGAGGTTTGTCAATTTTGTTTAGACTTCCAAAAAACCAGCTCTTGGTCTGATTGATTTCTATTGTTTTTTCATCTCTATTTTATTTGTTTCCTCCCTGATCTTTATTATTTCCTTCCTTCTGCTGACTTTTGGCTTTGTTTGCCCTTCTTTTTATAATTCTTTTAGATGATAGGTTAGATTGTTTATTTGAGATTGTTCTTTTTTGAGGAAGGCCTGCATTGCTATGAGTGTCCCTCTTAGGACTGCTTTTGCTGCATCCCATAGATTTTGTGTGGTTGTGTTTCCATTGTCATTGTCTCAAAGTATTTTTTAATTTCTTTTTTGATGTCATCATTGACCCACTGGTTTTTTAGTAACATATTGTTTAATCTCCATGCTGTAATTTTTTTTTTCTCCTTCGTTTTTCTGTGGTTGATTTCTAGTTTCATGGCATTGTGGTCAGAAAAGATGCTTGAAATAATTTCTATCCTCTTAAATTAAAGCAAATAGTAATATTGTAATCATTAGAAACAGGTTATACATTCAAAAGTACTGCTGAAACATGGGAAGTAGAAACAGAACCAGGAGGGGAAGACACTAAGACCTTTGCCAAAGAATGCCAGTCCCAGGATGATGAAACATCTCGGTGAAAAGGGGCCAAGGAACCCTCTGCTGGGCACTTTCTGGAGCTGTCAGAATTCCTGGAATTTACCAGGCATATGGCTGGTGCTCCTGGCAATTACCATCCCAGCCTGGGCTATGAGAATGTCAGGGTGGGATCAAGGGATCTGGTGTCTCCAGATTGGAGGGACATTTAAGGCACCTTAGAGTAATGGTTTTTGTTGCATACGTGGTGTAGATAAGGTTCACTGTGGACCTGCTCATCTGCGCACACCCAGGGCTGGGACTCCGTCCCTTCCTCTCCCCACTCAGGAAAGCATGTTGGAAGGCAGGGGGTTGAGAACGGCATTGTTACAGGTATAACCCTGAATTTCCACTCTTTCATACTAAAGTATGAATTTTAAATTTAATTATATAAATATAACTTATTCACAGATCAATAAGAATAAACTATTTGGGGTACTTCCCAAAACTGGAAACACTACACTAATAAGATGCTACCACTGAAGCTTGTGGATCCTAACCAACCCTCTACCTGGCCTTCTATAACTTTCCTGGCAAATGAACCTTTCTCTGCTTGAACACCACGTATGACAGGGTTCTCACCCCCACAGCAGGAATTCACTTTTACCAGTGGGCAGTTGGTCCAGAGAGGCTCCCTTCTGCCTCCGACGGATTGGACTAGTGATCAGAGGGCTTTGAGAGTATGCTCAAGTTCAAGTGCCAGCTCTGCCACTTGTTACAGAGTAAACCAGGCAAGTTACCAGTTTTGCTGAACCTCCGTAAAGAGGAGACAATCATGTCAAACCCCTAGGGCTGTTGAGGGGTAAGTGGCTCATGGCTTGAGTAGCCACATGGAGAAATAGGTCCTGGGCAATGAGAGCTGGGACAATGATGACATCAGAGCTGGTGGGAGCCTCAAGAACTGTCCAATCCAGCCTTCCTGTCACAGAGATGGAGACAGAGGCCCAGAGGTGAAATGGCAGTGGGGTCTGCAAGGCCAGTGCCCTAAAGCTGTGTAGAAGGCAGCAGAGAGCAGGGATGTGTGTGCAGTGGTGAGGATGCAGGGATGCAGGGATGCAGGTGTGCCCAAGCACAGGGACAGGTGTCCGTGGATCTCTTGAGAGATAAGGCCCATGCACGGAGCACCACATCCCGGGCACCAGCCTGCGCGGTCCAGGGCTGCTTCCGAGGACCCCATCCGCTGGCCTGACCCAGGAAGACCCAGGCCGGGAGGTCCTCCTGGGCCTGCTGCAGCTTCTTCCCAGATGTCCACGCGTGGCGGGTCCCGAGTGACCAAGAGTCACCCCTTAAGAGGTAGGTGTCATAACCCCTGAATTGTGCAATTTTAGTCTTCGGTGGGGCAAAAAGATCCTTAAACGGTTTCCTTCTGAGAACCAAGTGCAGAGCCAGCCTGTCCTTGAGGATTCTGGGGCTAATGTGCACTTGTGTTTACCTGGCAGCTCCTGAGCGCGGAGACGTGCAGACAAGTCAGAGCCGAAGTCTCTGAGCAGAGCCGGGGTCAGACTCTGGTGCTGGGAGAAGACAATTCGGGTTAACAGGGTCAGTCGGGCCCAGCGCCATCCTGGGCAAATCAAACAACTGAGTGGATCATTATGTAGCACTCTTTCCAGTAATCATCACTAAATGACATGAATTAGAGTCGTCATGTGACAGAAAAGGAACTCAGACAGCAAACTTTTACATAACTTCAAGCCCCCCCCCCAAATCATTATAGTACAAACCAGAAAAACTTGAATGGATTAAAATTTTTAATTTACTTTAATGTCTTTTTTGAGGTGGGTCAAGTTTTCAGCTGACATAGCAACATACTTTAAAAAAAATAATAACTTTCAATTTAAAAGATATTCAAATTAAGTAAAATATCTCATGTACAAAATAAAGTTGCATTCACAAAACGATTCCACCTTGTGATTTGCAGCGTTTCATTGTTCTGTTTGGTTTTTGAGAATATTCTCATCCACTGTTGTCTTTTTAACTTTTTATTTTGAGCTGTATTATAGATCCAGAGGAAGTTGCAAAGGTGATAGAGAGAGGTCCCTGGGTACCCTCCACCCTGCTCCCCTAGTGGCATCTTAGATTAACTAGAGTGAATCAAAATCAAAAGCAGGAAGTTGATGTTGGTCCACGTGTGTTGTTCTTTTGCCGTTTTATCATCTGCGTAGTAACCACCACATTCAGGATACAGACCTGTCCCATCTCGCACTTGGCTCTCCGTTTCATTGTTGTAAGGCTTACAAACGAATAAACACTCCCAGTGTCCAGCAGAGCAGCAGGTTTGAAGGAGCCTGAGATCTGTCTTTGTCTTGCCAGTCACGCTGCTTTCAGGATGGACATTGATTTTACCACTGCTCTCAGTGGTCTGTGATCTTACTGGGGCTGTGATCGCCAGTGGTCCCCAAACCTCACCAGCTCAAGATGAATGTGTATGTCGGGTCCAGCTGCTAACTTCCAGCTCTCTGGATAACTTCCAGCAGGCCACGGTGTTTGTGAAAAGGTGAGTAATGAATGTGTGCTGGTCTGAAGCTTCTGTATGTGATGACAAGTCAATGATAACAGCAGTTGTTTGGAACTTAAAACCAGCAGATTTGGGTGGAGGAGGAGAGTTTCATGACTGACATTGTTTAAAATAGTGGATGCATGGTGATAATAAGAAACAGACCAACTTTTAGTCAGCCTTGTTGCTGTTCTTAAATTCCCTGCAGATAATGCATCACTTACGGCCTCGCCTGCTGCAGGCCCTGCCTCGCCACCCCACCCCTCGGGGTGAGGCCACTCAGGCCCCTCCTTTGAGCTCTGGGCACCTTTGGCCCAGGTTGAAGTGGACCTTCTACCTGGGATGGATGCTTAGCTTTTAAACGAGAGTTTCCAGAATAGGGCTGCTGCTTACAGTTGTGCAGGTTGTTAACTGTGCAAGGGTGCCTGGCTCAGGGGTGAGTGAGGTGCTCAGATCCAGCCTGTGCAAGACTATTGCAGCAATGCCTGCCTTCAGGAGGGGGTGTCTTTATGTGACTTGAACAAAGATGCTATATGGGCAGTGCTGTGGGGAGAACTGTGTCCCCCAAAGAGATATGTTGAAGTCCTAAATCCTGGAACCTGGGAGTGTCACTTTATTTGGAAACGGGGTCTTTGCAGATGTAACTAGTTAATTAGTGGACCCTAATGTAATGACTGGAAGCCTTATAAGGAGGGAGATTTGGAGACACAGACACGGGGGAAAAGGCCATTTGATCAGAGGGGCAGAGACTAGAGTGATGCATCCACAAGCCAAGGGCTGCTGGCAGCCACCAGAAGCTGAAAGAGAAGAGAAAGGATCCTCCCAGGAGCCTTCAAAGGGAGCATGGCCCTGCTGACACCTTGATTTTGGATTTGCAACCTCCAGAATTGGAAAAAAAACAAAAACAAAAACAAAAACAAAAACAAAAAACAGATTTCTGTTGTTTTAAACCAGCACACTGTCTGTGGTGCTTTCTTATGGCAGCCACAGGAAACTCGTCCGGGCAGTGATGGCCCTGTAAGAGAATCCTCCTTTGAGTGCTTTTAAATATCGGAATGTCCCCCTTCCATCTCCCTGGAAAACATAAGGTTCTCAGCACTGGGGTGGAGGTGGGATTGGTCGGTCTTGTTCTCAAGATCTTATTCTCAAGAATCTTAAAAGCCTAGTGGCAGAAATTTTAAAAAATAAACACATGATAGTAAATAAATACCTGTTTCCTTGGGAGTTCTGTCCCACCAGAAGGGCCGGCTGGAGAAAGCTGGGTGCTAAGTTGTTGCTCCGGGAGAAGCCGGCAGAGGGCGCCAGGGCCGCACGCAGGCTTGGCGGCGCACACCCGCTGCTCTTGGGCTGGTGCCTGGCAAGCCAGTCGTCTGCAAGCCCCTGCTGGGTCAACGGGGAGGCTGTGTTCAGACCTGTGGGGCACCTTCCACAGCACAGCTCCCTCTTCCTTTCCTTGGAAATTCCACACCCCAACTTGGCTATCTTGGGGCCACCCCAGGTCTGTCACACCCTCTGGGAAGCCACTCACCCCCGAAGGGCTCTCTTGGCTCCCAGGGGAGGGAACTGCCCAAAGTCCCTGGGGGAGAAAGCTGAGGCTGGAGGGAAGGAGCGTGGATTCACCTGGAGTCACTGGTCCAGTTGGAGTATCTGCATCTCCTCTCTCCTCACCCATCCTGGGAGGGCGCCTGGCTTCACATCACGTTCTGAAACCCAAGGCTGCATCTCCACCTAGAGCCACCTGGCCGTGTCTTTGCATTCAGGTCTCCACGGCTGCTCTGAAGTGCACACATGCTGCTCCGGCGTCTCCTCCCCCGATCCCTGCACTGTGCCTGTCAGGGCTTCACTCTCCATCTCTTATTCTGGGGATCGGTACATACGGGTCTCATCTCTGCCACCTGGCCGCTAAGTTCCCCCATCCAGGTCTGGGTGCCCGTAGATCTTCTAGCGTAGGGTTGAAATCTAACGACCTGCCTTGGGCAAATCCTGCAATGCCTCCATTTTCTCATCAGAAAGACGGGGGCGATACTACCTACCGCCAAAGGACTTATGCATGTGGTGGTAGGTACTCATTCTAACAGTAACCACTAGTAAGGATTTTCTGAGCACTTACAAGCATCTTATCATTCCAATTTTGTGAGCACTTACTCTGTTCCTGGCCTTCTGCTAGACACCTTGAAAGTATTATCTCATTTCATCCTCACTGTGATCCCCGGATGTAGGGCTGAAAGCTTAGAGAGGTGCTGGTGCTTGGCCCTCAGACTGGTGAGGGGAGGAGTCGGAACTGTCAGAGAGATGTGACAGGTTGCGGAAACACATGTCAACTGGTTGCCATGGAATGCTGGACTAGGAGGGCACTTGGAGATCCCGTCACTGCTGTGGTCCTACTTCACAAAGGGAGATGGCCCGGGGATGCCACAGAGCAGGGACAGCCTGGAGTCAGGACCCCAGGCTCTGAGGTTTGGCTGCCTGGAGCGCTGGTCCCAGCACTGCGGGGTGTGGGGTAGGATTGTCCCGGCTCTGGTTGAGTTGTTGGGGAAAATGACCAACATCACCTCCAAGCTGGACCACTTAATCACCAATGTGAAACTCTCCAGAATGCCCTCTACCCTGTGGACAGCCATCCCCGCGCAGAGCCACCCGGTAGATCAGTGGGTGATGGACTTCCTGCAGGAGTGGGCCCAAACCTCGGCCTCGCCGGCCCCAGAGGAGAGGGGGGCTCTCGGCACAGCGTGTCTTGACTGACGTGTCCGCCCAATCCTGCCACCAACCGTGTGGCTTGGAATGACCCTCCCCACCCCTGCTCTAGCCTGGGCCAGTTTCCCATCCAATGATCAGGCTGGAAAGTGGGGTCTGGAAGGGAAGGAGCACAAGGGAGTGTGAGGGAGTGAGCGGGAAGCATTCTGGAAGCAGGCCAGCGGGGTCAGATGGAGAATGGAATGAGATCTAGGGAGAACCAGAGCCCTGAGTGATGCCATGTCACTAGGAGCTGACGCCCAGTCCGCCTCGTGTGGAGCGAGGGGGTGCGCCCGTTCATTCAGCACCTGCTGTGGGCTGGGCGCTGATCTGGGGGGCCTTTTCACCCTCACACCCACCCTTACAGGAAGCTGACCTGATTTGTACGTTACGATGGGAAACTGAGGCCCTAGGGGTGAAGTGACAGTATTGACCCAACTGAGCCCCCGCATCCGTGACATGGGGCATAGTCCGCTGAACTGCATGGTATTTACAAGGGATTCTGGCCCTTGAGATTGAAGGGGCCCCCAGGGAAACAGGGCAGCTGGGCTGTGGGTGGGGAGCAGCTTGGTGAGGTCCCGGTCCTGCCGCCTTATCTTTCAGCAGGTGGGAGGAGTGAATGGACTCCTTGTGACAAACGCAGGGCTGGAGGGCGAGGCCTACGGGAGGGGATTTGGCTGGACACTGGGAATGCGGTGAGAAGTCCCTGGGTGGTGGGGCAGAGGTGGCATCTGAGGCCCTCCCGGCCCCTCCATCTCATCAGATGTCGGAGTTCTATGGGAACCAACACCACCCCAGTGACAAAGGCCTTAGGAAGGACATTTTGGCATGACTGCTTTGCCAGAGTGCTGATCTGGAACAAAGCCTCTGCCCAACTCGAGAGTGTCCTGGCATCAGGAGCTCCAGCCCACTCTGGGAGGGCAGCAGGGCCCAGAAACCGGATCGTTCCTTCCAAGCCCTGGCTGCCAGCACTGTACACTCTCGAGAGGAACAGCCATGGCCTCCTCACCTCAGTGTCTGCCCCAGGAACTGCCCTCACCCCAGCCCAGCTGCACCCCTCACACCGCCCTGGGCTGGCAACCATCAGGGTGCAGGCAGACCCTGGGAGGCCCTGCCCGCCAGCGCCCACTTAGGTGCTCCTGGTGGCCATCGCCCATCCGGCTGCCACCGGCAGGCCCAGTTAATTTTGTTGCCTGTCAGGAAAGCGTGCGGACACTGAGTTAGGCCCTGACTGTAGGACCTGTCTCCTCGACATGTGGCAATGGATCCACTGTGTCCATCTTGTTGTGGTGCACCTCCCAGGGGTCAAGTTCAGCTGCGAGTGACTTGGGTGAACTTCTGCTGGATGCTGGCGCTTCCTGCTCGAAGGCTCAGGGCTCTTTCTACAGCATCCAGAGAGCTGCATGGCCATGGAGCAGTCAGAGCTTTCCGGATACTTCATTCATTCATTCATTCATTCATTCATTCATTCATAGTCACTGACTGGTCCAAGCCCCCTGCCAGGTAGTGCACTTCCTCCTGCCAGGAGCTGAGGTCCTGTCCAGGGGACAAGAGAAGCAAGTGGCAGAGGAAAGCCGGGGCTGTGGGTCTCAGTGCTGGGGCAGTCCCACTCTGACTCGGGCCAGAAGGTCCCTGAAGGAATGGCCTTTGACAGCTCTGGAAGGGTGCCATGTGTTCTGCTGGGAGGCCACACCGTGCAGGCTTCCCAAACTCCAGTCGATTCTATTCAACAAACACTCAGCATGTGCTGAAGGCCAGCGCCAGCTAAGGGCTTCATGACTATGCACATAGCAGGTCCTCCCAATGTTATCCTTTGTTAGTAGAAGAAACGGAAGCACAGGGAAGGCTTGGGCCCCAGGTCACTGAGCAAGATTCGAACCCGGATCTCGGCTGCCCCGCTCACATCACCTCCACGATCACGTCATTTCCTCCTGAGTCACCTGTGCTATCATGTATCTGCTTCTTTCCCTTCCAATGACAGTTTTATTCTCACTAACTCAATGCATTTAAAATTTACCTAGATCCTAAAAAAAAAAAAATTTTACCTAGATCCTAAAAAACCACACACATATACCCCAAAACACCCAGCATCACTTAGCAAAAGTGGAAATTAGTTAACTGTAAAGATGCATACAGTTACAACACGGAACTGTCCCTGCATCCCCCGGCACCGTTGCCTGCTCAGTGCTGTGGAACTGAGGCTGGACTTGTCCACCGAAAGGAGAGTGGCCAGTCCATGAACGCAGCAGAGCCGCACCAGCAGCAAGCTGGGACTTGGGACTTAAGAAAATCAGGAAGAGGAAGAAGTAACTGGAAAGGGAGGAATGTACGTGATGCCATGTTATTAGCGCGGTGCTCCGGCAGCTGTTCACAGGCTGTCAGTGCACCTGGTAGGAATGAGCCAGGGTCTGCCACCAGCCCGCAGGCAGCCCTGCTTTCCTCTAACTTAAGGGGAGGGAGAAGAGGACACAGGTGTAGAGCGGGGGTCAGCAGTGTATGAAGACCATGCCGACCTGGCCAGCAGGAAGGTCTGGTCTCTGGGGCCACGTCGGACTCCTGCCAGGAGCCCGAGTCCGGGTGCAGCAGGCAGAAGCTGGGACCCATGACTGAAGTCTGTGTTTGCCCTGAGAGCAGGGCTGGGTGGGGCAGGGACTGAGACCTGGCTGCAGAGCAAACTCCAAATTTGGGGGTGGGGGCTGAGCAGACTGGCTCCAGTGCACCAAACCCAGGGTCTGAGAATGGGGTTGAATTCCATGTGCTACCTTGGCCTGCCTCCCAGAGCCCAGGAGAGTCGGCTGGGGATGGGAGACAGAGGAACTGGACACACGCCTCCCCCCTCCTCTCTCCCCTGTTTCCCCTGGGATGCGCACACCACTGGCCAGCTCTTCAGCCTCAGAGAGGCTTAGGGGCAGCTTCCCCTCTCTGGGCGGAGTCTTCCTTCGATTCGCTGCCAATCACAGTGAGAGGGCAGTCATAGGACACTGGTGACCAGAACGACCTCTCTTGTTCTCCACCCCAGGTGAGGAAGCACCACAAAGATCCTGCCCACACTGTGCCCAGCTGCCTGCCAAAGGGGCTTCCGCGGGGGTCAGCAGGCAGGGGGGAAGGAGGCACAGTGTGGTCCCTTGGCAGGTGAGCTCATTGCCTCAGGGTGGACTCCCAACTTTGCCCGTGGGTCCCTGTAAAGGGCAAAGGTCCCCAAAGGGGTGTCCCGTCCTCTTGTGTTCTCTCTCCTGAGGCAGAAGTCAGGTTCCACCCATGCACAACTCACTGAAAGTTTCTGTTGCTGTATGACAAATTCCTGCAAATACAGTTGCTTAAAACAACACACGCTTGTTATCTCAGGGTATCCATGGGTCGGGAGTCCAGGTAGGGCTCAGCTGGGTCTTCGGCTCCAGGTCTCACAAGGTGGCAGTCAGGGCTGAGTTCTCGTCTGGTGGCTCAGCTGGGGATGGATCCACTTTGAAGCTCCTTCAGGCTGTCGGCAGAATCTCCTTCCTTGCTCTCAGCTCCTTGAGGCCCCTGTGGGGTCCCGGCCCCATGGCCATACAAGGTAACATGATTAGGTGACAATAGCCTGTCACACACTCAAGGGGAGGGCTCATAATGGGAACGTTTTCCTCCCTTGTCTCGATGTAGCTCACCATCTGGGAAAGGGACATACAGAATGTGACAGAACTCAATGATAACAGCCATAATCTCCTTTGATCTATGAAAACAGAAGGAAACAAATAATTGGCAGGACTGCTGGACACAGTGGCAGGGGTCGTGCACTGCACAACCCAGAAGTGCCATTCCCAGCTCAGCCAATGATACCCCGGGAGTTATGTAGCCTGTGAATGGTGATTCTGGTTACGTGGTTACAACAGAAGTCCCCAGACCTGCCCCAGGCTCTGTCTACAGGCAGCCCCTCAGCACCAGGAGGGTCTGCAGCTGTAACTCCCTGGCTGAGGACAAGCTGTTGTGGGCACCGCAGCATCCAATGCAAAGCCATTTGGGAACGAACTTGTTCCTGGAATAAGTCTTTCAGCCTCAAAGTGGGTGCCTGCCCAGACCTCTCAGGCGCAGCAGCCTGGGGAGAGGCGAGGGCCTCAGTAGCCATCAGGGCTGGAGAGAAAATGCGAGTTAAGTCAGAAATGCCATGGACAGGATGCTGGTTCAAACCCCAGCTCTGCCACTTGGGCAAATGAGATTGTCCCTCTGCATTTGTTTTTGTTTTTTTTTTTACTTGTAAATCCAGGGTAAAAATGCCCTCTTCCTAGAGTGAAATTAAATGAGATGATGGAAGGTGGGGTGACACAACTTCCCCAGAGAAGACATGCTCCCCAGATGGTTCTTAACACTGTTCCATGCTGGGGAATACACAGAGGGGCCCATCACTGGACTGAGAGACACCCTTCTCAGCAGCAGGGGCCAGAAAATGTCCCCATGGACCTTAGGAAAAGGCAAGGTGCATGGAGCTCTGGCCTGTCATGTCTCCGAAGGCCAAAGGCCAGCTGTGGCTAGCACTAAAGGAGGCAAACATTGAAGAACTGACATGTGCTGCCAGCCACTGATTGGAACAGCGACACCCTCCAGAAGCGTGAGCTTACAGTGTCTGTGTCTGCAAGCTCCTCACCCCTCAAGGCTCCGTGCTTAGGGCATGTCACCTGCTCTGGGAAGCCGCCACCTCCTCACCTGGGTCCACAGCCTGGTCCTTGCTATCTGTTGTGAGCACATCTGTCTGTCTCTCTCTATGGCTAAACTGCACTCCCTAAAGACACTTCCTCATGCCTTCTCAGTATCCAGCCAGCATCTGGTGCATAAAAAGGAGAGAAAGTTCTGGGCTGTTTTTTCCTTTTAAAGAGGAAAAGACTAGTCCACGCGAGCCCTGGTTAGGACTCAGTCTGACCAGCAGAGGGAGCAAGAGTCATTGCAAACACAGATTGTTGGGGGGGCAGTGGCTGCGGAGGCTTCCACACGAGCAAGATTTCCTGGAAACACTTTAAGCAAGTAACACATTTATAATAGCTATTTCTCTGTCATATTCTTCCTCTTTGCCTATTCCTTGCAGGATTTGTCACTTGGCAGCTGCAAAGGCCTGCAAAGGCTCAGGGCTTGGGAAACTCCCAGAAAGTCAAGGCTGTGGTCTCCTTGTCCGATCCACAGTTCAACAGCTGGAGAGGATTTAGTTGGAACTGAGAGGAGATGGGAAAGGATGGACCCTGGAGGAAGCACTCACACCCTTGATGGCCTTCGACCCTCCAGGGCCAGCAGTCAGGTCACTGGGCTCTCAGCAGCTTGGGTTCTCCAGAGGAATTGACCCTTAGATTCCGTTAGGGCTGCCACTGAAGGGAGTGAGCATACTGTCATCAGAAGTATGCAAGGAGCTGGAAAGAGGGGATGAACGATCCCTTCTGTAAAGACTAACATGGGATTATATGAGATGATCCAGCCTAGTGTCCACGTATATTTGTATTAGGAAGAATTTAGATTGTTGAGAATTTCAACATGGGACTAGGAAATGAACTTGGCCCCAATACTGCAAAACCAGTGGGTGCTTTCATGGAAAAAATTTAAAAAAAATTTTTTTTAGGTAAGGTAACACTTCTGATATGAATGTACACATATTTTGTGCAATCAGAGGAATTGAATCTAGACTAGGAATTGGCAACTATGCCCCCACTGCCTGTTTTTGTACAGCCTATGAACTGAGAATGGTTTTCACATTTTGAAATGGTTGAAACAAAGATGGGAATAATATTTGTGATGTAGCATTTTGTGAAAATTACATGAAATTCCAGTTTTAGAATGCATAGACTATGATCAGCACACAGCCACATTCATTCACTTATATGTTATCTGTGGCAGCGTTCACACTGAAAGACAGCGTGGAGTCACTGCAACTATGTGGCCACTCTATGGCCCTTTACAGAAAAGGTTTTTTGACCCCTGATCTAGGCTGTTAAACTGGCAAGGAGAAGTATTCATCCCGTCCACATCCTCCTGTTTTTTTTCATTTTGGGAAACTGAAGCTTAGACAGGGAATGGCCTTACATCGTGGGGTCCCTTGATGTCCCACAGGGCATTTGAGCATTTGTGAGCAGGACCTCTGTGCCCATTCCTGCAAGATGGTGCAGGAAGTACAGGTGTGTATGGGGGAGGGGACTGAGCAGGAAAGCCCAGTGTTTGTGAGCTGGGTACCAAGTTCCTGGACCCTTTTTCTCACTCAGACCAGCAGGAGGAGGAGGACTGGACTGGAACCCAGGGACCAGGGGCTGGGCTTGGCCTGGTGTCAAAGGAGTGAGGTGACTGTGGCCTCTCTCTGTCCCCTGTAGAGCGCCTTTCCACCCGCCTCCATCCTCAGGACTTTTGCGCTGGGGGGACATATGCAAGTATAAGTCCCTCTTTAAGAGGCAATGTGATCCGGTTTCCCACCTGCTACTGGAAGACACCGTGGAGATGTGCCCCCCTCACCTTGGGTCTTTTCCCTCACCCAGCCGGGTCCCCCAGGCTGCCGAGCTGTGGGGAGGAGACCCTGGCTCAGGTACACAGCCTACAAAAGCTTTCAAGGCCGCTGCCTCCAGTACCTGGGGGTCCCCGGGTGAGTACAAGGCCGCTCCCCTTATTACTGGGAGGACAGACTGGGGCTTGGGTGCCCTTTGGACTAAAGAAAACAGGGAAAGGGAGAGAGCGAGGAGCAGCAGGGAAAGAGAGGGGGAGCGCAACAGAGGGAAGGAGAAGCAGGCAGAGGAGGGTGAGTGAAAAGTAAAAGAAGAAAGAAGGTAAACGGAAGGATGCAGGGAAGAGAGAAAGGAGTGCGAAGAAGGAAGGAAAGGAAAACAGAAAAGCAAAGCACAAGGCGTTTTCAAGAGCCTCGCTCGTCTAGCTGGAGGCACCGGCCTCCGTCGTGGGGCCTCCTTTTCTGCCGCGTCGCCGAGGCCAGTCCCGCGGCTTCAGAAGAGCCAGTGACCCGGGCGCGCGGGCGGGCGGGCGGGCGACCTGGCACTTGCCGGGATGGGGCTGCCAGCACTGGCCCTCGTACTCTCCGAAGGCCAGACCGGCTCCAAGCCCAGACTGGGATCCCCGACTGGCGCCCCGGCGGGAGTCAGAACCCGTCTGGCGCCCTTGGCTCAGGGCACCTTTTTGGAGGGCCAGCGACCACCACTGGGAGAAGCCCGCGGCAGTGCCCCAGGTGGTCCACACGCGGCCTCTCCATCCGCGCGGAGCGTCCGGGGCCGAGGCACCCGCGGCCACTACTTCCTGGCCCCGGGTGTGGCCGCTGGCGCAGCTAGTTCTCACGACTCCCCTGGGAAGCAAGGTAGCTGCCAGAGCCCCCCGGGCCAGGCTGAGGGGTGGGCATGAAACGCAACCCAAACCTGCCCAGGAAGCCCGGGGAGGGAGGTGTTTCCGAACGTCTGGGGTCTGCAGTGTGACCAGCAGAATTACCTTGGGTTCCTGGGAGGGCATCAAGAACCCGATTCTCGCTGGGTCAAGGCAGTTACTCTCTATGGATCTAAAGTTTTAAAGCTTACATTTGCAAAGAAAATCGCCTGCGCGCGCGTGGACACACACACACACACACACACACACACACACACACACACACACACACACAATAGCTACAAAACAAAAATAAAGCAACTATTTCCAAAGGAACAAATTCGTAAATTACTTGGAGAGGGAGAATTTGAAGGGGAGAGGGAGGGATGTGTCTCAAGGCGCAGTCTCAAAACGCGCTTTGAACCCGGAGTTCACAGGTGTTTGAAATGATACAAAACGAAAAGTCCACACAAGACTTCAAAAAGTTCATAAAGGAAGGTGGCAGAGAGACCCACTTCTCCAATGAGAAAGTGGCTATGCAGTCACCAGGAGAGCTGACCTGCAAGACTGAAGACCGGGTAATTTTATAACCTCGAGATTTTCCGTTTTGAAGGCAAGATAGATGTCGCCAGTCTCAGTTCCAGACACTATGAGCAAGAACCGGGGCATGGGCCTCCGGCCAGACAATGCGTTCCTGACAGGGTGCAGGTGGTCTCCTCCTGGCATTGCCCACCAAGACCAAGCCAGCGCGCCCGCCTGAGAGCCACTGCCACCAGCGCCAGCCTGCCCTGGGCCGGGGACAATCAAAAGCAACCACTCAAAGAAAGAAGCGAGTGGAGGATGACCTTCTCGGCGCTGACAGACCTATGCCCGGCACAGGGCGTGGGGCACAGGGCCACAAGGAGGGGACCAGAGACCACTAAGTCCATCGGAGCTCGAGTTCTGTCTGGTGAGGGGTGGGTGGGTGGGGGGGTGGGAAGGGAGGTGTGGGACTTCCCTGAGGCTGGGCCGTTGCACCTGGAGGTGAGCTGACAAGTCCAGAAGAAACCGCCCCTTGGTTCTTGTCCCCTGCTCTGTGTTTCCGAGCAGGATGCAAACCCGCGACAACTAGGGGACTAACAGAAAAGGGCCGCGCGGTTGGGTGGGGGCTGGAGGGGGAGCTGGGCCCAGAACACTCCAGGTATTGCAGATGCTGACCGCCGACATTGTCCAGGCCTGCTCATACCCAGACTCAGCATCCCCATCTGTACAATGGTTCGGGACCCCTTCGCCGATCGGCTCCGGGAACCAACACGGGAGGCGCCAGGGGAGGAGGGGGGCTCGGCTGGATCAGGGGGAGATCTGGGACCTACATGCCTGGGCTGAGGGGGTTCGGTTAAGGAGGGAGGTAACCCTCTCCCCAGGGTTGCCCTCCAACGCGGCTGTGGGGTCCGAGGAGCGGAGCGGAGGTGGGGAGGGGGGCCCACCCGGCGTCGGGGCGGCGCCGAGACCCCCCTGCCGCCCGAAGCCCCTCGCCGCCCGGCTGCCGGTGAGGGCGGCTGGCCGCGGGCGCTGAGGTCACCTTTTCCACTGCGCCCGCCTCGAGCGGACGGTTTCCGGGATTTTCGCGGCAGCGGCGGCGGCGGCGGCGGCGGCGGGAGGCCCGGACTGGGTCTCAGGAGTCGGCCCCGCGGCTGCGCCCCTGGGGTCGGGGCGGCGGAGGAGCCCGGGAGGCGCCTCCGCCCAGGGGGCTTCCCTTTCCTGGGCCTCTGTTCCCGACCGGGAGGGGGGAACCCCACTCTCCGGGAATCCTTTGCGGGCCAACAACGCTGCGGTTCCCGAGCAGAGGAGGCCTTGCTGCTGCAGTTGGTGCGCATGTTTTCGCCTAAAACGGGTTTATCTGCAGGTCTGCTTCGGGATCACGCCCGCCGTAGACCGCTCGGGAGCGGGGAGATCAGAGGCCTAGCCACCGAGGGGAGGGCCTGGAGAAGTGACAGGGGTCCCGGGGTCTCTCAGCCCTTCGGGCCAGCCAAGGTTTCCAATGCTCCGGCATACAGGGCATTCCTCAAAAGAGCCCTGGGGCCTCATTCTCAGCGGCTGCCATCGCTCAGACCTCAGCTGAGGCTGAGGCTGGGAAGTAGCCCAGGGAGCTGGGAGGGAGCACCCTGCCACCTCACCGCGGTGGGGGCTGGACGGCACTGGTCTTCTCCCCCCCTCCCCCGCCCCCAAACCTAAAGGTGGGGCCTCGATCCTGAAAAAAGCTCTCAACCCCTAAACCTGACCCAGGACTGGGGGCCAAATGGGTTTGGTGAGCGCTGATCGCACCCTTGAGCGTGATTCTCAAGTCCTTTGATCTGGGTCCTGAGCTCCCATCTGGAGAACCTGAGACTCTCAGGGAGGTAATTGCCTAGAGTAGGGATGGTTCGAAGTCTAGTGGCTTCATTCAGGGACCCAAATAGGAGCTGAAGGGATGGAGTGGGGGTGGCTGGGTCTAACCCTCACAGACTGCCCCTAGGCTGGGTTCTTGTGAAGAGGAGGAGGAGTGGGGGGGGGGAGGCCGGTGGGCCCTACTTGGTGAAGGGAGGTGAGAGAAAACGGGCCCCATTAGAAAACAAACCCTGCTTACTGTGGTCCCCGGGCCACTTAATTTTCTCTTGCTGGGCCTCAGTTTCACCACCTGAGAAAGTAGGTGGTTGGACTGGGTGACACCCAAAATTCCATCTAGGGAGGGGTTCTCTTTGCCTGTAAGTGGGGAGGGGTCCCAGCTGGACTGCCCAGGGCTCCAGGAGACACCGTCTTTTCTCTCTTTGCCTGGTGGCTGCTGGGCCAACCAGGTGGCACAGCCCATCTCCTGCCTCTCTGTCGCTCACTGGGAGAGAGGCCTGCCTTGTGTGGGACACCACCATTCTTAGCGGGTCCCACGCTGTCCCCTTCTGAGAAGCCATATGACTCACAAGATCACCCACAGATGGAGCACCTAGAGGCCACCTTTCAGCCCTGATGGTGGCTAGGAGGCTCAGGAAGGGGCAACCATGGCTGAAGTCACTCAACAGCTAGGGAGAGAGGCTCTCAGAGCCTCTGGTAAGACATTCTCTTTGTCCCTATGGACAAAGTCTTGGCTATCTCCTAGTCTACACGGGGCCTGGGGCAGGTGCCACGGTCTCACCACCAGCAGCTGGAGAAGCTACATCATGTTGAGGCAGGGCAGGGTCATGGGTATGTTAGCCCTATTGCCCAGAGGTGACCACCAAGGCCCCATGCAGAGCTCACATGGGAAGGAGTGGCCCAGAACTCCCAATGAAGGACTCCAAGGGGCAAGAGGAGAGGAGCAGGCACTCTCCCCAGTCTCCCCAGGGTAGGGGGGCCCTATCCATCTCCACTGATACCCCACCCTCCTTGCTTGGACAAACTATTATACTCCTCCCTGACAGAGCCTGTGGGGCCCATGGGGACAGGACCCCCATTAAGCCCTCACAGCTTCCCTGGAGCCAAGTGTCAGCATCTTCTTAGGACAAATCAGGAGGCTGAGGTCCAGAATGGGGCAGTGGCTTGCCTTGAGTGGCAGGGTCAAAGAGAGAAACTCAGTGGAGAGTTGAGCTTTGAGATTCTTCACCCCATGACTTGGACTTGGACTTCCTCAGTGATGAAAAGAAGGAGCTAGCAAAGTCTCTGGCCTTCCTCAATTACTTTGGGGACTTTAAGGCTCAGAGAGGAGGAAGGTCACACCAGAGTTCATCCCCAGAATCCCAGGGCACCCTGTGGCCCCTCACTCAGCTCCATCCAGTACTGGTTTTATCTAATGCTCCAGAACTGGGAGAAGGCAAAGCTGCAGCCTTTCCTTATCCTAGGATCCATCTCTTCGTCTAAGTAGGCGAACACCCCACAGCATCCAGGGTTGTGTGGATGTGTTCACATATCACTTGGCAATTTAAGCCAATTCTGGCTGGAGAACATTTGCCTCTCAGGGCAGTTCAGAAGAAATGAGGCCGTGCCTGGTAAACTGAGGCTGGAGTGCACAGGTGCGGCCACTGCTCTGCGAATTGCACCCAGGCGCCGCTGCACTTCTGCCTGGCGGGCCGTCCTGCATCGTGGCCCTGAGGCTGCGCACCGCTACCCCTTTCCCGGCCGAGTTTCGCGGCCTCTGCCTCTCCTCCTCCCATTCTCCCCTTCCCAGGCCGCTCGCCTTGCTAGCTGTCCCAGCTCTTTCTTTACTGCCCCCTCTCTCGGTCCTGTGAGCCTCTGTGCTCTCCGGCACGTCACGGCCCGCTGGCTCCCGCGCCTCTGTCGGTCGCTCTCTGCGCACGTCTCGGCGTCCCTGGCATCCTCACGTCACTGTCTCGCATCTTGTGTGGCCCTCGCTGTCTCGCTCTAGACCCTCTCTCACCTCTCTCTGGATCCCTCAGCTCCCATCCCTGGGGGTCTTGTCTCCCGCTCTCCTCGGCTCGATCCTTCTTGGGCGTGTGCTCCGCTGGGTCTCCCTCGGTCTCGGTCGGTCGGCCCCTCTCCCGGCCCCCTCCCTCCTGCCACCCTTCCATCTCTGGCCCTCCCTCGGGCTCGGCCTGGGGGGTGGGGGGCGGCGACGCGGGGCGGGGCGGCCGGGCGGGGCGGGGCGGGGCCGTGACGCGGGGCCGGCGGGGCTAGAGGCGCGGCAGAGTGGGGCGGGGGCGCAGTCCCGGGTCCGACCGGCCGAGCCCCGCGCGCCCCGCCCGCGCCCTGCGCCTCCGCCCGGCCGGCTGGCGGGGGAGGGGGCATGAGCCGGCGCCCGCGCGCCGCCCGGAGCTGCGGGCCGGCCTAGACCCCCGCGCGGGCCCCGCGCCCCAGCCGCTGCCGCCGCCGAGCCCCGGGGCGCCGCGATGCAGCGGCCGGGGGAGCCGGGCGCAGCGCGGTTCGGGCCGCCCGAGGGCTGTGCCGACCACCGGCCGCACCGCTACCGCAGCTTCATGATCGAGGAAATCCTCACTGAGCCTCCGGGGCCCAAGGGCGCCGCTCCTGCCGCCGCCGCCGCCGCCGCGGGCGAGCTGCTTAAGTTCGGCGTGCAGGCGCTGCTGGCGGCGCGGCCCTTCCACAGCCACCTGGGTACGTGCGGGGCCGGGGGCCGCGGGGCGCTGGCCGGGCTCGGCGGGAGGAAGCGAGCCGCAGCGTCTCCAAAACGCAGCTCCGGGCGCGCAGGCCCGGGGCTAGTCCCTCGGCGCGCTCCCGGCCGGGAAGCAGAGGCGGCAGGCGCCCGGCCGCGCAGAAACAAGGCCTCGTGCCCGTGGGCCAGGCCGGCCGGGAGGGCGTTCTCTCTCTCCTTCA
Organism: Camelus dromedarius; assembly: GCF_036321535.1. NCBI lineage: Eukaryota > Metazoa > Chordata > Mammalia > Artiodactyla > Camelidae > Camelus > Camelus dromedarius. The sequence goes on along the minus strand of NC_087445.1, from coordinate 1,520,604 downwards.
CTGAGACCCTGCGGCTTCCAGTCCCGAGGAGTCCAGGCCCGGGGACCCGAGCCCGCATCCCCATCGCGGGCGCTGGACCAGACTGCTAATGTCAGACTTCGGGTCAAAGCGACCTCAGGCCGCGGGCGCCTGGGCCTTCGCCGCAGAGGGCTGGCTGGGAGTGGCCGCGGCTGCCCAAGCCGGGGAAGCCGGACAAGCCGGACCTTTGGGAAGGAGGCCCGTGTCTCCGAGTGCTGTGCTGGGGGCTGACGCTGGCCCGGGCCAGCCCGGAGCCTCCCAGAGCCCAGGGTCTTAGGCTGGCAACGAACTGCCCTGTGCTGTAGCGCCGATCCCCTTGGGCCTTGCCTGGGGACAAGGGGCCTGGTTGTGAGCTGCTGCCCGACTGGCCCTTCCGCGCCAGGTCAGCTGTGCCGTGGCAGAGCTTGAGCCGGCAGCTCAGGCTTTTTCTGCCCCTTTTGATTCTCTTCTTTGCTGACCCGCCGTGCCCTCTTCACTGCACCCCTTCTTCTGGATTTCCCTGTCTCTTTTACAACCGTCAGTCGGCATCTCTCAGTAGGGTGGGTCTGCTCTTCCTCTCCCACCTTTCCCCAAGGATCCCTTCTTCCCTCTGGGCCCTCTCCTCATATTTACTCTCGCATCTTACCCAGGCCCTCCCGGACTGCGGCGGGGTTAGCACCCGCCCCGTAGTGAGATGACTATCCGGGCAGGGAGGCCTGCTGTGTTCTAGCGGGACCCCAGCCCAGCAAGCTGACTTCCTCCACATCCCATGACCGTCCAGCCAGTGCTCCGCCTGTCTAGGGGGCAGCAGGACCAGTTTGTTCGTTTTAAGTCCAGTTTCTGCTGCCTTTTGCCTCCAGCTGCAGTGTTAATTCGTTTGAAGCGGGCAAAAAAAATATCGTTTAGGACTAATGAAAATGAAAACGTTTTCGTGGGGGAAGCGCATAAACAGAGAAAACAGGAGGAACAAATTTCTCAATTCTTGGGGTGCTTTGTAATCTCTGGGAAACACCCACCTTCACCCCTGCTGACAACCGGCTGCCTGCCCGCTGGGGAGGCTGTTGTGCCCCGCACAGAAGAGCACATGCGCTTTCTCCTTATTTATTATTTTTTTTTCTGAACGCAGCAAAGCCGATTTAGTTGGGGCAAACGCTCGTCTTCCTAACGCTTTCTTTCTTTCTTTTTCTTGGTTTCCCTTTTCCGTGAAACATACTCTGTGCGTTTGGGAGCTGCGACCTTGTTCATTGAGAATTCTTAAGTCTCAGAGGCGGCTGGTGCCTGGGGAATGCCAGGCATAGCCCGGGTTGGGGAGTTCCCCCTCCCAGACTCTGGGGACCCTGGCGTCGAAGAGGGTCAGCCTAGGTGCCTGGAACAAATCTTTCACTTCTCGGCCAGCGCGAAGCTTTTGTGCTGGGTGGCACTGGCCGGGGCGCATGGTGCGAGGATCTCCAGGAGGAGGAGCACGGCCCGAGCTCACCCGGCTCCCCACTCTCTCCCCGCAGCCGTGTTGAAAGCCGAGCAGGCGGCAGTGTTTAAGTTCCCGCTGGCGCCGCTGGGCTGCTCCGGGCTAGGCTCGGCGCTGCTTGCCGCGGGGCCTGGGCTGCCCGGCGCTGCGGGCGCACCGCACCTGCCGCTCGAGCTGCAGCTCCGCGGGAAGCTGGAGGCACCAGGCGCAGGGGAGCCGGGCACTAAGGCCAAGAAGGGGCGTCGGAGCCGCACCGTGTTCACCGAGTTGCAGCTGATGGGCCTAGAGAAACGCTTCGAGAAGCAGAAGTACCTCTCCACGCCCGACAGGTAGCACGGGGCCAGGCTGAGCCCAGCGGGTGGTGGGAAGGGTGCTGCTTGCCCTGATGAGGGTGCATCCCGCTCTTTCCAGAATAGATCTCGCCGAGTCCCTGGGTCTGAGCCAGTTGCAGGTGAAGACTTGGTACCAGAATCGAAGGATGAAGTGGAAGAAAATAGTGAGTGTGCCCGTGGCTTTCCGCGCCCTCTGTTTGTCGCCATGCTTCTGTAGCCTTCAAGAGCTGCTCTCCTCTCCACCGTGGAGACTTCTGCCCAACCGTCCCGGTTTCCTCGGTGCCTGGTGCCCAGAGGGACCCTCTCTGTTCTCTGTCCCTCTGGGTGTCCTAGCCCAGTCCGCATTCCTTCGTGCTCCCAGAACCCCTAGGACTCCAGGAAGCCTCGAACCCCTCTGCTGAACCCTCTTGTCGCTTTTATGCCCAGGAGAGCTCAAATGGTCGCCATTTCCCCGGGGCTGGGAGCGGCCTCAAATGGCCTCGTTGGGCTCTTCAAGGCCCCTGCCTGGGCACAGGGTGCGGGGTTCCCCGGCCCTGCCCCAGCTCACTGCGGTGCCGCTCGTCTCCTGCGCAGGTGCTGCAGGGCGGCGGCCTGGAATCTCCCACCAAGCCCAAAGGGAGGCCAAAGAAGAACTCCATCCCCACGAGCGAGCAGCTCACGGAGCAGGAGCGCGCCAAGGAGGCAGAGAAGCCGGCAGAGGCGCCGGGCGAGGCGGGCGATAGGAGCCAGGAGGACTGAGCGCGGCAGAGGGTGCGGGCCCAGGAACACCCGGCGCAACCCGCCGGAAGCCGCGAGTCGGCCCTTCCGAGTCCATGACGTTTGCTTTCTAAACTTACTACCTTGAATGCGGACAGTTAGGGGCCAAACAAGAACGGACAGATCCTGAAGCGAAACCCAGGCCCCAGCGCGCTCGCGGGCCCTCGCCTGGAGACTCACACCCCGCGTAGCGGGAGGCCGCCTCCGCCCGGAGCTCCGCGGCGCCAGGCGCTCCGTGCGCACTCACGCCCCGCTTCCCTCCTGCACCCCCACTCGCCTCCGGCCGGCCCTCCGGGCCGGGACGTCTCCAGGCACACGCCCGCTTCCGCTCGTCGGGGACCCCCTCGGCCCGGCGCAGGCCACCTCGGCCGGAGATGGTGTCCGGACAACCTGGCGGCTCGGCCCTGAGGCCCGGTCCCCGACGTCGCTGGGGCCCCTACCCTTCTCTTACGAAGACGGTGATTTTTTTTTCCAATAAAATATTTTATGACACAGCGGGCCTTGATGAGGGGGTTTCTGAATCCGCGAGGTGGGAGGGAGGAGGGGCGAGGTAAGAGGGACACTCGCAGTGGCTTTTGAAACATCCTTTCCCAGGGCTATGTGGATGAGAGCGGTGACCTGCTCCACCTGGACCGGGCTAGGCACGCAGACAGCTCGGATGCTGCAGGATCCTAGGAACCGCTTTCTCTATGGGCTTGTGGGGCAAGACTGTACCCTCTCCCCTTCCTTCTCAGCCCAGGGCGCTTCGGAGTGCAGCAACCGGCCTACCCAGGGGTAGTCCAAAGGAGCAGAAGCCCCAGGCCACCGAGGGGCTCACTCCGGAAGTTGCCGGGAGCTGAGAGCTGCCTCCTATTGCTGTTTGGGTCTCCTGGGACTTGAAGGACTAATTTCGAGTTGCTTGAGATGGTCAGGCCCAGCCTTCCTGAGGCCAAGGGGAAGCCAAGGACTGGAGGTTCGCACACAGGCCCGCCACCATCATCAGCCCCGCCTGCAGCGGCTCCTGCCTCCCGGAGTTTTCACGTTTTCCGCGGGATACACAGGGCGGAGGCGCCTGGCAGCAGAGTATGGTTCCGGGCAGTGGGGGCACCAGACCGAGGCAGAGTGCAAAGGATTTCGAACTCATCAAGTTCAGGCAGGGTGCCCTTTCCAGGGGCACGGCCTGATGGCACGTGCTTGCCAGCCGCCCTGTCCACGGGTAAGGCATCAGTTGCTTTCTCTCGGGTCTCAGCTGGGTGGGAGCCCTCAAGTAGGTTCCTGTCTTTGTGCTTTCTAGGATGACGACTAGGTACGGGGTTGGAGAAATGGCCACTCTGCTTGTTAAATCTAGGGGAGAGACAGAAACTTGGCCCTGCAGAGTTCCAAAGAGAGTCAAGATTCCAAACCAGTTCCTTGCAGGTCCAAATAGGAGGGAAAGAGAATCAGGAACACTATGCTCAGATACAGGCTTCGCGTTTTAAATTATGAAAACAACCATTATGGTCTCCACCTGCAGTGGCTGATGGTTTCCTTTTTAAATCACCGCTTGATCGTCCTTTCCTGAAACATACACTTGGGTTTCTGGTACCTGAGCATCCCAGACTTTGGTTTAAGGCTGGGAGGAGTGAGAAAGGGAGTGTTTTCTTAGGGAGCAGGTGATTTTCCGCAAGCCCCAACCCTGCCAAGTCTTTGGGAAGTCAACTTCCTTTCTAGGCTCTTAACTCAACCTTGCAAACAGCTCCCAGACTCATCCTTGCCAGTGTCCCCTGAGGAGCCCCAGAAAACCTGCAGGACCCTGGCCAGAGGGAAGGAATGGACCTTCAGTGTGTGACTGCGCCTCCTGATTCCTTCCAACCCTCAGGGTACCCCCAGTTCTGCTCAGTGTAGCGGTCTAGCTGTAATTTTCCTGTATCAGGCCCAGGCTAGCCAAGTCAGGTACACTACTGAATTTAATCTTCTTCACCTCAAAGGGGGCAGGCATGGGAGTGAAAATTCGAGTTCTGTCCCTGGTGGGTCTGGGGGACAGAGATTCCAGATACAGCCTTTGTCAGCAGTGCAGAGTTGTAGAAGGGAGATGGAGGAGGGGTGGGGGAAAGGAGGAGTTCTGACCTACACTTCTCCAGTCCCTTCTGGGTCTTCAGGTTTTATTAAGTCTGAGGAATGAGAGAGACCTCAGGCAGATTGCCTGGTGGTTCTATGGTGTTTCCCCAAGGCAGCTCCCTCACTGGACTGGAGGAAAGGGCTGTAAGGGACTAGGGCTGTAAGAGGGAGGGAGGGCCTCCGGCGAGTCCTGCGCCAGAGCACAAGGGCCCCGATATTTCAGCATGTTCAGCCCCTCCAGGCACAGATGGGGAACCTGACTCGGGCACTGCTGTCACGAGGTCACCAGCCGGTCAGTGGGGGAGCTGGGCCCCAAACGAGGGGGTCCAGATTCCAGCGTGGGCGGGGGTGGGGGGTGGGAGGGGTTTCTGTCACTGCCTGCGCCGCTGTGCTCCTGGGCCGACAGGGGACCGGGCGACTGCAGCAGACTGAGCCCCGGAGGCCCGGAAGAGGAGCGGGCCCCGCGCCGGCCGCGTCCGGACACCTCGAAGCTCCTTGCTTGGGTAATTCCGGATGGGACCCGATGGAAGCTTAGGTCCGCTCCAGGCAGAAGAGAAGGCGCAGAGGCAGATTTTCCGCCCATCCCTAAATTTGGAGAGCGAACCGCATCCCCCACAGCCGGGACTCTAGGTAAACGGGCCGCATCCTATCCACAGACGGTGACGCTGTCGCCCAGCCTGAGTGCCACCCCGCCCCGGCCACCGAGGCCACCCAGTACAAAAGTCCCCTCCCTGCCCGGAGGCAACCCAGCCCCTCACCCCAGGCCGAGGGATTTGGAAAGGGACGGTCCCCTCGCTTCCTCCCCCTCCCAAGCCAAACAAATCTCT